>NW_028270186.1:30575619-30932846 GCF_037043375.1 Chiloscyllium plagiosum | reverse complement strand
TGGACCGGCTCAGGCTTGGAAGGCCGAAGGGCCTGTTCCTGGGTTGTAAATTTTGTTTGTTATTTGTTTGTCACATTTTTAAGAAAGCTAGTCAAATCATTCAAACATGATTTATTCTTCATAAAACTATGTTGACTGTGCTGGATTCTGGGAGAAAGTGAGGACTGCAGATGCTGGAGATCAGAGCTGAAAATGTGTTGCTGGAAAAGCGTAGCAGGTCAGGCAGCATCCAGGGAACAGGAAAAATCGACGTTTCGGGCATAAGCTGAAGAAGGGCTTATCCCCTAAACGTCGATTCTCCTGTTCCCTGGATGCTGCCTGACCTGCTGCGGTTTTCCAGCAACACATTTTCAGCTGTCCTGGATTCTGGCTTGACTTTGAAAATTTATTGTTATTAATTCCTTCATAATGGACTCTAACAATTTGTCTTCATTACCAATAGATTTCTTACAACTTTTCATTCCCTAATGAATTTGGTTATTATAATTTCTTTGCTTTCTATAACCTTAAAATTTCCATTCACAATACCTGTGTAACAGGCGCAAGGCTGTAAAAGATCTGTGCTAATTGCTGTGAAAGAGACATGAGGAGCTGATTGGGCACATTCTGTTCCTGATTTATACACTCGCTGGGCTGAATGTCCTCTTGGTGTTCCTACACTATAGTCTCGATGGCGTGCATGTCCTGCTCCTGTTCCTGACCAAGCCTTTCAAGATCTCAATGCCCTTCTCTTGTCGCTCATTGACAGGTCTGGGTCTTATGGAACCTCCCTGCTCAAATGTCACTTTTCAAGCGCTGAAATATGCAGGCAAGTTGTGTTGCCCACACTGGGTAGGTCAGTGGTTGACAATGCTGCCTCACAGTGCCAGAGATTCGTGTTCAATTACAGTCTCCAATTTCCTCCCACAGTCCCAAGATGCACAGGTTAGGTGGATTGGCCACGCTAAATTACCCATAATGTCCAGGGATGTGCAGGCTCGGCGCATCAGTCATGGAAATGCCATATTATAAAGATTGGGTGGGGTCATATTGGGGGGAGCGGAACTGAGGAAGCTGGACTTGATCCCAGCGATCATCGAACTCGATCCCCCCAGTCATCATACTAGATCCCCAGTGCTAGATCCACTTGATCACTGCACCGGTCCAACTGGATCCCTTCCCTCGCTGGACTTGATCCCAGTGATCATTGAACTCGGTACCTCCAGTCATCCTACTGAATCCCAGCGCTAAATCCACTGGATCACTGCGCTGGTCCGACTGGATCCATTCACTCGCTCTACTTGATCTCAGTGATAATTGAGCTAGATCTCCCCAGTCATTGTACTGGATCCCTGCACGAAATACACTTGATCGCTGCACCGATCCAACTGGATCCCTTCCCTCGCTGGACTTGGTCCCAGCGATCATTTGTATGTATATGCTTAACTTTGAAAAATCGTTTGATGTCTTTATAATAACTGTGCTAAAATAATACACTTTATTCTTAATATGTATTCGATAGTTTTTGTCTCCCTGAGAAGAGAAAATATGCATCCAGCTGATTTTTCTCAAAGTTGTATATGCTTCAAAAGGATTTCTCATCTAAGTCCCAAACTGATAATGTTTCAGAACAAAAGGCCTTCATTCCAGGAAAGTGTGAAAAAAACATCGTCGATAAGCTTCTAAAACTTTGTTTTTAGGTTAAGGGATCAAAACTGCACATAATGTGCCAGATGTGCTCTTAGCAATGCCCTCTACAGACGTAGACTCGTAAAATGTGAAGCTGGAAAACCACAACAGGTCAGGCACACCCAACGAACAGGAGTCTCGATGTTACAGGCATATTCCTGATGAAGGACTTATACCCGTGACGCCAATTTTCCTGCTCCTCGGACGCTGCCTGATTGGCTGTGCTTTTCAAGCCTCACACTGTTCGACTCTGAACTCCAGCATCTGCACTCCTCACTTTTACCGGTACAGATGCAGTAAAACATTCCTGACTAATCCTGGTACCCTTTGCAGAAACACAATCATTCCACTTAGCTTTCAAATCACTTACAGCAAGTGCAGACTAACTACATATGATTCGTGTACCAGGATCATGAATACCGTCTGTATCACAGAGTTCTGCAATCTCTCTCCACTTAAATTGTTAACCATTGTTTTATACTTCCATCCAAAATAGACAACTCACATTTTGCTATATATGGATAAGGTTTGCTCACTAACCTCCCTTTGCCTAAATCACAGTGATGACACACGACCTCCATTTGATGACATACTGGATAACCAGCTTGATGTTAAAACTAATTAGGCTCTAATATATCCAGTCCCTTCCTCCAGATCTTTGATACAGATATTGATCGTTGATGATCCCAAAGTGATTTCTGAGGCAGTCCACCTGTTATAGCTTTGTAATGTGAAAATAAGCATTTATCCCTACTCTATTTCCTGTTAGCAACAACCTCCTGTGTCGCAGCTCACGCAGTTTAAATGGCCTCCTGAGCAGTAAAATGTCCTCAACGAGCTAAAATGATTAGTTCTATTTTCCTCTGTAACTCGTTAAATAGGCAGAATGGTCTCCTCCAGTCTCATGGTAGCGATAATGACTGGCTGAATGAGAAGGCCCCCTATCTCTGTCACAGCGTCGAGGGGTGGATGGAGGGCACAATACATAGGGTAGTGGCAGCAGTATATCCCTGTAACAGCATCGAGGGTGGATTGAGGGAACAACACATTGGGTAGGGCCAGCAGTATATTTCTGTAACTGCATCGAAGGGTGGCTTGAGGGAACGACACATGGCGTAGGGACAACAGCATGTCTCCGTAACAGCCTCGAGGGTGGATTGAGGGAGCAACACATGGGGTAGGGGCAGCCGTTGGTCATTCGGCGCCACTAGTCAGAATGCTCATGACTGATCCGATTGTGTTTGACCATCCGTCTCCTGTCTGTTCTCAATAAATATTGACTGTCCTGTCCAGCAAAGATCAGTGGATCTCAGCCTTGAATATCTTCAAAAACCGAGTCTTCACTGCTCCCTGAGGATGAGGACCCTACAAATAGTACAACACTAAAGTGAAAGGGGCGACCGTATTTCAATGTGGGACCTGTTATTTTAAACTGTGTTAACCTAACATGAAATCGCGACCTCTTTTGAAATAAAAGGACATAATAATTAGGCATAGACATAAACTATTCAGCCCTCTAAACCTGTCCAATATTACCACTGATTCTTTTCAATCAAATATGTATTAAACTCATTCTCTGCTCCTTTCCCAGGAATTGAATAACTGATAGCATGACACCACACGAGCATTAAAAACGCAGAATTAGGCCATTCGGCCCATCGACTCTGAATGCCATTTAATACTGACTTAGAGATTTCTCAACATCATTCTCCTGATTACTCTCTGTTACTCTTGACATGCTTACTCATCAAAAACCTATCTATCTCTGTCTTATAAGCACTAGTGTCTGTGTCTCTATGGGTCCGTGTGTACACTTGTGTGTGTTTGTTCATGTGTCTATGTGTTTGTGCATTTATGTGCTGACATCGGTTCATCTGTGTATTAGACTGTGCGTTTTACTTGTGCTTGTATCTATTTGTGGGCGACTGTCAATGTCTCTGTATGCCACTACTTTTGTGCGGTTCTATCTCCGTGTATGCACTGTTAGTGTCAGTATATTAGCGTGTTTACATATGTCTCTGAATATTGTTGTGTCTGTAACTCTCTGCAATGAGATATTTGTTGTTTTGGGAGGGAGAAAATTGTGAGAACCGACAGAGTGGTAAAAGTGAGAATTGCCCTTCACTGAACATTGTTTTTTACTCCGTTGGAGGGACATGGATGTCACGGAATCTCCAGACGACACGTCCCGGTCCACTCCGGCTCATACCAGGGTCCTCCCCACTTGGCGGGGGAGAGGGGGTGTGATGGAGGAGGGATCAGATATCGGGCACTCCACCATCTGGCTTGGCCCTTTCTTTAAGGTAGAATCACCGAAGAAAGGGCAAGTGACTTAATGAAGGTTAACATAATAAATTAAAGATTATATTAATCAAAGGAAGTGAGTTCAGAAGAATTCTAGACATTGTGGAAACCGGAGAATTCTCAGAAATTTGCTTGTGTGGAGGTTGCATATTCTCCCCGTGTCTGCGTGAGTTTCCTCCGGGTGCTCTGGTTTTCTCCCACAGTCCAAAGATTTACAGGTTAGCTGAATTGGAAATGTTTATTTTCTAAAAGTGTTCAGGGATGTGTAGATTAGGTGCATACGTCGCAAAATGTAGAATCGAACGGGAGTGGGTCTGGGTGGTTCCTCTTCGCAGGGGCAGGGTGGATTTATTGGGCCCAAGGGCCTTTTCCACACTTGTGGGATTTTAATGATTCTGTGAAAGAAGAACATAAAGACTGCATACATCTACAATCTGTATTGCAAAGAAAACAAAATAAAAGCGAGGTCAAATGTGGAATTTTGTAATCGGGAGAGGAGAGGTTATTGTGGAGAACAGGGAAATGGCCAAGAAAGTAACCAGGTACTTTGCATCTGTCAACACGGAGGAAGATCCAGAAAATCGCTGAGAAATACCAAATGATCACATGGAACTTGTGGAACTGAAGACATAAAGTCAATTAATAACAGTAACAAGGTAACAGTTGAAGGCTAGCATAGTTGTATTGTAGCTGGATTGAGCATTGCTAAGTCTGATGAGCCAGTTGTACTTCGTATCAAAATATTAGAAATAAATCAGCAATAGACGCATTAATTGTGCTGTCGCTGACTGTTTTATTTTCCCGTACATTCTGCAGAGGCTGGAAGTTAGTAAATGTGTTCCAAGCATTGTAGATGAATGGAAGCGATTCAAGCATCTGCAAAGGGAAGAAGAGATAGTGTGGAGAACTGCAGACCAATTAACTTGACATCTATAGGGAAACTGATGGAATCTATTATACAGGATCAGCTATTGGATATTTCTAATTTAACAGCAACATTGTAGAGAATCAGTATACACTGATAGAGTCTGACATACTTGAAAAACTTCAGAATGATTTGAACTTGTTTATTACAACATAGAAATGGCATATTTCGATTTTCAGAAGGCTTTTTATAAGAACTCATGCAGTGAATTCATAAATAAAGTAATGTGAATGGCAATTGGAGGAATATATAGAAGTGGAAAGTTAAAGTCAGGTTCGCCTTCATTTAAGAGAATTAGAACATAGTTGGAAGGTCATGTTGAAGCAGTTTCACAGCTTGCTAATGAGACTGTACATAGAGTATTGACCCAATCTGAGAAAGAATATACTGACCACCGAGGATGTGCAATGGACATTCTCCAGATTAATCCCTCAAATGGCGAGATTGCCTGATCTGGAAACTCGGCCAGTGTTCTTTAGAGTTTCGAAGAATGAGAGGTGATCATAGTGAAATTTAGAAAAGTCACTGAACAAATGACAAGGTGGAACTAAACAGGATTTTTCTCTGGTTGTCTACTCTACATTTACGGCAAATAATGGCAGGTAAATGATAGAACATTTCAGACTGCAATAAGAAGGCAATTCTTCATTTGAAGGGGACTGACGAAGACAGCAACATGGAAACGTGCTGGCAGGACAAGATTAGGGAGAATCCCCAGATATTCTACAGGTACGTCAAGTGTAACAGAATAACCAGGGAACAGGTAGGACTCATTAGTGACTTCCAAGTTGCATCCAAATCCACTTAGTGGTAGGAGAGAGAAGGTCTGCTGGTAGAAGTCTGTTTGTTTGACTGGAGACTGGTATCCAATCGTGCACCACAGGGATCAGTGCTGTGTCCCATATTATTTGTGATTCGGAGATGCCAGTGTTGGACTGGCTTTGGCAAATTGCAGAACACTATATGAAAGTCCAACAGTTTATTTGGAGGCACGAACTTTCAAAGTCATAATCACGTGATGAAGAAGCAGCGCTGCGAAAGCTAGTGCGTCGGAAAAAAAAAAACTGTTGGATTATAACATGGTGTTGTGTTATTTTTAACCTTATTATTTGTAGTATTCATAAATGATGCAGCTGTGAATATGGATGTGTTGGGGTGAGTGATAAATCATTTTGCGTTTGACACAAAGTTTGGCTGGTTGGTTGACAGTGAGGAGGAAGGCCTAATATGATAGGAAGATACAGATGGAATGATCAAATGGGTGGATCATGGCCGATGGAATATAACCCTGATAAATATGAGGTGATGTACTTTGGAAGAAGGAACCAGACAGGGGAGGTCTCAATGAATAGCAGCACACTAGGAAGCTCAGAGGGTGCTTCTCCACATATCCCTGAATGTGATTAAACAGGTTAACGCACAAGTTGACAAAGCATAGCGACCATAAACATAGCCTTTATTCATGGAGACACAGATTATAAGAGCTATGTGGAACTTTGGTTAGGCCAAATGGAATACTATGTACAGTTCTGGGAGCCACATTACAAGAAGTATGTGATTGCTTTGGAGAGGGTGCAGTGGAGATTCACCAGGATGTTCCCTTGGATAGAGTAGATCAGCTCGGGTTGTTTACTTTCTCTCAGCCCTCTCAGAAGGCTGAGAGGGACGTGCTTCAGAAGGAGAAGATTACCAGGGGCATGGACAGGATGGATAGACAGCAGCTGTTCCTTTCAGTCAAAGGGCGAAGAACAAGGGAGTGCCATTTTAAAGCGAAGGGTTTGATAGTTAGTGAGGATTTGAGGATTGGTTTTCAGCCAGAGGCTGTTGGGGTCAGGAATGCACTTCCTGGGAGGGCAGTTGGCAGAGGTAACCTCACAACTGTTAATAAACACATGGTCATGCCCTTGAAGTGTCATGGCATACATGGATATGTGCCACGTATTGGAAAGTGGGACTAATGTAGGTCGTGCTGTATTTATGACAATGCAGAATCAGTGCTTATGTGATTGCATGGGTTGGATGGTCAATCATTGTGCAGTATAAGACAGGAATTGATGAGTTTCTGAAGAATGCATGAACTAGGATTATAAAAGTGAACATGTCTCCTTGAGCTAGAACAGGAAAAGCCAAAAGTGTCTAATGCCCTGCTCCCTTCCTGATGTTTCTGTGCAGTGTGCGGGAAAGCTCTATCATTGTTGTCACAAGCTCTTAAACATTAGGAAGGCAGCATCTGTCTGGTTGAAAGGACTGTGTTTCCCGTTCCCTTTTCCAAAACTCGTTGCCGGTGTTCTGTCTGGATTTATCCTTTAAAAACTCACAGTAATTTGATTCAATTGAGTGTCTTGCTTGGCTGTTTCAGAGACCATTGTAGAGTTTATCACATGTCTGTGTGTTTGGAGACACTTGTAGGCCAGACTAGGAAGTACGGGAGATTCACTTCCTGAAAGTACATTGGGGAAGGGACAGATGTTTACAATGGACATTAGATTAAGGTCAATATGACTGGTACCAGGTTTTATGTCTTGATATTTTATTAATTGTTTTCAACTTCCACCAGCTGCCAGAGCATTATCCTGGTATGGATCAGTAATCCAGTGACATTTGCACAACAGCACCATCTCCACATGGGGACCTATCGGAAACCACACTGCGCACATTATTTCTGTGTTGCTTGACAACTCTGTCAAAAAGAACTCCCACCAATGTGATGATCGCGACGGGACCGAGGGCGTGGTAAGTGGTCAGACTGTAGTCATTCCCTTGTTATGGGACTGGGTATAGTTGAGGAACTTTTCACGTGGCCAGGTAGATGTCAGAGTTGAGCTGGATTGAATCAGCTTCCCCAGCGACACGGCTTGTCGTACAGTACAATCTTGATGCCTATTGCAGGAATGGTGTCCGGGTCCATTGCCTTTGTAATATCTACTGTGTTCAGCTGTTTCTTCATGTCACGTGCAGCGAATCGAATTGGTTGAAAACTGGCATCTGGGATTCTGTGGGCATCACGAGGAGGGTAAATTGGATTATCGACTCAATACTTCTGGCTGAGGATGCTGCAGATACTGCATCCTTGTCTTTTACACTGATGGACAGGGCTGGGAATATTTGTGGAGCCCTCTCCTCCTGTAAGATGTTTATTAATCCATCGACATTGATGACAGGATGTGGCTTGACTGCAGAGTTTCGATCTTATCTGTTTGTCTTGGGATCATTTCCCCCTCTCCACCAGATGGTAGGTCTGCTGTTTATAATGTAACCAGCCAAGTGCGCTAGCTTTAATCGGTTGTTATCAGGTTTAGATACACATGGTTCTGACATTGGAATGTTCACCCAAACTCGGCACTGAACCATTACTCGGCTTGATGATAATGGTAGTATCATGGATTATCCTGGAGGAAAAGTTATGGATTGTGATTGAATGCAATTCTGCGGTGTGAGCTGCAATGTCTGCAAATCAATTCTTCTGACTTTCCCCCAGTTCACACTGAGACCCGTTCACCTATCAGCCCTGTACTCAGTGACCTAACCTGGTTTCTGATGTGCGAACACATCCAGTTTCATAATCGCATTCTGATGAGGGTCTCACACTGACGTCACGCCTCCAATTTGTTACATTACACAGATACTTTAAAATATTAATCTGAAACGTTTCCTTTCCCGTAATACCATCTCCTGTGTTTCAAGTGAATGCTTTTTTTCCCCTCTGTTTTTCTCCCTGGTCATGATTAAGACCTCTGTCGTGTCAGTGATGCCAGCCTTATGTCGTTTTAGAGCCAATAAACGTGTGCACTTTGCGTTTTTGTTCCCTTCCCAATGTAAAGCGCTCTCTGCTGGACAGAGCTTTTGAGCAAATTCGACACATGTCTTTCGAAAATGTTCAAAAACAGAAATTGCTGAAGAAACTAAGCAAGTCTGGCTGCATCTTGTGAAGTGAAAGCTGAGTTCATCTTTCGGATCCAGTGACCCTTCGACAAAGCTCCCACTTTCTACAACAATTTGTGCATTTTAATTTCCAGTATTCATAGATATTTGTTTAATTGAAATTCTGTGCTGTGCTTATTCATTTCTGGAGAAACTCAGCAGGTCTGGAAGCATTTACAGAGACAGAGAAACAGGGTTAGCGTTTCAAGTCCAGTCTGACACTTCCTCAGAAAAATGATTGGAAACTGGGCATTTTAGTCCCTTGCCAGAGGTGGGGGATAGATGACAGGGAAAAGAGGGTGCGACAACAGATAAACAGGCTTTTAGCGGTGGTGAACGAGAAGATGGTATAAAATGAGTTTAAATTAAGATGTGAAGGAGGGAAAGGAGTTCTCTCTATTGAGTGCAAGATAAAGAAGACACAACCACATATGTTCATAGGGAGGCCAGGAGGGAAAATGTTGAACATATGGTATTATATAGATCTGGCCAGAGATACATTTTCACTGTAGAAATCATCACCGCCGACAGACAAAGGAATTCATGTGCTTGATGACTTATTAGCAATAGTAAGATTTTCATGCTGCCTCAGTATTGTAACATAAATAAAAAAAAAACAAATAACAGTCTGCAGTTTGGGCTGAGTGTTGTTTACCTGTCACTTTTAACATTGCTTCAAACTTGCAGTGCTGATCTTTAAATGCTTGTTCTTGAAGTTAGTATCAGATGGAGAGGAGATTGAGGGGTGACATTATAGAAATTTACAAAATCAGGGGAGGCATGGATAGGGCGAAAAGCCAAGGTCTTTTCCACAGGATAGGAAAATTAAATCAGAGAACCATAGGTTTATGGTGGAATAGGGAAGATTTAAAAGGGAGGAAGAGGCAATTGATTTTACACAGAGGGTGACGTGTTTATGGAATGCGCTGCCAGAGGAACACTGGCAGATGCAAGTACAGCTCCAACATTTGAAAGACATTAGGACAAACATATGAATGGAAACCGTTTATAGGCCTATGTGCCAAATGCAAGAAGATGGGAATAGTTTAGTTTGGAAAACCTGGCCGGCATGGAGAAGTTGGACCAAAGATTCTGTTTGTATGCGGTAAGACTGTATGAATATCGAAATCAAAGAAAAGGGAAGAAAAGATGTGATGTAAGCAAATTGGCAAGAAATATAAAAACAAGCAGCAGGAGCTTTTCCATGTATGTAAGAAGGGTTCAAGAGGTGTGTGTGATCTTTGGTAGAAAGGAAGTCAGGAAGTATATTCAAGACATTTGGAGTGTGTGACTGGGGAACTGGATACAGGGAACAGAAAGGTAATTTACACCAATATTTTATTTCGTTCCTCACAGGTGAAGGTACTGTAAGTATTTCAATGGTATAAACGAAATGGTAATAGGAGGGAAGATCCAGAACTAACAAAAGGAACAAGACATTTCTCAAACAGATGAGACCAAGGGTAAACAGGTCATCAGCAATTCATAGCTGGTTTTCAGAAAAGTGGACACAGAGTGGCAGGTGGCACTGTGTGAAATATTCCATAACTCTCTGGATTAAAGGAGTGTTCCAGTGAAACTGGAGACCCTCCAATGTGGCGCCTGTCTTCAAGAAACGAGCGAGACTAAAAGCGGGAACCACCTAGCCTAACCATGATTGCTGGGAATCTGTGAGAGTCTGTTATTAAGGAAGGGACTGCAGGCCATATAGAAAAGCTTCACAGAGAGTCAGCATAGTCATGTTAAAGCCGAACTATATTTTGTCTGTAAAATAATTCAAATGTTTTCTGGAGATCCATTAGAATGTAACAAGCGGCCTTGATAAATGGGGACTGGTACACATAGAGTCATAGAATCATCGAGATGTACAGCATGGAAACAGAACTTTCAGTCCAACCTGTGCATGCCGATCAGATATCCAATCTAATCCCACTTGCCAGTACCCGGCCCATATCCCTCCAAAACTTTCCTATTCATATACCCATCCAAATGCCTCTTAAATATGCAATTGTACCAGCTTCCACCACTTCCTCTGGCAACTCACTCCATACACGTCTGCATGAAAAAGTTGCCCATTAGGTCTCTTTTATATCTTTCCCGTCTCACCCTAAACCTATGACCTCTAGTTCTGAACCCCACGACCCCAGGGAAAAAACTTTGTCTATTTATCCTATCCATGCCCCTCATAATTTTGTAAGCCTCTATAAGGTCACCCCTCAGCCTCTGACGCTCCAGGTAAAACAGCCCCACCCTGTTCAGCCTCTCCTTATAATTCAAATCCTCCAACCCTGGCAAAATCCTTGCAAATCTTTTCTGAACCCTTTCAAGTTTCACAACATCTTTCCGATAGGAAGGAGACCAGAATTGAACGCAATATTCCAACAGCGGCCTAACCAATGTCCTGTACAGCCGCAACATGACAACATGACCTCCCAACTCCTGTACACAATACTCTGACCAATAAAGGAAAGCATCTCAAACGCCTCCTTCACTATCCTATCTGCCTGCGTCTCCACTTTCAAGGAGCTATGAACAAGGCCTCTTTGTTCAGCAACACTCCCTAGGACATTACCATGAAGTGTATAAGTCCTGCTAAGATTTGCTTTCCCAAAATGCAGCACCTCGCATTTATCTGAATTAAACTCCATCTGCCACTTCTCAGTCCATTGGCCCATCTATTCGAGATCCTGTTATAATCTGCAAACTTACTAACTGTACCTCTTATGCTCACATCCAAATCATTTATGTAAATGACGAAAAGTAAAGGACCCAGCACCGATCCTTGTGGCACTCCACTGGTCACAGGTCTCAAATCTGAAAAACAACCCTCCACCACCACACTCTGTCTTCTACCTTTGAGCCAGTTCTGTATCCAAATGACGAGTTCTCCCTGTATTCCGTGAGATCTAACCTGGATAATCAGTCTCCCATGAGGAACCTTGTCACCATCCCCGCCCCAGAATCCTGAGACGAACTCCACCCCTGCTCATGACTCCACCCACATTCCCCCCCACCACGCCAACTCCGTTACATTCTCCGCCCCCACTCCCATCTCAATACCCCACACCGATTCCCAGCTCCCAGCCCTGCCGAGTTTTCATTACCCCTCCAGACCTGCCCCTCACGGTGGATGAAAGATCAGTCCACGGCAAAGGATTCACCTGTATCACCCTCTTCCCACACATCAATGAATTTAATAAACGCCGTGATGTCAAACACTTCTTCTGCCACCTCCGTGCTCACATTTACAATCAGGACTCCAGTCCACCTTCCGAGGACCCCTTCACCCACCTCCAACACGCTCGATCTACCTCTACACCCCGTGCCAGCCTATTACCCGCCCTCGACCTCTTCATTTCCATTTGCCGCTGGGATGTTAACCGCCTCAACCTGTCTACGCCCCCTCCCCCATTCCAACCTCTCACCCTCACAACGTGCAGCCCTCCACTCCCACTGTTCCAATCCCGACCTCACTATTAAGACAGCATTCAAAGGGGGTGCAGTGGTAGTCTGGCGCACTGACCTCGACACTGCTGAAGCCAGACGCCATAAAGAAGTCACCTCTTCCCAGCACCCCCTCGACCATGACCCCACCCCATCACCAAACCGTCATCTCCCAGACCATACAGAACCTCATCACCTCAGGAGATCTCTCACCCACAGCTTCGAACCTCACAGTCCGGGAACCCCGCTCTGCCCGATTCTACCTCCTTCCCAAGATCCACAAGCCTGACCACCCTGGCCGACCCATTATCTCAGCATGTTTCTGCCCCACTGGACACATCTCTACCTACGAGGAGAAAGTGAGGTCTGCAGATGCTGGAGATCAAAGTTGAAACTTTATTGCTGGAACAGCACAGCAGGTCAGGCAGCATCCAGGGAACAGGAGATTCGACGTTTCGGGCACAGGCCCTTCTTCAGGAATTCCTGAAGAAGGGCCTGTGCCCGAAACGTCGAATCTCCTGTTCCCTGGATGCTGCCTGACCTGCTGTGCTGTTCCAGCAATAAAGTTTCAACATCTCTACCTACGTCCACACTGTCCTAACCCCCCCAGTCCAGGAACTCCCCACATACGTTCGGGACACAACCCACCCCTCCACCTCCTCCAAGACTTCACTTTCCCCGGCCCCCAACACCTCATCTTCACCAAGGATATCAAATCCCTCTACATCTCCATCCACCATGACTATGGCCTCCAAGCCCTCCATTTATTCCTCTCCCGACGTCCCCAACAACACCGTTCCACCGACACTCTCATTCGTTTGGCTGAACTGGTCGTCACCCTCAACAATTTGTCCTTTGAATCCTCCCTCTTCCTCCAGACAAAAGGGGTAGACATGGGCACCCATATGGACCACAGCTGTGCCTGTCTCTGTTGGCGACGTAGAAAAGTCCATCTTACGTAGTTACACCGGCATCACTCCCCATCTCTTTCTCCACTATATTGATGAATGCATTGGCGCCACCTCGTGCTCCCACAAGGAGGTTGAGCAATTCATCAACTTCACCAACACATTCCATCCTGCCTTTATGTTTGCCTGGAGCATCTCTGACACCTCTCTCCCCTTCCTGGACCTCGATATCTCCATTAATGACGACCGACTTGACACTGACATTGTTTATAAACCCACCAACTCCCACAGCTTCCTGGATCACACCTCTGCACACCCTACCTCCTGCAAAACATCAATCCCATATTCCCAATTCCTCTGCCTCCCCCGTATCTGCTCCCATGTGGACCAGTTCCACCACAGAACACACCAGATGGCCTCCTTCTTCAGAGACAGCAATTTCCCTTCCCACATGGTTAAAGATGCCTTCGAACGCATCTCATCCACATCCCGCCCCTCCGCACTCAAACCCCACCCCTTCAACTGTAACAAGGACAGAACCCCCCCGGTGCTCATCTTCCACCCTACAAACCTTCGCATAAACCAAATCATCTGCCGGCGTTTCCACCACTTCCAAACGGACCCCACCACCAGGGATATATTTCCCTCGCCACTCCTTTCCGCCTTCCCTAAAGACCATTACCTCCATGACTACCTGGTCAGGTCCACGCTACCCACCCTGCCATCCTGGCACCTTCCCCTGCCACTGCAGGAACTGCAAAGCCTGAGCCAACACCTCCTCCCTCATCTCCAGCCAACGTCCCATAGGAGCCTTCCACATCCATCAAAATTTTACCTGAACATCCACCAATATCATTTATTGTAACCGTTGATCCCAATGCGGTCTCCTCTACATTGGGGAGACTGGACGCCTCCTAGTAGAGCGCTTTAGGGATCATCTCCGGGACACCCGCAGCAATCAACCACACCACCCTGTGGTCCAACATTTCAACTCTCCCTCCCAGTCAGCCGAGAACATAGAGGTCCTGGCCTCCTTCACCGCCGCTGACTCACCATCTGATGCCTGGAGGGAGAATGCCTAGTCTTCTGCCTCAGAACACTTCAATCCCAGGGCATCAATGTGGACTTCACCAGTTTCCTCATTTCTCCTCTCCCCCTCATCCCACCTCCAGCCTTCCAGCTCAGCACTGTCCCCATGACCTGTCCTACCTGCCTATCTTTCATTTATCTTTCCACCCTAAAGGCACTCTGCCTCTACTCTTGGTGAAGGGCGTTTGCCCGAAACGTCAATTTTCGTGCACGACGGATGCTGCCTGGACTGATGTGCTTTTCCAGTACCATTCTAATCTAGAATCTGGTTTCCAGCATCTGCAGCCCTTGTTTGAAACTTGCCAATCACCTTACCGATGTCCATATAGATCACATCTACTGCTCTGCCCTCATCAATCTTCTTTGTTTCTTCTTCAAAAAACTCAATCATGTTTGAAAGACATGATTTGCCACGCACAAAGCCATGTTGACTATCCCTAATCAGTCCTTGTCTTTCCAAATACATGTACATCCTGTCCCTCAGGTTTCCCTCTAACAAATTGCCCACCACTGAGGTCGGGCCCACCGGTCTATTGTTCTCTGGCTTGTCTTTACCGCCCTTCTTAAACAGTGGAACCACGTAGGCCAAACTCCAGTCTTCTGGCACCTCACCTGTGACTATCAATTTTATAAATATCTCAGCAAGAGGCCCATCAATCATTTCTCGAGCTTCCCAGAGAGTTATCGTGTACACCTGAACAGGTCCTGGGGATTTATCCACCTTTAACCATTTAAAGACATCGAGCACGTCGTCCTCTGTGATCCTGACATTTTGCAAGGTGCAGTCAGTCCTTGCCTTTCCAAATACATATACATCCTGTCCCTCAGGATTCCCTCCAACAACTTGCCCACCGCTGAGGTAAGGCTCACTGGTATATAGTTCCCTGGTTTGTCTTTACCGCCCTTCTTAAACAGTGACAAAACATTTGCCAACCTCCAGTCCTCTGGCACCTCACCTGTGACTATCGATAATACAAATATCTCAGCAAAAGGCCCGGCAATCACTTCTCTAGCTTCCCACAGAGTTCTCAGGTATATCTGATCAGGCCCTGGGGATTTATCCACCTATAACCATTTCAAGATATCCAGCACTTCCTCCTCGGTAATCAGGACATTTTGCAAGATGTAACCATCTATTTCCCTACCATCTATATCTTCCATATCCTTTTCCACAGTAAATGCTGATGAAAATATTCATTTAGTATCTCCCCAATTTTCTGTGGCTCCACACAAAGGCTGCCTTGCTGATCGTTGAGGGGTCCGATTCTCTCCCAGTTATCCTTTGGTCCTTAATATATTTGTAAACACCCTTTGAATTCTGGTTAACTCTATTTGCCAAAGCTATCTCATGTCCCATTTTTGCCCTCCTGATTTCCCTCTTAAGTATACTCCTAAATCCTTTATACTCTTCTGAGGATTCACTCTATCTATCCTGTCTATACCTGACATATGCTTCCTTCTTTTTCTTAACCAAACCCTCAATGTCTTTAGTCATCCAGCATTCCCTATACCTACCAGCCTTCCCTTTCACTCTGACAGGAATATACTTTCTCTGGATTCTTGTTATCTCATTTCTGATAGCTTCCCATTTTCCAGCCGTCCCTTTACCTGCGAACATCTGCCTCCAATCAGCTTTCGAAATTGACCTTTCTCCAATTTAGAATTTCAACTTTTTGATCTGGTCTATCCTTTTCCATCACGATTTTAAAACGAATAGAATTATGGTTGCTGGCCCCAAAGTGCTCCCCCACTGACACCTCAGTCACCTGCCCTGCCTTATTTCCCAAGAGTAGGCCATGGATTACACCTTCTCTCATAGTTGCATCCACATACAGAATCAGAAAATTGTCTTGTACACACTTAAGTAATTCCTCTCCATCTAAACCTTTAACACTATGGCAGTCCCAGTCGATGTTTGGAAAGTTAAAATCCCCAACCATAACAACCCTATTATTCTTACAGATAGCTGAGATCTCCTTACAAGTTTGTTTCTCAATTTCCCTCTGAATATTAGGGGATCTATAATACAATCCCAATAAGGTGATCATCCTTTTTTTTTCAATTCCACCCAAATAACTTCCCTGGATGTATTTGCAGGAATATCCTCCCCCAGCACAGCTGTAATGGTATCCCTTATTAAAATGCCACTCCCCCTCCTCTCTTGCCTCCCTTTCTATCCTTCCTGTAGCATTTGTATCCTGGAACATTAAGCTGTCAATCCTGCCCATCCCTGAGCCATGTTTCTGTAATTGCTATGAGATCCCAGTCCCATGTTCCTAACCATGCCCTCAGTTCATCTGCCTTTCCTGTTAGGCCCCTGGCATTGAAATAAATGCAGTTTACTTTGTTTGTGCTACCTTGTCTCTGCCTGCCCTGACAGTCTGACTCGCTTCTGTTCTCAACTGTACCAGTCTCAGATTGCTCTCTTTCCTCACTATCTTGCAGGGTCCCAAACACCCCTCCCCTTCCAACGCCGCCACCTTATTACTTTAAATCCTCCCAAGCAGTTCTAGCAAATTTCACTGCTAGTATATTAGCCCCCTTCCAATTTAGGTGCAATCCGTCCTTCTTGTAAAGGTAACTTCTACCCCAAAAGAGATTCCAATGATCCAAAAATATGAATCCTTCTCCCATACACGAGCTCCTCAGCCATGCATTCATCTGCTCTATCCTCTTATTCCTGCCCTCACTAGCTCGTAGCCCTGGGAGTAATCCAGATATTACTACCCTTGAGGAGCTCCTTTTTAAATTTCTACCGAACTCTCTGTAATCTACCTTCAGAATCTGAAAAATATTCCCTTCCTATATCGTTGGTTGCAATGTGGACAATGATCTCTTGGTGGCCCCTCTCCCCCGTGAGAACATTCTGTACCCTCTCTGAGACATCCTTGATCCTGGCACCAGGAAAACAACACACCAGGAAACTCATCTCTACCTACCTCGACACTGTCCTATCTCTCCTAGTCCAGAAACTCCCCACATATGTTCGAGACACCACCCACGCCCTCCACCTCCTGCAAGACTTGCGTTTCCCCGTCCCCAACGCCAGATCTTCACCTTGGATATCCAATCCCTCTACACCTCCATCCGCCATTACCAGGGCCTCCAAGCCGTCCGTTCCTTCCTCTCCCGACGTCCCCAACAGTACCCTTCCACCGACACTCTCAATCGTTTGGCCGAACTGGTCCTCACCCTTAACAATTTCTCCTTTGAATCCTCCAACTTCCTCCAGACCAAAGGGGTAGCCATGGGCACACCTATGGGCCCCAGCTATGCCTGTCTCTTTGTTGACTACGTCGAACAGTGATCTTCCGTAATTACACCGCCACCACTACCCACCTCTTCCTCCGCTACATTGATGACTGCATTGGCGCCACCTCGTGCTCCCGCGAGGAGGTTGAGCAATTCAACTTCACCAACACATTCCACCCTGACCTTAAATTTACCTGGACCATCTCTGACACCTCCCTCCCCTTTCTGGACCTCTCCATCTCCATTCGTGACGACCAACTTGACACTGACAGTTTTTACAAACCAACTGACTCCACAGCTACCTGGATTCCACCTCTTCCCACCCTATCTCTTGCAAAAATGCCATCCCGTATTCCCAATTCCTCCGCCTCCGCCGTATCTGCTCCCAGGAGGAGCAGTTCCACCACAGAACACACCAGATGGCCTCCTTCTTTAGAGACCGCAATTTCCCTTCCCACGTGGTTAAAGATGCCCTCCAACACATCTCATCCACATCCCGCACCTCCACACTCAAACCCCACCCCTCCAACCGTAACAAGGAGAGAACGCCCCGGTGCTCACCTTGCACCCTACAAACCTTCGCATAAACCAAATCATCCGCCGACATTTCCGCCACCTCCAAAAAGACTCCACCACCAGGGATATATTTCCGCCCCCACCCCTTTCCGCCTTCTGCAAAGACCGTTCCCTCCGTGACTACCTGATCAGGTCCACGCCCCCCTATGACCCACCCTCCCATCCTGGCACCTTTCCCCTGCCACCGCAGGAATTGTAAAACCTGTGCCCACACCTCCTCCCTCACCTCTATCCAAGGCCCTAAAGAAGCCTTCCACATCCATCAAAGTTTTACCTGCTCATCCACTAATATCATTTATTGTATCCGTTGCTCCCGATGCGGTCTCCTCTACATTGGGGAGACTGGGTGCCTCCTAGCAGAGCGCTTTAGGGAAGATCTCCGAGATATCCGCACCAATCAACCACACCGCCCCGTGGCCCAACATTTCAACTCTCCCTCCCACTCTGCCGAGAATATGGAGGTCCTGGGCCTCCTTCACTGCCGCTCCCTCACCACCAGACGCGTGGAGGAAGAACGCCTCATCTTTCGCCTCGGAACACTTCAACCCCAGGGCATCAATGTGTACTTCAACAGCATCCTCATTTCCCTTTCCCACACCTCATCCTAGTTTCAAACTTCCAGCTCAGCACTCTCCCCATGACTTGTCCGGACTTGTCCGACCTGCCGAGCTCCTTTGCCACCTATCCACTCCACCCTCTCCTCCCTGACCTATCACCTTCATCTCCTCCCCCACTCACACATTGTACTCTATGCTACTCTCTCCCCACCCCCACTCTCCCCTAGCTTAACTCTCCACGCTTCAGGCTCACTGCCTTTATTCCTGATGAAGGGCTTTTGCCCAAACATCGATTTCGCTGCTCGTTGGATGCTGCCTGAACTGCTGTGCTCTTCCAGCACCACTGATCCAGAATCTGGTTTCCAGCATCTGCAGTCATTTTTTTTAACTTGAAGAAACGGGCTGGCATTGAATGAGAGGAATATTATGAGATTGAGTGTGTAGTTAATGAGGTGAGTTCGATAAGATAGCACCAAGATTCTAGCTCAGCCTCGTACAGACAATCCCTCAGTCACAATTAATAAAATTGTCACTGAAACAAATTATTGTTAGATGCAGCCCAATGAATCGAAGACTCTGCTGACCCCACACCCAGTTACAATGTTGCAGAACAAATGCTCATCCAAACCTCTCCATCATCTTTACTGACACCAATATCCCCTTCAGCTATCATTCCTGGGAATACTGGCTCATGTTGCAGAATGCTGTCGAAATGTCTTCATTTCAGCATTCTGAAATCTATGACC
Organism: Chiloscyllium plagiosum; assembly: GCF_037043375.1. Classification (NCBI taxonomy): domain Eukaryota; kingdom Metazoa; phylum Chordata; class Chondrichthyes; order Orectolobiformes; family Hemiscylliidae; genus Chiloscyllium; species Chiloscyllium plagiosum. The sequence goes on along the minus strand of NW_028270186.1, from coordinate 30,913,456 downwards.
TTACATGAAATTGTCTCTCAAACTCCCTTTATTTTTTTTCCCCAAAATCCTTTTGATTGTTGGTTGCTAAACTGATTTCCCCGCCATCTTTCTCTGACAGGGACGAGGGATTACGGAATAGGTAACAAGGACTCTGTATCAGGGTGATAATGTACCCAGACGGTGAATTCAGAGGAAAGGGCTGTGCATCCCAAGCAGTGTTTAAAATCCTACCACAGCCGATGTCAGAGCTTAAATTCGAATGACAAAAATTGGAATGAAACCTAATTTCACTCTTGGAAACCAGAAACCGTCAGGATTTATTTTTATTTTCTCACTGATAGTCTTTGGTAAAGAATCTTAACATCATTGCCCAGTCTGATCTCAGTGTGACTCCAGACCAACAACAAAATTGTTGGCTCCATTTTGTCTTGACAAATGGCCGTGTGGTCAAGTATAATTAGTGATGGACAACAAATGCTGCCCTTGGCCGTGATGCTGGCATCCCGGAAAACAACAACATTAAAGGTGAAATAAACCAAGGAATGGTGGGTGCTAGAGCTCGAGAATAAAATTCTCCAGCGTCTGAAAGTGTTGGAGAATCTCGCAGGTATGGCAGCTTCTGTCAGGGAAAATGCAGATAACGGTTTGAGTCCAGCGACCCTGTTTCAAAACTGAAAGCAAGCTGGGAAATAATATTATTTATCCTGGTATCCTGGATGGTTGGGTTGGAGAGAGAGGTGGGGGCCAGGTTTAAATTGAATGGATGGAGAAATGGCCAGAAAAAGAGAGGAAAATAAATGAAAAGTGAGCAAAGGGATTGCTGATGATGAACTGAAAGGAAAACAAAATGGCAAGTTATTCTCATATTTCCCCGTTTTCCCATATTCCTGTATATCGCGTCCATTTAGATTTGTCCCTGTTTAAAGTGAATTGGGTCCCTGTATCTCTCTTCTCTGAGTGTGATGATCAAATCCAGTAGCAATATTGGTGCTGCCCTTCTAGTTGCTGAGACATAGAGAAAGATAATGTTACATTGTCAACTGCTTCTTTGGAGAGAGAAACTGTTACTGTGGGACTCTGTAGAGATGCAACGGCTTTCTCAGCCAGGAAGAGAAACTCAGGAGTAGAAATAAATTTCAACACTGAGCGCGTGCACATTCCGTGTGGGGAATTTACTTGTTCCTGTCATTGGAAAATCAGTGGATTTTCTGGGGAGGCTTATCTCGGGTTTGTATTGTCAGCTGCTGAGTCTGGTGACCCCACTCTATACCCTGCATTTACAGAGTGTCTGGGACATGATAAACAAATGTAGGTGAGGCTCCACAGAAAGGAAGCTCTATAAATAGGGAGGTGCAGGACAGTGCATTATCTCTCCTGGGATTTCCCGGGACATTTGTCTAAGCTGGACCAGGTGTCAGGTATGAAACCAGTTTGTTTCAAAATTGAGGTGGTCACTGAGCTGTGTCCCCTCCTTTAGTATACTGTGACAGGACTGTGCTGATGCTCACCATGAATTAAACTGCATTAATTCTGGGCAGGCGTGATTAACATATCCATCGTCACCGGAGTGCAGTCCTCCGATATATTCACTGGCTGAAAGAACCCCTCTGTCCACTGAGAGCAATATATTGTGTCCATCTCCCTGAGGAAGATACAGAAAGAAACTTCCAGAAATACAGGGGAACAGAGTGACTGGTGAAAATGAGGAACAGCAGGAAATTAGAATTACTAAAAGTACGTCTTTCAAAACCTCATTGAATTTCAGGTTGCTATATTGCTGCATCTGATGAACTACATCCCAGATTATTGTGGAGGTGGCAGTAGAGCTAGTGAAAAAATTGCTGATTATTCTTCAAAGCTGGTTAGATTCTGGAAAGGATCCTCCAGACTGGAAAGCAGCGATTGTAAACCTAAATATTTAAAACAGGACGGAGAGAGCAAACAGCAAACTAAACAGTGGATAGCTTGATGTCAGCTGTGAGAAAAAACATTGGAATCTTTCGTGAGGAATGTGACAACTAGACACTTGGAAAATAATGTCATGATTCGGTAGAGTCAATCTAGATTCAGGAAGGGGAAATGATCTTGATCTTTGATAAACCTGCTGGATTTTTTTGGAGGTTGTCCGTTGTGACATCGACAATTGAGAACCAGTGGGAATGAAGTATTTGAATTTTCAGCAGATATTTGACATGACTGAACACAGGTGAGTAGAGAATGTTAGAATCCATGGGTAGGTAGGGGTGGAATAGACCGAATGTATTAAAAGTTGGATAATCGAGAGAATGCAGAGAGTAGTATAATTATCTGGAGTGAAGGCTTTGGGGTATCAGAAGGATCAGTGTTTGGGCAATAGCTCTTCGCAAGATCTAAAATATTTCAGATATGAACAACAAATATCATCATCCACATTTATGTTCATTAAATAGTGAGAGATTGGGAAGTGCTTTTGTTGAAACAGACCTGATGTGCTTGGTCATAAGTCACAAAAAGTTTTTTTACGCAGCAGGAAGTAAATGCTATGTGGCTAATGATTAAAGTACCAGAGTAAATGTATCTTTCCCAATGATAGTGTTTTGTTGAGAGACTGTTAGATGTATTGTGTACAGGTTTACTCAGCAAAGGGGTTTCACCAGACTAAACCCTGGCATGATATTACCATGAGGAGGATGTGAAGAAACTTGTTCTTAATAAAGTGTGTTATGGTGTTTGTGAGGTTATATTTTAAAAAGTGCTGAAGCACATTGAATGTTGAAGATACAAAATTGCCTTATTGTACCAATTAAAGGAATGCCCAGGCAAATTCACATTTCCTATGTATTGGAGTGCAAATATATCCACTGTAAATATATTGGCTGGTGCCTGTTCTAGTCGAGGAGCGATCTGCACGGTAACAGCATGTAGATTGTGGTTTTTGAGGGTGGTGGTGGTGGGAGGTTCAGCCAGTTACAGTATTGCAAACGGACAACGCAGCAGAATCATCTAGCCTGCGATAAGAAACAATGCATCATTCTCCCTCAATACTAACTTCACGAGAGCAATGGGTGATGGGAGATGCGACCAATAGCCAACGGTGCCAACATTCAATCCAGTCCAGTAGTTTTTGTGAACTGAAGGAACCATACTGAAGGGGGTTAAATTGAGCTGTTTGTTCAGTGACTGTGAATGATGCTAGTCTCCATGGATCCTAGTTGTGTCACTGGATGTTTTCCGTCTCCTATTAGTAAGGGACCTCTTGCAATGGTTTATGCCATTGTAGCATCAATTCCAACGCTCAAAGTGATCAGCAGCTGCAGAGACAGAAAAAGTAGATTTAAACATCTGAGAATAGTCTGGAATGATCCATTAATGGATCAGAATCTGAGAACATTAGACTGGAATGCTGCAACAATGGACAGGGGTTTATCCGTTGGTCTTTTCTATTTTTCCTGGTCTTGGTCAACAGTATCAGATCGGATATGGGGTGCACTGATGATTATCCAGGCGGGTTACTATCCTATCCTCGCTATTGTTGGTGTTCCTGGTAAGTTTCTTCATCTCTATCCATTTATTAATCTCTTCAACCATGGCGAACTTCGTTGTTATTTCTGTTATCTATATTTGACAAAAACGGAAACTATTGTCTTCAGTTTCAAATGCAAATTCCATTGATTAGCCACTAATTTCAGAACTGTCCACACCCCCGCCCTCACAAACATCTGAGAACGAGACTGTTCACAATACCGAATTTACATAAATAAATATCATTTGTGTCTCGGTATTCTGTCTATCACAAAACCTATCCACTACCAGCTCGATTGTATGCCCAGTTACCATCTTGGCTTCAAACTGACGCTTAATAAACCATTATTAATGCTTTGATAAAATTCAGTCGTTATGGTTCCACCTCTCCAGTAAGCACTCTTTCAGCTGCAAATATTTCGATCTGAACTTTGTTCTTGTCTCTAAAATAACTTAATGACAGGAACACTCTCTCAGAGCAGTAATGTCAGAAGAAATGTAATTCAGACGCACAGGTTATTATACAGAAAGACACTGTTCCACATCCTACCACGGACGATGTCAGAAAGTAAATACAAAAGACAGGAATTGGAAATAACAACCATAACACTTCCAGCATTTTGTCATTACGTTTATCTATTTCACTGAGGTCCTTTGGTAAATAGATCTTGTGTTATTATCTGGTCTGGCTTAAGATTGATGTGAGACCCACAGCAATGTGCTTGGTTCTGTACTGCCTGAAAGAATGACATTTGGTTAGGTCAACAAATGCTGCCCCTGTCAGCGATGCAGACATTCCAAATAATAATAAAATTAAAGGTGAAATAAAGCAAAGAATGATGCAACAAATCAGAAACAATAACGAACGAGAAAGTACCAGACAAACTGAGCAGATGTGGCAGCCTATCTGCCACATTGGGTCGAGGGAAAAATAGAATTGGCAATTCGATTCTAATGACCATACATCAGAACTGAACACAGTTGGGAAATAGTGTGATTGATGTTGGTGACACCGAAATCTGTTATGAAGGGGAGAAGGACTGAGTTGAATAGATGGAGAAAGAGAGAGATAGAGAGAAAGAAGCAAACAAAGGGATTGTTGATGATCAGCTGGGATGGAAATAAAAAATGAAATTAAACCTTACTTATGTTTCTCCTGTTCCCATATTATTGATAATTATGACCATGTAAGGTATATGGCAAAGTTCCTGTTTAAAGTTATTTATGTCTGTTTTTTTTTTCTCTTCCCTGAGTGGGATCATCTTCCTTGATTCATTAATGGGATGCTGGGCCAACATTTAATTCCCTTTCCTCATTGTCCTTGAAAAGCTTTTGGTGAGCTGCCTTCCTGATCCACTGCAGACCGTGGGCTGTAAGTAGTCAGTGCTGGGGTCCATGCGGTTTCATTTCTTTTGGCTTTGAAGTGACTGATGTAAATGAGTAGCTGGCTTGGCTATTTTAAATTGCAACTGAGAGTTAACCACATTGCTGTGGGTCTGCAGTTACATGTAAGCCCGACCAGCTGAAGATTGTAGATTTCCTGTCCTGAAGGGCATGAGGGTGCCAGGTAGGACAATCAACAATGGTTTCATTGTTTCATTTGATTCTTAATTACTGATATTTTATTGAATTCAATTTCCAACATTTGCCATTGTGGGATTCGGATCCAATGTCTGGGTCATTACCTGATTCCCTGGATTAATATTCGGAGATAATACAGCTGGATCATCGCCTCCTCAGTATCTCCCATCAACTCCAATGGCAACAGTAATGTTGTGGTTGGTGTGACTTTGCTTCATAAGGTAAATAAATGATTGGCAAAAAAATGCCATCCTTCGCATTTTGTATTTATGAGAAGGCGAGATGATGGGAAGTGCTCTTGGTGAAAAGGAGCTGGATGTCCTTGATCATGGGGCACTAACAGAATCCATACAGAGCAGTCGGGTACTGGCAGGTGGGACTAGATTGATTTGGGATATCTGGTCAGCATGGATGGGTCGGACCGAAGGATCTGTTTCCATGCTGTGCATCTCTATGAATCTATGACTCAGCAAATAATCAGAACAATAAATGAGTAGCATCGTTCATTAGAAAATGATTAAAGTATAAATGTGAAGACACCGTCCTGCAGTTGTGGAGTGTACCTGAGACAATATTGTCTTTCATTTATAATCAATGATCTCCTAGCTACAGAGAGACGGTGTAATGGAGTATCACCTGACTAATCCCTGCAGTTATGAGGGGAGTGTGAAAGAAATGAGTGTTTAATCTGTAACGCTACAAAAAGAATGAAACGTGATTGCATTAACATTGGAGTGTTATGAATCAACACTCACTATTTCCAAAACAAAATACGGATAGCATTAGATATAACATGTTTTCCATGATACGTGTCTTCACATTTGGACAAATGTATAGATAGGAAAGGTTTAGAAGGATATGGACCAAGCGCAGGGAAATGTGGTTTGCATGGAATGACATTTCGATCAGCATGAACCAGTTTGTGATAATGGGCCTATCTCTGTGTTGTGGGATTCTATGACTCGGTGATCGTTTACAGAGCTCTATGTAGCCCCCATGTTGGTTGAGAGAGAGCTCCAGGTTCTGAAAGAAGTCTCACCGTCTGGATGTACAGTTGGTATGTGACCCTGTATTGAACGTCATTTTGTTCACAAACCTGTCATCAGCCACACTCTGATAGTATTAGCCATTCCCACCAGCTTTTGACCTCCAAACAGAACACTAGCCTGTCTTCTCTGACTTATTTTTTGCTAAAAGCTGTTCATTGGCTGAAGTAGACGCTGTCCTTGATGTTTTTCAGAGGGTCAATAAAACGGGACCAGGCAACGATCAGTCTGATTTGGTACAGGCACGAAAGAGATTTTCAGAGGCCTTTTATTTAAATGTAAACCAATGAAACTACAGACCAAAATCGTCATGCTTCAGAAGTGACCTGTATAATGAACGGGGAGTGGTCAGCTCTTTTAGCTGAGCTAGCTGAGTTGAGCTGAGTTGAGAAGTTTTCAGTTGGGTCTTGAACTGGGAAGTTCAACTGGGAGCTGTGTGGAAACTCTCTCTCTTTTCTGCCCCTCAGCTTCAACCTGGATGCATGCATTCCATTATAAAGTTTTTTTTCAAGGAAGTTTGATTATTGGGACTATTGTGTGTATTTGGAATAGCATAATTAAATCTAGCTGGCTAGGTTGAATTCTGTTCGGGTTCTTTATTCTGTTCTTGCTGTTTCATTGTGTAACTTTGTGAATAACGTTTTTTCTCTGAGTTAAAATCTGGTAGTCACTCGAGCTAAATTACTCCGGGTAATTTTCATTGGATAATGACTAAAACAAACTGCAAAGTTATGCACTGGTCTGCTTGCTTAAGAATGTTTTGAGTAGTCTAGCCTCGTCCATAACAGACTGGGGGCTCATTGCTGGATTTTTAACAGCGAGTGGGAGGTGCTAGTGTCTTTAATTCGGGTATTAGTTTGATTGGGTTGACAGAGCTTCGAATAGTAATGGCTATTTCTGTCGCCAAAAGTTTCCTGGGTGTGCATGCAGTGACTTTGGAAATTTTACGAAAAGTGAATAAGACCAAGTCGCAAGAATTAGCAGAGAAGCTGAAACTGACTGCATCTGTGAGGAAATGAGAGATGATTACAGCAGTAGCTCGTCAATTAAACTTGCTGGAGAAACCATCAGAATCTATAGAGATGGCAAGAATTTAGTTGCAAATGAAATATCTTGAGTTAACATCGAGAGGAAAGGAAAGGGCAGCCAAAATGAAACATTTGACTTTCGATAAAATGCAGAAAGGGGGGAGGGGTGGAAGAGAGCAGGAGAACAGAGAGTACAAAAATGGCAAAAGAGAGAGCAACAGGGGAGAGAGAAAGAGAGAGCTTTTGAATAGCAAAAACTGACACTTAAAAAGGATAGTCAGTGTAACAGGCTGGAGATAACGTCTGAGGGTGCGCTTAGTAAGGACGAGAGTGAGGATGAGCAAGCCCCTGGTAGTCAGAAGCCTAGTGAGAATTTGTTTGTGTGTGTTCAAGCATTGCCTCAATTTGATGAGAAGAATGTGATGCCCTTTGCATCTCATTTGAACGTTGGTTAAACAAATGCAGTGGCCAGAGGCATTGCGGGTTTTGTTGATCCAAATGAAACTTGTAGGTAGGACTGGTGAGGTACTCACATCCCTATAAGGAGGTATCTGGGGAATACGAGGGCGTTAAAAAAAACATTTTATCTGCATCGGCAACCTTCCAGGAATCTAATGAAGAATCCTGGTCAAACCTTCACTGAGTTTGTAAGGAACAAACAATTTCGATAGTTGTATATGAGCTTTAAAATTCGAGCAAAGCTATAATGCCCTTAGAGAGGTTAGTACTTGGAGGAATTCAAAAATTCACTGCCTGAAGTAGTGCAAACTCAGGTGGAATAGCAGAGTGTAAACAGCAAGGTTAGTTGCTGAAATGGCTGATGATTATGAACTGGTCCATAAACTTGGTTTAGATTCCAGAACCAGTTTTGGTCTCTGTTGGAGCAAAGAGATATTCTCACGTGCAAAGGGAAAGGTAGATAACAGTGTAGAACGTAAGGATAATTTACCACGGTAATAAAGAAAACCTTGAGGTGGACAAAGAAGTTAAAATACTATGGTGTTTGAACTGTAATAAACTGGGCCACACAAAATCACAGTGTTGGTGGGCTGGGAGAAAACCAGATGTAGGATAACAGACAAACCTGGACGTTTTGTTGTACTCGTAACAAAAAGCATAAGGGAAGGTAGGCAACTGCCTCAGAGTGTACAAGATGATCAGTGGACATGCCAATTCTGCATAAAAAACATGCATGAAAGGGTAAAGTTTATTCACATAGGCCAGGAGTAATTGGTAAGGAGGTTCCAATATTAATTGACACAGCATTTGTTCAGTCTGTAATGCTGAAGGGTGAGGCTTTATGTACTCTTGAGAGACTATTACCAGAAAATATGCTGGTAACAGGAATTCATAGTGAGGCAGAAAGTGCTCAGTTATGTAAAGTGTGGCTGGAGAGTTCAGAGAAGAGTGGAGAATGTGTGTTCGGAGTACTGGACCCCTAACTCTCAGCTCCCGAATAAAATTTGTCCTTGCAAATAATATCGCTGATTCACTGGTAGGCGTGCTGCCTACTCTAGTTGAAAAGCCAGTGGAGATGCAGGCAACTGAAAACCTGGAAAATGTTTAACCATGAATTTCCCCTGATTGCGTGATCAGAAGATCACAGATGCACAGGTTTTAGCAGGATAAAGGCACAGATAAGGAAGCTGACGTAGAGTTATCCGAAAGTTTGTTTTTGATCGGATAAGTGGAACAGAGAAGGAATAAGTAGGAAAACATGAACATTTTTGTAGCTCTGGTAAGCTGATTGAATTACAGCAGAAAGATGAGGAGTTAAAAAATTATATCAAAAAGATATTTAACAAGAAAGAAAATTAATGCATTCCTGTATGTTATTACTTGACAAATGATGTCGTAATGCGGATATGGAGATTAGCGTACATTGAAGCAGGTCAGACGTAGACAGAAATTCTTCAAATTATTTTACCTGTTCGGGTATAGAAAGGAGGTGCTGCGAGTGGCACATGAGCTACCACTTAGATATCATTTCGGGGTGAGGGCATTACAGGCTGAAATACAAAGCTGTTTTCACTGGCCTGGACTACACAAAGATGTAGTTGAATATTGCCAAGTGTCTCAAACATGTCACACAGGCAGTAATAAAACCTGCAACTTTAATACCGATTCCAGCATTTCAGGAAACTTTCACAAGAATTTTGATAGATTGTGTAGGTCACCTACCTCAAACAAGTGTGGGAATAAGTATTTATTAACAATAATGGATGTGTCGATTAGATTTCCAGAGGCAGACCCATTATGCAGCATTCCAGCTAAAAGAGTTGTAGAAAAAAATTCTCCTTTTTTAATTAGGTACGGACTACTAATAGAGATCCAGACAGTTCAAACCTCACATCCGAACTATTCAAGTCGGTGATTGATAACTTGGGAATCAAGCAATTCAAATATACTACGTAGTATTCGGAATCACAGTGAGCATGAGCGAGATGGTTTCAAACAGTGAAGACCATATTGAGGGCTTTTGGTCAGGATTATCCAGATGAATGTGATAAGGAAATTCCTTTTGAACTCTTTGTGATCAGACACGCACGGAATGAATTGACCAAATTCAGACTATTTGAATTAATTTGTGGGCATGAAGTAAAAGGACCATTACCATTGGTTAACGAGAAATTAATAAATCATAATTCAGAGACCACCTGTTTGAACGATGTGTCAAATTTTAGGGAAGGCTTAAATAGAGTTGGAGGGTGGCTAGACAGCATTTAAAAGTATCGCAGCATACAATGAAACAGGAAGTGGATCAGAAATCACAAATTCGCAATTTTGCAATTGGGAATAAGGTATTGGTGTTACTTCCAGTAACAGCTGAGCCTTTAGAAAATAGGTTTAGTGTACCTTATCAAATTGGGGAAGAAATTGAATGAGGTGAACTACTTGGTACGGACTCCAGATAGGATGAGATCTCGCAGAGTGTGTCATGTGAATTTGCTCAAAAGGTATTTTGAAATGGAAGTGAAGCAAGTGGAGAAGGTGTTAATGATTACAGCACAGAGTGAAGAACCAAGTTCAGAGGATTCTGAATTGGACATTCCTCAAATCAAATTGAAAAAATGAGAAAGTTGTCAAAAATTTGGATAAACTATTGAGTTACCTTACACAAGAAAAGCAAAGTGACCTGAAAGAGTTATTACGATATCGTGGAGAGATATGCGGCAATAAACTGGGAAGTACGAACATAATTGTGCATGATGTAAACACAGGGGATTCTGTTCTGATTAAGCAACATCCTTCTAGGCACATGTTCAGAAGTAGATAGAGCGCACACTCCAAGATGTCATAATTAAGGACAAATATATCAGATTGCTTAGATGGAACTTGTGGCTGCAGCCATTCAATCTGAAAACTGTGCATATGGCAGGTCGCGAAAACGTGAAAGCTCATGAGTTATTGAGACTCGAATGATATACGAAGGTGTTCGATGGTGGGTGTACCGCGGCCTGAATTTGCATAGGTTTGTCTTTGAATGTTTACAGTTAGTATAGTTTATTTGTTTGTGTTGAGACGACTAACTGGGTTCGAAGGGTTAAAATGCAGCCATCTTTTAACATCGATGGTTCTTTTTTTTAGGGGGAGGAGACATATCACAAAGCAAGTTCCTTTTTTGTCTAAAAACTATTCCTTGGCTCAAGGAGACTCTGTCCTTGATTTTTTTCAGAGGTACAATAAAACGTGGCAAAGCTCAGATCAGTATGGTTTGGGACAAAAATGAAAAGTATTTTCAGAGGCCTTTTGTTTTTATGGAAATAAATGAGACCTCAGGCCAAAGTGGTCATGCTTTATAAGTGACCAGTATAATGAACGGAGAGTGGTGAGCTATTTTTGCTGAACTAGCTGAGCTGAGCAGTTTTCAGTTGAGTTTTGAATTGGGAAGTTCGACTGGGAGCTGTGTGGAAACTCTCTCTCTTTTCTGATATTCAACTTCAACCTGGAAGTATGTGTTCCATTTATACTGGTTTTTATTTGGAGTTTGCGCATTGGGACTATTGTACATATTCAGAATAGCATAATTAAGTCTAGCTGAATCGGTTGAATTCTGTTGTGATTCTTTATTCTGTTCTTTGAGTTTTATTGTTAATTTTCTGAATAAAGTTTTTGTCTGTTTTAAAATCTAGCAGTCACCCTAGCTAAATTACTCCGGGTAATTTTCATTGTGCATTTACCAAAACAAATTACAAAGGTATGCTCTGGGCTGCTGCTTAAAAGTGTTTTGAGTGGTCTCGCCTAGTCCGTAATATCTCGGAGATGGAAGGTGCCTCCTTGGGAGTTGGTACAAACCAATCACTTTCCATCCTCATGGTCAGCATAACACGTGTGTACCATTAGCAATGGGGCCAGGAGGAACAACATGGAGCAGTCTGTCTGTGCAGTCTATGCCTTATTGATTTGTCGTGTTGCAGCAACAATGACATCCTCCTATTTCAGTGTAACAGTTTGGAGGGGTTGTGTGGCCTCTTCAGATTATGTGTCAGTGTCTCTAGGGACTGAATGTCTTCCTCCTAGCCAGAGGGAAGGCATTCAAGGACTTCAGTGGGAAGCCCGTGGTTCCTGCCTACCAACACGTTGTGCTGACTAGACTCGATCTTCTTGAGTCATAGGAGACAAACGGAAGGCTGAAAAAACACTGCAAGACAGGCAGCATCATGAGCTGGGAAAATCAACATTTCAGGTACAAATGTCCTTCAGAACTGGATTGGTGGATAGGGGAGCTGCAGATAAAGACTGAACGGGGTGATTGGGGTGGGGAGATCGAGGGATGGTGAGTTATGGATATGTGGACACAAGTGGTGTGTGCAACCTGATTGGGCGATTGGAGGGATGAAACACGTTGGCAGCTGAAAGGTAGGGTGGTTAGGTGGAATGGAAGACCTCCCAGTCACTTCCTATTTCAATTCTCTTTCCCATAGCCATCCTTGGCCTCCACCATTGCCACAATGAACCAAACCATAATTTGGAGGAACAAGATCTCATCTGTCACCTGTGCAGCCGACACCCGTGAACTCAACATTGAATTATCCAATTTCAAATAACCTCCCTTCAAATGCCACGACTCCCTTCCCAGGCTCTCCCCGCCCTTCCATTCCTCTGAGCAAGCTTTTGTCCAGCTACCAACTGGATTCAGCCCTCCCATCAACAACTCACTGATACCCTTCATCTGTGTTCACTTATCCACCCTACCTCGCCACTCTGGCTCCTCCTCCCTCACACGCCCCTTTAGCTATATACCCCCTTACTCCCATCCACAGTCCTGACGAAGGGTTATATCTAAGAAGTTCATTTCTCAAAGTCTTGATGCTGCCTTGCTTATTTTGTTCTTCCAGCTTCCTGCGTGTGTATTTTGGATTCCAATACCTTTTTTTAAATTGTCTCCTTGTGTAATAGGTAGGAGTGAGTGAACGCATTGCGCCTCTTGTTATCCAACAGATCAGATGGGCTGAATGGCTTTCTTATATTACTGTGAAACCAGCTAAAGTTGCTAAAGGAGTTCCTCTTTCTTTTAATCGTGGAAATGTTTAGTGTCCAGCAGTACTTTTGATTCATGTTACCTTTATTTCAACAGCACAAGCTTGAATGTTGTCCAGATTTGATACTTTAGTACTTTAGGAGGTGACTCATTATTCTGAACATTGTATAATCTTCACAGAACATCCCCACCCCTGATCGTATGACAGAGGGAAAGACATTGATGAAGCAGCTGAAGATGTTTGTGCCAAGAAGCCATCCTGAGGATTGCTCACAGGGATATCCAGGGACTGGGAGAATTGATGTCCAGCAGCCCCATTGTGTTCTGAATGATTCAACCAGTGGGGAGTTTACAACTGATTCCCATGAAGTTAAACTTTGTTCAGTCTCCTTGACATCTCGCTCAATCAAGTACTGTCATGATATCAGGGCCAGTCACTTTACGCTGTTTTCATATCTTCTATCCATGTCAACAGCCCAAGGTATATGTGTGGGGAGTGTTTCCTTCTCTCAGGCGGTAGTGACGGTTGGGACCAGACATTTGGGGAGGCCAAATCACTGAAATGTTTGGGGGGTGCGAGTGGGTGTCAGTGGACTTTAACCCGTCAGAGAGTCGAGGGCTACAAAGAATTGGGCAAAAAAGAGAAATTGCCGCCGAATGCAGATCAGCCCTGACTTACTGAATGGAAGGGCAGGTCTGAGGGGCTATGTAGCCTGGTTTATTCCAGTATACCCCATAGTCCAGTCACTTTTTGGCCTCTTCCATTTCCTGTGTTATTAACTTCAAGTAACTGAATAGACTTATCCTGTTGCTGTGTAACTGGATACTGGTGCTGCATGATCTGGTTACACTTTTATAGGCCTTAGGGGCTTATTGGACTCCTCCTGTAATTGTGTATCAGGCTCCGGGGGCTAAAAAGTCTTATTCTATTTTGGTGTAACTGAAATCCATATTGACTAAATCGACTGCCCTTGGAGAAAGTGAGCTCTGCAGATGCTGGAGATCAGTGTCGAAAAGCGTGGCACTGGAAAAACACGGCAGGTCAGGTAGCATCAGAGGAACAGGAGAATCCATGTTTTGGACGTTCCTCATGAAGGGCTTATGTCCGAAACATACATTCTCCTGCCCCGCAGAGTAGAAATTTTCGTTGAGGACTTCATCCATTTCTTATAGTTCCACACATACTTGTCCACTTTGATCTTCGAGGGGTCCTATCTTCTCTCCAGTCATTGCTTTTTTCTTTTAATATACTTAAAGTACCTTTTTGGATTCATCCTAACCTTCTCAGCCAAGGCTCCTTCTTGTCCATTTGCACTCTACAGATTTCTTTCCTCAGTAAACTCCTGTATCTCTTATATATCTCCAGGGATTCCCTTGATCCCAGCTGCCTGTACCTGAGCCACGTCCCAAGTTCGAACATGAACCTGTGGACTAGTTTTGTCCCTCTCCATAATTATTTGAATACTAATAGAACTGTGGTTAGTTCTCCCAAAGTGCTTCCCCACTATTAACTCAGTCACCTGTCCTGTTTCCAAAGAAAATTTCGAATTTTGCCCCTTCCCGAGTAGGACACTCTATATACTGCTTGAGGAAACTTTCCGGACGCATTTAACAGATTCTATATCATCAAATCCCTTAATATTCTGGCCGTACCTGTCTGTATTGGAAGAATGAAAATCCCGTATTATGATAACCCTATTGCTCCTGCAGGTCTCCCCTCTCTACCTGCATATTTGTTACTCTCATTCTTGTTGACTCTTTTGGGGTCTATATTACAATCCCAATCACCTCACTATTCCATTCGTATTTCTTAACTCCAACCACAAAGCCTCACTGGGTGATCCATCAGTTATTCTATCTCTGATTACTGTTGTGGGACACCCCTTAATCAGAAATGCAACTCCCCCTCCCCTCCTTCCACCATTTCTGTTTCACCTAAAGCACCTGTTCTCTAGCACATTAAGCTCTCAGTTCTATCCATCACTTAGCCATATTTCTGTAATGGCTTTAATTTCTCAGTCCCAACTGAGGAAACCCATGCAGACTCCACATAGACAGCTGCCCGAGGCAGGATTTGAACCCTGATCGCTGGTTCTCTGAGGCAGCAGTGCTAACCCAAGAGCCACCGTGCCGCCCAACGTCGCTCCCTAACACGGTCTCCCAGGATCTGAAGCTATGTGCAGTGCCCACACGTGTAGCCATCAGTGACGGTGGAAATCTCCCCCGAGCAACCACATACCATAAGAGGAGCGTGCGACTGTCCTAAATGCCATCTCGACTGCTGTAACAATAAAGTTAAAAGGACTATATTTGAGTTTACCTGTACATTTTGCTGAGATGGAGCTGTCCGAAGCCTCTCGTGCCAAAGACTTACCGCTTACTCTGCTACCAACAGCATGTCTCTCTACCTCTCCATATTTAATTTTGGTCAGGGAAGGAAGGAGACACGACAGTGATGTAGTGTTTAGGTCTTCAGCACTCTTTGACACCTGGCCTCTGACTACCTGTTCCCCAGTGCAGGTCGCTACTTGGTCTTGGAGGGTGTCTTTCTGAGGTCCTCCTTCTGGTAGTGGTGAGTGTGTCGATACAAATCATCACCCCGACAGGCAATCCGTGTTATCGCAGTCCTATCATACTTTCTGTCTATTAGTATCGCGTTTATGAATTCCTTGAATCCCTCGATTGCATTCCAAACTGTGTCTCACTCCATAGTGAGAGAGATGGTGTTCTTGTGAATACAGGGCTATTGGAAAAGAACACCATTAGACATAGGGGCAACAATATGTTTAACCTCTCACTGAGTCTGCTTTTCCTTCGATTAGGTTATATTTATTTTGTTAATCCCCCATTCCACTTTCCTGTGATTTCCCCATAACACTTGTATAAAAAACCTGTCTGTCTCAGCCTTGATGTTTAATGATCCAGCCTCAACAGCCCTCCGAATTTTCTAGAATTGTTTACTTTTCACTGATGTGAGGCTTGGTCTTTAATCTGGGGATCTGCCCACTCTATCTTACATAAAATTCCAATTCTTCCTCAGGTCCTGTATCAATTTGCTCAAGGGTCAAACGGTCACTCTCCCTGAATCTAAGAACTGCTTCTCCAAACTGAAGACAGATTCGTAGCATGTTTTTAACCTATTCTCTGGCTCTGTTAAAAGGTTGCCTCCTTAGTCCCTAATACTCCCATTCTTTCCCGCGTTATCCTCTTCCCCTTAGTAAACCAAACAAAAGTTACTTTGGATTCTTGCTAATCTTACCCGCTAAGGTTTTATCAACCTTCCTTCTGCTCTTCCACTGATTTTTTAAGTTTAGTATTACGCTTTCTATATTCGTTTAGGTCCTTCATTGACCTGCTCACTTGGTGCCAGATTTAAGCTTTTCATTCCTTTTTCATCCCGTTCGGAATTTGCGTCGACATCTGAGGTTCTCTGGGTTTGTTTACTTAAATTTTATCTTCGGTGTAACATGCTGGGCCGACACTGTCATCAATTCAATTTTAATTAAATGATCCCCCAACCCCCGCCCCATCTTGTTCTGCTACACTTTCACCCAGACGCAACTGCACTTTGGCCAAATCCTTTCATTTGTTTCCATAAAATCTGTCTCTCCATGCAAATAGCTCTTATTTTTCTAACATTTTTGGGGTCTTTTCCTTAGCAAAGTCAAAATGTGTGATATCACAGGTAACCATACTGGTCCTATAATGCTCTCCCACTTCTAGCTGGAACAGCTGACTGGCTTCGTTCCCCACAGTGAGGCCAAGCACTGCACTGCCCTTTTTTGTACCTGCTCTACGTTGATATAAGAAGCTCTCTGGAATAAATTTCAAAACACCTGCCCCCTCTTAAAAAGTTATCATTGACCTAATGAATGTTTGGGATTGAAATGCCTGAACATAATGATCCTATTATTGTGTTTACACATCTCAATAACTTGGTTATGTACCTGCTCCCGTACCTTCCTTTATCTGGGGGTCTATAATATATCCCTAGCAGTGTTTCTGTCATGGTTTTGATCCTGAGCTCTAACCACCAAGCCTCTTTACAAGATCCTTTCAAGATATCGTCCCTTCTTACGCCAGTAACTGACTCCATAATTAAAAAAGGCAACACCAGTTCCTCTTTTACCCTCTCTGCTGTCCTGACTATAGTTCTGGTACCACAGCATATTGAGTTGTCGGCCCCGACCTCCCAAAACACATCTCTCTAATGGCAAAAATGTCACACTTCCACATGCCACCTTGTTTCCTTATCATATCTGTCTGTCTGATAATATTAGCAGTGTTAAGGTAAAGCACATCCAACCTGGAATATATCACCTGGAATGCTCTGCACCTCGGAATTCTTCAGTCATTCATTGTTCGTTATCAACCTTTCCAATTCATGAAACAAGACTGTTACTCAAGGACTGAATGAATATTTGTTGAATTTGAATTTCGGTTTTAGTAAATGTGTTCATCAAATGCAACTTTCCAAAACTGAACAGTCAGCTCCAGATACAACGAGTTTCTGCTGATTAGTTCCCTGCTCAGTGTGCAGATGGGACAGCCCTCAGTAATGGAGAAAATGAGGACTGCATATCCTGGTGATCAGAGTCGAAATTTGTGTCGCTGGAAAAGCACGGCCAGTCAGGCTGCATCTGAGGAACAGCAGAGTCAAATCTTCCCATGTATTCCATTCCATAATATACACGATATTGGTAACCATACTTGGTCAGGAAGGCAGCACTCTACAGAGCCCTGAAATTGAAAGCAGTCAATCAGTTGGTTGGACAGGGAGTAAACAAGTTGCGCTGAAATACAGATTGATTGAAGTACAAACATAAAGATAGATAAATCCCTCGGCCAGATGGGAAACACACTAGGTTACTACAGAAAGAGATGCTAGAGATTTCTGTGCTTTTGGCGATGGCCGTTGCGTCTTCAGTCTCCATTGGAGTAGCGTCGGTTGATTGGAGGGTGGCAAATGTTAGTTCCTTGTTCAGGCAAGGAAACAGGTATTTTCCTGAGAATGACAGTCCAGTCAGTCTTGCATCAGTATTGGGCAGAGTGTTGGAGAGGATTCTGAAAAATTATAGTCTGATTATAAATAGTCAGCATGGCTTTGTGAGGGGCAGGTCATACCTCACAACTCTTATTGGATTCTTTGAGGATGGGATTAAGCACATTGAAGAAGGTCGAACAGTGAATGCGGGGTACATTGCTTTTAACAAGTGTTTGATAAGCTTTCCCGTGGTTGTTTCATTCAGAAAGTAAGGAGGCATGACATATAGGGAGACCTATCTGTCTGGATACAGAATTGGCTAGCCCATAGAATACAGAGGGTGGTGGTAAATGGGAAGTATTCAGTGTGGAACTAGGTGAGCAGTGGTGTTCCGTAAGGATCGATTCTGGGACATCTGCTGTTTGTGATTTTGATAAATGACTTGGATGAGGAACTGGAAAGGTAGTTTCGTAAGTTTGATGATGTAACACAGTTTCGTGGAAGTGTGGATAATATGGAGGGCTGTTGTAGTTGCAACAGGACATTGACAGGATGCAGGACTCAGCTGCTAAGTGGCAGATGGCGTTCAATATGGAAAAGCGGGATACGATTCATTTTGGAAGGTCGAATTTGAATGCAGAATACAGGGTTAAAGGCAAGATTCTTACATTGTCGAGGAACAGGGGGATCATATGGTCCATGGCATAGCTCCCGCAAAGTTGCCACCCAGGTTTATAAGGTTGTTAAGGAGGTGTTTGATTTGTTCATTAGCTGAGGGATTGAGTTTAAGAGCTGCAAGGTGATGCTGCAACACTATGGCGCCCTGGTGAGACCACACTTAGAATATTGTGATCATTTCTGGTTGCGTCGTTATAGGAAAGATGTGGAAGCTTTGGTGAGGGTGCTGAGGAGATTTATCAAGATGCTGCATGGACTAGAGGGCATAACTTACAAAGAAAATTTGAGGGAGCACGGGTGTTTTCCTCATTGGAACGAAGAAGAATGTAAAGTGACTTGACAGGGGTGTTCAAGATGATGAGAGGCATAGATAGATTGGATCGCCAGAGACTTTCTCCCAGGGTGGAAACGGCTCTCCAGAGTATATGATTTTAAGGTAATTGGAGAAAGGTTTAGGGGAGATGTCAGAGGTAGGTTCTTTACACAGAGAGTGGTGGGTGTGTGCAATGAAAAGCCAGCAGTTGTAGTAAAATCAGCTATATTAGGGATATTTAATTGGATAGCACATGAATGATAGTACAATGAAAGGTATGTAGGTTAGTCTGATCTTAGAGTAGGATAAAAGGTCGACAGAACGTCAAGGGCCGAAGGGCTGCACTGTTCTGTGTTTCCAGTTTCACCCAGCTAGTGGATTCTCATCAATTGTTGAATGTGTGAGGGAGCGATGTGTGTGAGTTCAGGAAGCTTTGGAGGGTATAAGGCCAAAACCTCCAGTTATGGTGTGCATTGTTACAGTCACCTGAAAGCCAGTATAATCTGTGTGGTTATTTAGACCAGACAGAATCCACCAAGTTCAGTTATTAATGTGATTTTTGGATTGCCGTTTGCTCCTGGTTATTTCACATACATTCTACTGTGTGACCCATGTAGTAATCTCTGACCATTCACAGAGATGTACAATTTTATTTTGATACTGGAGAATGTGAAGGTGGCATTTATTGGATATGGCTTTAGTGATTTCTTTGTGAGACACAAGGCACTGCAATAGATTGTCAGCTTGTTAACGTCTTCACCCATGTCTGATCCGGGGTGCAGAAGTGTGGAGTCTGGGAAGCAGGTCAGATTTCATCACCATAGGTAACTTGTATGGTGTGATTATGGCTCTCCATGTCAACACGTATGCTCTCTGGGACAGTCTCTGACTGAAGATGAATTTTAAAACTTGGTTTCTGGTCAGCCATTAGTATTTAACGTGGACAACATTTGTACCTACACTGAGACCAATGATAGTCTGTTGACGGGTTCTCCCCCTGCCAAAGGTGGATTCCAAACTATTTATTTTGAAGTAATGTTTGGCTGACTGCCCAGAACCACGTTAGATGCTCCATGCACAGATTGTGGAACAGGCCACTGAGTCTCTGTTTCACAGGCAGCTGTGAGGTCCAATAACACTGTAAATGGTTCCAGATCAATTTGAAACAATTTTCAGCGTAGCTCCTTGCATGGATTTGAGTTTACTGACCCCGGACAATCATCGGATGTTTGCTATATTTCACGAATTGGGCAAAACTAAGACGTGAATGATAATCCTTCAAGTGAACTATAATCGCTTAAATCAATTATGTTGATTCTATATTTATGGAACTAAAATATAAACTCCTGTCACGATTTTCTAACACAGAACTAAAGTATGTACATTTTATTTTATCGAAGAAAGAACTTAACTCTTGTGATCAGAATTAGATATTCAATGTCAGGGTTCAAAGCAATGTTTTGCCACTCCAATATTTTTAAAGTGGTTGGCTTCTGAATGATTGCATGTTCAGAGTGAGCAAACGATTGAACATACAAATAGAATTAGCGTTCTTATATACTTATATAAACATTCAGTTTAATTTCTCACTGAAATGTACGATCTTCAGCTATTTGCCAGCAATTCAAAAACGGCAATAATGCAACATGGACTGTGAATATTAAACTAAATAAATTATTTGTGTTACCAAAGTTTGTGAGAAGATTTGTAGCTCGGGTGCTCATTGTTGTGGTTCTGTTCGCCGAGTTGGGAGGAATGCCGGAGGAAAGATCACAGAAGCACTTCACAGGAGGCTCCCAAGCACCGAGGATGTCACTTAGACAGGGGAAGAAACATCTGCAACACAAATTCCAATGGGAATCCTGTGCCAACCGCCTAAGCGCCACATACGAACAACTCTGGTACCTGCATGCAACACAAAAACCCAGCTCGGCGAACAGAACCACAACTATTTGTGTTACCAAATTTTAGTGAATAATAATTTGAAAACTTCCAATTTTTAGAATGAATGATGTTTAATATGAAACGTGAAGAGTGAAAAATAAACAATGAACATGATATCGTGTAAGTTAAAAGTCAGAGATTTCCAAAGAGTTTTGTGACAATGCAATGATATATATTTTGTTTTAGTAATTGAAATTCAACATGTAAAATATTCATGTTCTGAGTAATAATTAGACTTCACAATGAAGCTGACCTTGCAATACTTGCATTTTAAATGCTTATTCTGGACCAAATAATCAGATATTTGCGAGCATTTACACTGTAAAATAATTGGATACTGACTTTAATTCACAGCTGGCACATGATGGAGTACAAAACTTTAAAGTACAGGAGGAGGCTATTGGCCATTATGTATAAATCAGCTCCAAAATGTCTCCCAAGCACCTCCCATTTGCCAGCCCACTCTCTGTTGCCCGTTAAATTCATAATTTCCAAATATATATCTAGTTCTCTTTTGAACTTTCCCAGCCAGTCAATTCCAATTCGTAATAACTCTCTAAATAAAAACGTTTTTCCTTATTTTACTCCTAGCTCTTTTGCTGACTACCTTGAAATTAGAATCCCTTGATGCTGTAATGCCAACTAATAGAGTATTCGTTTTCCTCTCTGCAACTTTTTCTATACTTTTGAGCACCGCAATAAATTCACATCTTTGTCTGTTCTGCTGTAGGAACAATAAGCATTGCATGAAGTGTAACAAACACTACAACGGAAAACAAGCCTAAAACAAGTCACCAGGATATATGAACATCAACTAGCTACAAAAGACATGATCCCAACACTAATTTATTGTGTACTGATGAGGAAGTACGCCACTTTGACTCGGTCTCCGTATACATCTTAAGACAGGCCAAACGGAGACAAGCACAAGAATTCCTCGACACATGGCATTCCAAGCGGAACTCCATCAACAAACACATCAATTTTGACTCCATCTACCATCCTCTGAGAAAAAGGGCCTGAAATGACATCATCGACACAGGAAATTACATTACCAACTCAAGGAAACTGAAACATTTAAATAGACAGTGGGAGTTAACACCAGCACTTCTCTGGAGGCTAACTTACTGAGAACAGTTAATGGAACAAACCAGGAACAGCCATTAGCTATTGCTTCAGAATATATCTGAGTGTTCGTGGCTGCCACCACATAGAATAATTGAATGAAAATGCGAGCCTGCACCACCACGTGCATATCCAAAGGCTTTTTAAAATGTTTATGAGATTACCTGCTCAATCACCCGCCTCGGCAATGTATTCCATGCACATATCCCCAGGATGTGAACGGCGGCACATTGGTTAGCACTACTGCCTTTGAGCGCTGGGGACCCAGGTTTGATTCCAGCCTCGGGTGACTGCCTGTATGGATTTTGCACATTCTCCCCATGTCCGCGTGGGTTTCCTCTCGGTACACCGGTTTCCTCCCACAATCCAAAGATGTGCAGGTTAACTGAATTGGCCATGCTAAATTGTCCAAAGTGTTCATGGTTGTGTAGGTTAGGTACATTAGTCAGGGGTAAATATAGGAGGAACGTGTTTGGATGGGTTACTCTTTGGAGGGTCAGTATGGATTTATTGGGCCGAAGGGCCTGTTTCCACACATATGCGTTTTATGTTCTATGTCTGTGCCGCCCTCTCAGTTCAATACAGACTCCATAAATTCTCTGTCAATCCCCTACCTTTCACTTTCAGAATGTCTCCCGATGTTTTTAACCCTTCGAGTAAAGAAAACAGCTGTTGACTGTTCATTTTCTCCGTATCCCTTATGTTCTTGTATACCTGTAATATGTTCCGTCCTCAACCTTTCCTGCTGTAAAGACAAAAGGAGTACGATTTGCCCTCGCCCTTCAAAGTTTTAATACTCACTTGTCTTGTTAATTCAGATGTGCATTATCTCACATTTATCAGTGTTAAACTTCATCGGCCATTCATCTGGATATAGAAATCATCTGTTTATATCGTCCTGTAGCATAACCCTTTCCTCATCACTGTGAAGCATCCATCTAATCTTTGTGTCATCCCCAACATTAGTTATCATTTCACTGCCATCCATTTTCCGCATTCTCACCATCATCATTTATGAATATCAGAAACAAACCTTGATTTCCTTCCTGTTCTCCAGATGTTATTCACAAAGGAATAATTAAGAATTCCAGTCTCTTGTTGTTCTTATTTTTTGGAATTCACAGAGTGATGTAGTTAACACCGATTATGAGAGTGCTGCAAATGCCATTTTTGACACAAAGTTAAATTCACATTTTTCACTCTGTCCCTCGGCATGTCTTATTCATAAAGCTTGTAACTAATTTAGGGTGAACTACGGTTTTGGCACCTTGCACTGGAACATTACCCTTTTGTGTGGCACTTTTCTTTGTAACAATAGTCAGAACTGAGAAATTTTTCATCTGCAGGATGGGCACAGACTGATTGCTTGAATCAGCTAATGTGATGAGGATAAATATTCAATTAAATTCTACGTTATGGACAAACTGCAGGAGATGAAATCATATTCTCATGTCTACCTTGAATTGGAAGCAAATACATACTGTTAAAAAATTCAAAAATGTTGATACACAACATCAGGGGAGAAGAAAACACGTTACCTGCATTTGATGGAGATACTAAACTATAGAGTGAATGTACAATCTAATAAAGAATCAAGTGATAGAAAAAGAACTACATCAAATCTCAATTTTCAATTGAATCAGTTCCCAATTTTCACTAACAGTGGTGGTTTTCACCCAACCTCACCTTTCCAAAAACAAGCATTTCCCAGTCACTAAATCGTCATTAGCCATTCTTCCTCCCCCTTCCTACACTTTATTTACACTCCTACTTCCCTTGCACTACCCCTTCTGCTGCCATATACTCTTCCACTGATGATATCTCTTCACACCCTTCTTCTGCCACTCCCACTGTAAGATACACCAATTCCCTAGTTACTCCCACTTTCACTGGCCATCCCTTATCCTTTTTGCTATCCACTGGGGAGGTGGGAGCTGCTGACTTCTGTGCTGCTATTGGTCAGCAGTGAATGATGAGATTGAGATGACCAATGCCCAATAGGAACAGACAACAGTTTATGTCTGTCATTGACCAATGCACCGTGAATAGAGTGTTTTTTTTCCCTATAGAGAACTATTCAACTCAAATAGGAAACACCTCTCCTCAGAATCAGAAGTCCATGCATTTGTTTGTTCTTAAACGTTGCGAAGACAGTGATCACATTGTTCAAATATGCCGTGTTCTACCCTTTTTCTCTGTAGTATTTTAACTTATTTTCTAATGTCAGTTGAGGTGAGATCATAGCAACTTCCCTTGCCATCAAAGTAGTATTTGACTCATGTAGCATCACTGACCCTCAGGAAACTGCGGTCAACGGGAATCAGAGGAAATTCTGTGCTGGCAATTTCCTCAATGAACAATGACACCTTCCAGAGAGCTATTGAGGATGGCAAATAAACTCTGCCCTTGCTAGTGCATCCAAAACCATGGATAGATTTGTCGTATTAATAACATCATGATGCATTCAGTTTTCACAGTTTTGTCTAAAATCTCAAAAAAGTAAGACCTTGCTATTGAATGTCACCACAATGAAATCATAGCATTATAATAAGACAATGATTCCGATTATTTTCAATCATTTACTTTCTGAGGACCGGTCGTACGGTGTCATTACCACTGAGATCAACACTTTCTCTGTTAAACAGCACCACATCACATTGGTTCAAGGCTGCACTGTTCCCCAATTCTATTTCATTCTCCAGCTCATTCGCCATTCTCGCCAGATATACGAGGCCCACAAAATGGACTAACTTAGAAATGCCTATGAGCCTCTGGAACCTGCCACCCATGCCCTGTAATCTGAGTCCATGTCCTTCCCCAAGCTCACCTCTTGTCGTGTATTCACCATCCCTCCTAACCTTCCATACTCTAATGCTGAATGTTCTGTACTCAGCAAAGATCTCAGCTTTAACCCTCTGTGCCCCCATTTAATGAATTTCAGGCGTGACATAATGTTGAACTTCTCTTCCACCGTCTTCTCCTCGGTGTCCATTTCTTCGTGTCAGAGTACACTCCCCATCCAATAGGCCGTTCGCCCAGCCCCTACACTCTCCCTCCACCTGGACCCATTCCTCTGGCGTTTACTTGAATTCAATCTGTTCATTGAGAACGCTCCATGGAAGTTTGGTTGCCTTAAATCTCTGTATCCCCCTCACCCGATCCAGCCTATCACCCCCTGAACAGACTGCATGCTGTATGCTTCGATCCAACCCTGACTATGTTTTTCAGCCTGTGCCAATAAGGGTGGTGCTGCTGTAGTCTGGTGGACCCAACTCTACACTTCAGAGGCTGAGTGCCAGCTCTCAGATACCTCCACATATCACCCTCTTGTCCATATACCTACCATGGCACATCAGGTTATTTTATTAACTACATCTGACCACATTTCATCTGGAGATTCTCACGCACTCACCTCCCCCACCCAAACACACACACATACTCACCCCCACCTAACTCTCCTGAAACTGATGGTCCTCTGTAGCAGAGTTCGCTTTTATCTGCTCCTGAAAACCCACGAACAGAACTGTCTGGGCAGACCCATTGCTTCAGCCTGCTCCAGCCATACAGACGGGGTGCCTGGATACATACATGGGCCCGAGTTATATCTGTTCCTTCATGGGGTACGTCGACCTTTCCTTGTTCCAGTTCTATTCCAGCCCCCATCCACAACTCTTTCTCCGATACGTAGATGATATCATCCCTGCTTCTCCTCTCTCTTCTCCAAAATTGGAAAAGTTAATCGTTTCCAATTTGCACCCCTCTATCATTTTTACCTGGTCTATCTCTGACTCCTCCCTATCTTTCCTCGACAACTCTGTTCTATTTCTGGGGATAGACCGGTCACTGATATCCAGCATTAACCCACCAACTCCCACAGCTACCTGGAGTATACATCCTCACACCCTGTTTCCTGCAAAGACTTCAATTAATTCTCTAAGTTCTTCCGTCTCCGTCGCATTGCTTTTGATGATGTCAACTACAAAAATGTGGCCTCTGATATGTCCACCTTCTTCTTCACCCAAGAACTCCCCAGCACTGTTATCAACAGGACCCTCAACCAGTTCCGACCGATCTCCTGCATTTTTACCCTCAGCGTCTTTTTTCCCGCCTGCAACAGCGTTAGAGTTCCCCTTGTCCTTACCTACCATCCACCAGCATTCATATGCAAAAGATCATCAGTCCGCATTTCCCCCACCTCCAGCGAAATGCCACCACTAGACACATATTTGCCTCCTCTCCCTTTTCCTCCTTCTGAAGGACCACTTCCTCCAGGACACCCTGGTCCGCACGTTATTCACTCCCAACACCCCCCCCCCCCCACCTCCCGCACCCCCACCACAGGTCCACATCACTTTCTCCTGCCAGAGGTGTTACATTTCCCATTTACCTCCACCCTCCTCACTATCCAAGAGGCCAAACATACCTCCCAGGTGAAGCAGCGTTTACAAACATTTCCCACAATCCGATCTACTGCATTCGCTGCTCACATTGTGTGCTGCCCTACTTTGGGGAAACTAAAGGTAGACTGGGTGACCTCTTCACAGAATATCCAATATGTACCTATGCAAAAGACAGTGTCTTGCAATGGGTTTGTCTCACAATGCAATACGTCATCGATATTTAGAGCCCTGTGAAACATAGGAACTTTTTAATTTCTCATTTAATGTCCATAACAAAGTATTCGAGATTCAACTGAGATAGCAGCTTTGCTTTTATCGTTCAGATCAGTCAATTTGTCACAGTTCAGAAAGAAAAAGTAATCGAATGAGGGAACCTCAACAGGCCTGGCACCCTCTGAGCAGAGATACACAGAATTAACCTTTGATTCCAATATGACTTTTTCAGAACAGTGTCACATCATATTCGATATATTAACTCTGTTTCTCTCTGCAGATACTTCCTCATCTGTTGCGTTTCTCCCCCATTTTCAGTTTGTATTTCATGTTTCCATATCACTATGTTTCATGTTTTGTTGGAATGACTATATCTCTACTGTTAATCTCCTCTATTGTCCCCATAGCTCTTCAAATTTTGTTATTAGTGTCTGCTTTTAATTGTAAGTATCCTGCCAGATATGAACAATACGATCAATCTCAAACAAAAAAAAGCAACAGAACTTAGAGGGCAAGCTCAGCATGTCTGGCAATATCTGTGAAGAGAAATGAAAGTGAATGTTTCAGGTCCTGTGACCCTACTCAGGCTGTATACCCAAAGATTAAATGGTGTGTATATACAATATTGTTCATTTTATCACATTTAAAATTATCCTGTTCAGATCACATTTTCATTCAGCATTACATCTCCCAAATGTTGGCTGTTTCCCTGTTGAGGATTAGATTTCATTCTGTCTGTCAGAAAGAGTGATGATGACTGGGGAATATCAATGTCTCCCCATGCAGTCTCCGCAGCCACTGCCCCCATTCCGCCTTAGCTCACAGCCAATGTCATGTTCATTCGAACCTGACTCATTAATTCATAAGTCTTAATGAATAAGTTCATTGTAATTATCACTTTTGGTTTTGGACTGAGGCCAAAATGTGTTAAAAAATACTGCTTTACAGCAAAAAAACTGCATTTAGAACTTTCTCCATTTGTAAAAAATTAATTACTGAAGCATATTCCCTATGGAAGTTCCAAAGTCGCCTTATTAGAGCAGGGGGAGGAATATTCAGAGAAGTCCACACTTCCTGTCTATGTTCAGGACAACTGTGCCCAGTGACAGTCTGTTCGCTAGCGTTTGTTCCCGTGGAGGAGAGATCAGCACAGGAACAACATCCTGATTTTGATTTTTTTGGGGGGAGGGGGTGTATGAATTTGGGGAGAGATGGTTACAGCATAGTAAACGGACAACTGAGCAAAATCATCTAGCCTATGAAAAGATAACATCCATCATTCTCCCTCACAACTGGCTTCACTACAGCAATTGGTGATGGGAGATTTGACCAATAGCCAGCAATGCCAACATGTAGCCCAGTCCAGTTATATCGTGAAATGAATGTGCCGTATTGAAAGCTGGGACTGTTTGCTCAGTGACTGTGATTAATGTCAGTCTCCATGCATTGTAACTGTGTCACTGGAGGGTTTCCCTCTCCGATTGTTGAGGAGTTTCATTCAGTCCGCTATCCCACTGTAGTAGCAGATGCATCAGCTCCAAACTAACAGAGATCAACAGCTGTGTAGACAGAGAGAGGACAGATCTGAATCTGAGAATAGCAGACTGGAACATTACAACAATGGAGAGGAGATTTTCCTTGAGTCATTTCAAGATTTCGCCCTATTAGGAATTTCTACCATATCGAACATCAGCAGTGCTTATGATTATTCTGGGCGGGGTTGAGGGTGTACTAGTAACCTATTCTCGCTTTTGTCGGCGTTCTCTACCTCTGTCCATTCATTAATTGCAAAAGCAAATTTGAACGTCTTTGCAAATTCTGTTATATATATTTGTCAGAGAAAGAAACTCTTGTCTTCGATTTCAATTGTAGTCTCCATTCATTATCCATGAATTGCAGACCACTACCTCAGAAACAACTGCAAACAAAACTGTTCACAACCACGAGATCTCTTTTTGCCCTGGACTGCTTTATGTCTCGTGTTCTCTCTGTCACGAAACCTGTCCTCTACCATCTCCCCAATCTTCATCTCTGTGTTAGTGCTGTTGCTGAACAAACCAATGGATGCACGTTGGTAAAATTCAGACTTCATGTTTCAAGCACTCTGCTGCCCATTTCTCCAATTACAAATATTTCAAGCACATAATTATTCTTGTCTCGGATCCTACTTCATGATTAGGACACTCTATGAATGTACGAATATCGCTGGATGCATTTCAGAAGCAAAGCTTATTAAATGAAAGATATTGTTTCAAGTGATTTGTTTTAAGTCCTACCATAGCTGATGACAGAACTTAAATAAAAATGATAAGAATTGGAATAAAAGTGAATTTCACGAAAAACAACCACAAAACCAATGTTTTATCTGAAAACCTTCCTGTTTCACTGATCACCTTCGGTAAAGAAATCTGATGTTATTACCCGATCTGGGTTACGTGAGCCTTGTCAATGTGCTTGACTTTATATTGGCTTGTGGAATGGCCTCAGAATCAGGGTAATTAGTGATGGTCACCAAATGCTACCTTTGGCAGAGATGCCAACATCCCACGAAATAACAAAATTGAAGGTGAAATCAAATAAAGGAAGTAGCTGAAAATCTGAAATTATGGAAAGAAATGCAAAGAAACGAACAGAAAGTGTTGGGGAACTTTCCTGAACTGAAAGCAGCTGGAAAGGTGTGTGATTAATACCGTTAAGAAGGAAGTCTGCTTTGAAGGGGAGAAGGAGTCAATAGAGAAAGAGAGACATAGAAGATAAAAGAGCAAACAAAAAGAATGATGATCAGCTGGGCTGGAAATAAAATGTAAGATTGACCACATTTATTTTCGCTTATCCCATCTTCCTGAATATCATGCTCAATTAGATACAGATATCGCCCGCTTTTCAAAAGTTCGCCTTTCAACGCCTTTCCGAATGACCTCTTCGGATTCCTTTTGGTTAGCGAAATAAGGTCCTAATAAGGACCCATTAGGACCTTATTTCGCTAACCAAAAGGAATCCGAAGAGGATTTTCACTTTTACAAGAAAGGCGAAATTTTTCCCATGCAAATTAGTGCTATTGCTCTTTACACCATATCGCAGGAACACTCTACTTACAGATAACAAGCGAAACCTGTATTAATCTAAGATTATGTTTAATTCGATTTGATACCCCTGTCTGTCTTCCCAGAGTGTGGTATCTTCGTGTATTCATTAATGGGATATGTGTATCTCTGAGTAAGCCAGCATTAGTTCACTTTCCCAGTTGCCCTTGAGAAAACCTTGAGCCACTGCAGTCCACGTGTTTGATCTGAAGTTCATTCGCACTTCAGTTGGATATTCAGGAATATCAAGGCAGTCACGTTCTGGATTGCCAGGGGCCACCCCCTCTCTCCGCCACAGAAATGCAGCTGGATTCTAGCAACTGTCTGTGACTAACAAAAGGACATCCTGTTCTATTAAGATTGTCTCATATTTCAAGATCCTAGAGTCTGTGAGCCATTGTCCTGCATTCTGATTTAAGAATTCTTTGCCTTTTACTCCAGAAAGCTTGAGACCTTTGTTAGTTAATTTAACACAGCTAGGTCTAAAGCTTAGTGATGATCGTGCTGCTCCCGTATCCACTAAAAAAAAACTACGTCATCTTTGTAAGGTCCCAGCTTTAAATTTATCAAGGCTTCCTGGTGGGTTCCCGGGGGCAGGAACACCTGACACCCCTACATTTCATCAAGGTTCATAAACGGCACTGCCTTTACTTCCTTTTTCGGATCTGGACACTCTCTCTTAAAGTGACCTGTCTTTCCGCCTGTGGGGATTTCCACTTTGATCCTTGTTCCTGTCTACCAGACTCCTTAACATCTCCTCCCCGATCCCTTCTCCTCCCTTTATTTTCAACATACTACCCGCCACCATTCCAGTTTCCTTATCCTATTAGTTTTGACATTTTCTTTGTTACCTCATCAACCGTGGCTTATCATTATTTTTGCCTTCTGTTTCTGCTTCTCATGTTACGTTGCCAGATCAATTGCTGAGCCGATTTAACCAACTGAACAGCTTTAGGCCAACCTCATGGTCATTCCTCATCACTCAATGTTTTGTTTAGACCTTGATTTTTTAAAGAAATATTGCAATATTTCTTCCTCCCTGTAATCTCAAATATAATTTATCAATTTATGATTGTCTCACTTTAAAGCCTGTTCCTAGATATACATTTTTGAATCTTACTTGCAAATATATATTATATATTATAAATGCATTTATTCAACGTTAAATATTTAAAATGTAAAATGCATACAGTTCCCAACTTTGAAATTCACTATAATTACCCGGTTTTAGTCCCTTGATCCAAAATTAGTTTTCTTAAGTAGTCTTGACCAGTCATTGCTCAATTACAATGCTATTGATAGTTTAAAAAAAATCTTCTAATTCATGAATAATGGCCGAATCCAAGGTCTCCGATTTTAACCATAGGATTTTCATTTTTGTTTTTATTTATTACAATCTAATGTTGAACTGATACGCCAACTGTCCTCCACAAATCCCTTTTATTTAAGAATGAAATAGATTAGTTAGAAACTAATACTAAGACAATCATGACCTGTAAAAAGAACAGGAGTTAACATTTTTTCATAATCTTGCAATATCCTTAACCTTAAAAGAAATCATGGTAAAATTTCCATAATAGAAATCAGATTCTAAACAGTCCCGGACCTCAAGCTCCAGGGAACATTTGATCAATAACAAACAAATGTGCATTCAAACTGAATCACAAAACGTTAAGCATTCTCCTAGCTGTACAGCTCTTCTCTCTCTGTCTCTCTCTCCTCGAGGTTTTGAGTATTTTTCTGGATGTCTGGCTGCAAGTTAGTTACGAAGTATAGCCTCAGTCGCCCTTCAGCTACTAGCCCTTCTAACACGAAGCATAATCTGATTCGTCCTGACTGCAAGGCTGTTTTCTACGGACGTTTTATAATTTGTTTTTTTATCGTTTCCTTGCGTCCCAGGATTGTATTTCCAATCTCGTAACATTTTTCCTAAAGGGCTGTCATTTGGAAAGCGGTCCTCGGACATCCGTTTAATTTCTCCTTCTACACTTAAATCACTATTATAATTTCCCATTGAAAATACTCGGCTGTTACTTTATGTAATTTTAATTAACCTCTCTGAGGTCCGGTGTCACCTTCTTCCACACCCACTTCAGACCTTCGCGTGGGGGATTTCCTCTCTTAAAAACCGGTCTATGGCTGGGTGATCGAATCAGTTAGACACCTTACTCGTTAGATTGATCTAGACAATTAAAGACCTTTATTCTCTATGTTTGTAAGTTGCCATTCCCCATGTACTTCTCTACGGTACCAACCACCAAGGTAATACTCAAAGGTCAATTTTCATACCTTGGTCTGTGCCCAAGTGTTACCTGGTCGAATGCGCGCCCCATCCCGCGGCAATACCAGACAGCAAAAGCCGTTGTCAATCTTGGTCGCCCGAAATTTACCTTTAACCGTGTCTTATGTAAACAAGAGTAACCCGACCGAACCACCACGTCTTAGTGTCCTTCGCACCGCGGCGAAACAGCAAGTAATGCTGCAAATCATGGCCGCTCGAATGTGGGCCTTAAGTCCATAAGAGCTACCCGACCAATCCGCTGCGTCTCAGTGCGCCTCGTCCGTGGCAAAGACCACAACATCAAATGTCGCTACAAATCTAGAGCGGTCTTGTGTACATAAGAGTTACCCGTCAAAACACTACGTCTCAGCGGACCTAGAACCACGGCGAAAGAACAAATGCTGCTGCAGATCCCGGCCGCCCGTGAATGTGGGTCTTAAGTCCATAACAGTTACACGACCAACACACCGCGTCTTAGTGCGCCTCGCTCGTGGCAAAGACTGACAACAAAACAAAACCCGCTGCCTACCACGGTCGCCGGGATAATACTCTTTTAAGACCTTTATCTTACCCGTTTTTTTGCACAAGAGTTACCCAACTGAACCCGTCGCGTCGCGTCTACACGTCTTGTTTCCAGGGTCTCTCAGTCCGATCTCGCTCGCCCGAGCCGCCGCGGTAATGGGGGCAAGTTGAGACTGCCGAAATCGGTGGGTTCACCTTCTCCGATTTTTCCGAAATTGCCGAGCGACAGGAGCTTGGCATCCCGGACGAGCCCTCAAATCTGTAAGAAACAAACTCAATAAAATTATATGAGACCACCAAAGCTGGAAACAAGACAATTTATTTTACGATCTTGCAAGAAAGGACCCTAATTTCAGAAAGCAATTGAAGGCAAGAGATTTCAAAGTACTGCACAGTTATACTTTTTGAGCTACGTGAGGCCACCTCTTCCGATACCTACATTACTCAATCTTTCTTACCATTTCTTCTTTGCTCATCTATACTCCACGCCCATTGCCCCCTTCTTTCCAAGTTGGCAATTTTCCACCTTGTATGTGCTGACATAAGGCTAAACTTGTATCTTGATGTTCCCTTCTTCCATTTTGTAATATCTTTCATTGTTCATAGGTACATTCCATTCTTGAACATACATCTTAACAATGTACCTTTTAGTGCCTCGCTTATATGTTTCAGCAATCTTAGGTTTTTTTGCTGAAACTACTGTTTTAAACATTTCTTTAATACTTCTACATTAAAGTTAGTACTTTTAATCCGCATTAAAAGTAAATATACATTTCCCTAATACTTTCCTAGATCCATCATGTACTCCCTTGAAAAACAACACATTTTCCCATTTCTTACAGTATGATTCCGTGGGTATGTCTATGTCAGGCTGTTGCTTAACGTGTCTGTAAGGCAGTTGTTCCAATGTTGGCACTAGATCTCAGATATTATTAAAGAAGACTTTGCAGGTTCTACATTGATGTTTCGAATGTTGACTTGTCTGGTTCCCATTTCGATGCCAAGTGTTCCATCCGGTTTCATTTGTTTCAAACAATGTAGCGATTGGTACAACTGAATGACTCATTAGACCATTGCAGGGGGCGATTGAGAGTCAATGACATTGCTTTGGGTCTGGAGTTGCATGTCAGCCAGACCAGGTGAGGATGGAAGATTCCTTCATTGCAGGATATTGGTAAACCAGATGGATTTTTCTGACAATCGGCAATGATTTTATTCTCATCAGTAGATTCTTAATTCCAGGGATATCTTTACATTATTGAATTGAATTTCCACCATCTGCAGTGGCGGGATTCCACCTGGATCCACAGAACACTGAGCTGATTTTTCTGGATCGATAATCTATTGGTAATACCATCAGACCTACTTGTAAACACATGTTGTACTCAGCTGCCATGTCCTGTGTTACCCTGTTTTTCATTCATTGCTTATGTTATTCTGGAATCTCATCCTTCATTAAATCTTGATTGAAATACATACTCACGAACGTCTTCTCGACTGCTCGGATTTCATTCAGTCTGTTTTGTTTGAACAGACATTTCAAGGCAGCTGTACACCAGAGAAGAGCAGGAAAAAAAAATGGATGATTGTGCACTGTACCTGTTACAGGACCAGCAGGTCAGTCCAGGAAGTATTTATTGTGGGTCAGAGAACCTCAATTATTATGGCATGGATGGAGGCCATTCAGCCCACTGTGGAGTCCAAGCTCTCCAACTGCACAATTGGAGATAGAGAGAGTTTGTGAAGGGAGGTTGTGTGAGAGAGAAATAAACAGAGAGAAAGCAAGTGTAGGGAGATAAACTGAGAGAGGATAGAAAGGGGAGCGACTGACTGAGTGCGACAGGAAGAGGTGTTAGATGAGGGTGAAGTCAGATAGATCAGAAGACTGCATTACGGTAGATAAATATTTAGAAGATTTATTTAGAAATTCCTCTGGACGGCAAGCCCATTGTCTGGGCTCCATACACTGTGAGCACTGTTCTGATACTGGCTGTCATCCCAATTATTTATTTCCCACAATATCACAGAGCTGGGTTACTGACAGCTAAACAGAACCCATTAGGCCAATAGATTGGTTCCATGGTGAAAGCAGAGGTTTTAAATAGACTGTGCTAAGAGCGGCAAGAAATGATAACCACCACCCCACCTCCACGACGCCCTCCCCCACACCGATACTGTCTGAGAGACTAGGCCAGAGAATCTCAGTGAGGTGATTCACTGACAGAGGTGAAATCACGATCTCAGCTGTGGGTCAAATAATGATTGAGAAAGTTTGCATACCACTTTCCTAGTTATGTAATTCACATTTCAATTTATATAGCTCAATATCAGGAGTGTATTTTAACAACCTTATCCCTTTGTACTTTGCATATATTGGTGGGTGCAGGAAATCATTTTGTTCCTGTATTTTATATTGCATAAACACATTTCATTAATATTGTCCCTGCTAATTCCTCATTGTAGATGTATTCTTGAATCAGTTCTTCGTATGAATTACAAAGAGTAACATTCCAATTCTGGTAACTGGGGAACATCACTGTCCCTCCACCCAATCTAATCAGCCATGTCCCCCTGTCCTCTCCATCTTCTGACTTTTCCCCAATATCATAATCACAATGTAATCGAAGTCCACTAAATGACACTTCATGACAGTTCCTTAACATCGATAACATCAACAGCATGACCCACAGCTGCCCTCTCTGATCCTGGAATAACAATCTGAACTGTGTTGGCCATGTGCAATTCTCTGTTAACGTATCCATGCCGTTTGTTTGTTGTAACCCAGGGTTTTCTTTATTGGCAGATTTTGCTATCTCATCGTGGATGATAGTTGTTTTCTCAATGTTTTACAAACATTGCAATGACTGATCAGTAGTTACGGGATTTATTTCAGTATTTATGAACAGAGAAGCGTGTCTATGTTCCGTTAAACTTCTGGCATTACTTCCATATCCAAGGCTGACTGAATGATTGCACACAATCAATCTGCCATCTTCAACATTCCTTCATTCAGTCACACTTGCATATCACACCCAGAAATCATAAATGTTCAACGTTATTTTGGATTTCAATAATGTAGCTTTGAATTCAAACGGGTTAACTGGAGCTATTTGTTCAGCGATTGTAATTATGTCAGTCTCCATGGATCGTATGCATCCCTTGACAGTTTGTCTCTTCTATCAATAAGGGAATGCTTTCAGTGTTTTATCTCATAGTGTGAGCGGGAGCATGTCCAACAGCAAGAAAAGGGATTAGCAGCTTCAGAGGGAAGCGCAGGAGAGATGGAAATCTGGGAACATTAGACAGGAATGTTCCAACAATGGATAGGAATTTAGCCTACGGTCTTTACAATCTTTCCCAGCCTTGGATATCATGAACATCGCGGATTGAATATGTACTGCTGGTTATTCAAGCTGGTTACTATCCTATCCTTGCTATAGTTGGTGCTCCTGGTAAGTCACTTTGTCTGTTTAGTGAAACGGTCTGAACTGATTCGATGCTCATGATATGCAGATTTTGGGAAGGTGCAAGCCAACGTTTTCAGCTCCAATCAAAGATTCCATTCCTTAAGAATTATACCCAGCAAACTATTATTGACATGTTACTCACCAACACGCGAGGGTAAAACACACTGTTCTCAACCTCTTTGATTCGTTTTCTCCTGCAAAGTGTACATTTCCATATCCTCCCCACATACCAATCCTGTCCAGTACCACCATTAAGATGTCCCAGTCTCCTCCTCAGCCTCAGTTCAATTCCTGAATAAAACATCGTTTGTGACTTTGTTAATTCCAGATACATCTGTTTCAAATCCCTTCTTACCACGTGTCCATGACAAAATAATTGCACTTCAGATGTTTAACTTGTTCTCTGCACAAAATCTGAAAGATGGGCAGACAGTGTATTGTAGGTCACGTCATTCTAGAACCACAGAATGATAATCTGTTGATATCGGCTTGCCTTATACCCATTAGAGAAGGCGGTGGGTCATCCTTCTCTGGTCACGTCTCTGTTTAACTGCAAACCCACGGCAATTTGTTTTACTATTTATTGTCCTGAAACAGCCACTCAGTTCAAGATTGGCATAACATGCTGGCCTGACCATGGCTGCACACATCCCGTGAGGGCAGAACAAAAGGAAATGTAGCTCTGTTTCTCTGCCTGCATCCCATATTCCAACGGCTCGTTTCCATTCAGGTAGTTAGCCATTCACTGTTTTAGATGTATTCTTTGTGAGCGAGTCTCTTCCAAGAGTCATGTCCATCTCCTTGGGCACTTCTGGTGCTGGCTGTATTGATGCTGACCTACAGATGAGAGCATGTTTTTAAATTCTACATCAGTGGCAGTGCATTGTAAATGAATTGTTTCCTGTGTCACACGAAAGAAATGGAGCCAGCTAAGTGAGGGAAATGAATTATTGTGATCAAACCTGAGTGTTGTTGAGGCAGTATTTGGGGTATTGTGGACAGATTTACTTTCCTTAATATGGAGTGATCTCCTTACCACAGAGAGGGTGAAGAGGAGTTCCACCACATTAATCCCTGAAATGTTGGCACCATGAGGAGTGAGTGAAGGTTGATCTGTAGCGCTGTGAGAGAATAAGGTGGTTGCATTGAACCCTGAGTGGGATGGACAATCACTCCATATATTATAAACAGACAATGGGAAGGTGATAATTTCCATGACTGCTATTTCACTCAGGATGCATGATTCGGGATAGTTTAAGTGCCTGGGCGGACGTTCCGCCCACCCACCCAACGCCTACTCCCCATTGAGAGAGACGGAGAGGTCCAAGTTTTGAATAAACTCTCCCCACATTAATATAGTGCAGTTGGTGTGAGATCCTGCACTGAATGTCATATTATCCACCACCCTGACAGCAGCCACAATACCTTCATTCTAAAACAGTTAAGTATTCCCAACAGCTTCTGACCTTCATGAAGAACATGAATCTATCTTCTCAGAGATGCAAGGTACTTCCTTAAGGTTTAGAACCAGAAGACTATAAGACATTGGAGCATAAATTAGGACAGTTAGCCCATCGGGTCTGCTCCGTCATTCAATCATCGCTGATAGATTTCTCAAACCCATTCTCCGACCTTCTCCCCATAACACGTCATCCTCTGGTTAATCAAAAACTATCTATCTCCGTGTCAAATATTATCACTGACCTGACCACACAGCCTTCTGGGGGAATAAATTTCAAAGCGTCACCATTCTATGGTTAAATAACTTTCTCCTTATTTCTGTTCTAAAAAGTGTTCCCTTTCATTTAAGGCTGTGCCCTCGGACTTTGCCCTATTTTACCAAACGCTTTCAACTATTCAGAAATCTCATCCTACACAATGGATTCCAGGATCGTACCCATGACAGAGGTTAAAATGGTGTTTGTTTTGTTTTTTCCTTACTCCCTTATTAAAAACGGGCGTCACGTTAGTGGGTTTCCAGTGCTGTGGGATCGTTCCTTACTCTCGTGATTCCTGAAAGATAACCACGAGTGTCTCCACTCCCTCTTCATCTATCTCCCTTATAATACTGGGATGTAGTCCATCTGGTCAAGGTTATTTAACCACCTTCGGACTATTACATTTTTTCTAGCATGTTCTCCATGGTGGGGGCCATCATACTCAGTTCTGGCCCGTCAATCTCTTGAATGTTTAAGGTATTACTCGTGCCTTCCACCATGAAAGCTGATGCAAAGTAATTATTCAGTTCCTTGGCCATTTTCTCGTTCCCCACTACTATCTCTCCAGTACCATTTTCCAGCAATCCAATGTTCACTTTCGCCGCTCTTTTATACTTTATATATCGAAATAAACTGTTACACTCTTCCTTTATCTTACTGGCTAGCTTACCCCCATATTTAATAATCTCTCTCCTAATTTTATTTTGTTTGCCTTCTGTTTTGTCTTTGAAAGCTTTCGAATCCTCAGAGTTCCCACTGCACTTTGCCCCTTTATATCAATTCTCTTTTACTTTTATGTTATACCTGACTTCCCTAGTCAGCTATGGTTGTCCCATCCTCCCTATATAAGCCTCTTTTTCCTTAGGATTAATCTCTGTTGTATCCTGAATTACTCCAAAAATCTATTGCCATTGCTGTTGTACTGTCTTTCCTGCTGGGCCCGTCTCCCAGTCAATTCTACCCAGCTCCTCACTCATGTCAGTGCAATGGCCTTTATTCAGCTGTAATACTGTTACTTCTGATTCTAACTTCTCCACCTGAAATTGCAGAGTAAATTCAATCATATTATCATCACTGTCATTTTCAGCTCCCCTCATCTAGTCTGCCTGCATAAGCTGCTCCAAAAGCCATTCCACAAATTCCTTTTCCTGCCAATCACCATCAGTCTGAATTCCCATCCAACTGTCTAATAAAATCCCACATGATCACTGTAACTTTGCCTTCCCTGCAGATCTTTCTAGCTCCTGGTGTATCTTACACCCCAGCTCCCTGTATATAACTCCAACTGCATTTCTTCACCTTTTTGATTCCTCAATTCTACCGACACAGATTCTACACCATCTGACCTTATTTCAGTTCTTCTTATTGATTATTGATTCAATTCCATTCTTAATACGGAGGCAACTTTATCTCTCTGCCCAACTGCCTATCTTTTCGACAGGATGAATATCCTTGAATATTCAGCTCTGAATCCTGATGCTGTTGCAGCGATGTCACTGTAATGCCCACTATGTCGTACCTGCCAATTTATGGATGAGTCACAAGCTCATTTACCTTATTTCTTAGACAGCATACATTCCGATATAATAGATCAGTCCTGTATTACCCGTCGCTCTTCTCATTGTCATTTGTTTGTCCAGCTGTCGGTACCTACACGGACACTGACCACTGGATCATTCCCCTCCCGCTTCAAGTTCTGCAACCCAGATGATATTTCCCAAACCCGAGCACCATGTAGGCAACACAACCTTCAGAACTCTTAATCCCGATCACGGAGAACAGTATCTATGCTTTTAACTATACTATCCCCAATTATCCAGCATTGGCCAGCCTGGTGACACAACAATGCTGCCTCACAGTGCTAGGGACTTGGGTTCATTTCCAATCTCTGGACCCTGTCTGTGTGGACTTTGTACATTCTTCCCGTGTCTGCATTGGGAGCATTAACTCTTTTCTTTCTCTACAATACGTCTCTGTGTTTGCTTCATATTTCTACCATCTACAGTATTTTTGCTTTTTTTCGATGATGAAATGCAGCAAATGTGACAGGTTTTTGTTAAAGCAGTCGTGGTTCACGAGTTCCCTGGGTGATTAGGAATCTTGCCCGGCCACTTGTCTGAGTGCAGTGTCACTGAATGCCCATTCCATCTCTCTCAATTCCTTCAGTCCATCGGCACTATATGCAGCCTTTCCTTGTGCCACCACTGGGCCACCTCACACCCCATTGTTTGGCATTGGATACTCCCTTCGCAGGACTGTGCACACAATGACACTGGGAACTTTCTGATCCGCTGGGGATGCTGGTTACAGACCCATTGAAAGGAACAGAATAACTAGAATCCAACAGAATATCAAAGCAGAGTAAAAAGGCTGCATTACATCCATCTGCTCTGCCATGTTCTAATCTTCTGCTTATTCTCGTCCATCTGCAAATAGATGGTCCATATGTATGCCTTGTCAAACAGGTTTGGTGGCGGGGATAGTTTTCAAATCCGGTGGTCACTGGACTGATTTAGTGGTCTCACTTTCCTGACGTCACACTTAAGTTTTTATTATCAAGTCTATCCAGATTAAAGAAAATGCCATGCTGGAGTTGTGCTGAAAGGTTATTTGAATTTTGGAGACATTAGAATATGTCACGTGCGAGTGAGGTTAGGAATCGTAAGGTAGCACAGTTAAATACACGATCAAAGTGCTGGTCGAGGAGGCAACACTTCCGATATGTGGATCATTGGGTATCCCATGTCGGTAGGATATACACAAAATGGACGGTATGAACCTGAAATGGCAGCAATTTACGATATGAAGATTATTGGGATACACGGGTCAGTAGGATACACACAAGAAGGACGGGATGCACATGGACTGATAACACTCTCTGATAAGTGGATCATTGGGATTCCCGGGTTGGTATGATATAAACAAGATGGATGGGATGGACCTGAACTGGCAGCAATCTCCTGGCAGGCAGGTTTGCTATTGTCCTTTTCGAGGGTTTAAACTAGTGTGTAGCGGAAGTGGGGGAGGGGTGTGTGGAATCACAGCAGTAGGCCACAGGTACAGAGACTGAGTTAGAAACTAATCCCAGTACAGCTAGGACCAACAAAACAAAAAAACAGGCAGAGTGTACTGAACACAGTGGCCTGGCGGTCTGAAGGGTGCTGATTTTAATTTCAGGAATCTGTTTGTTTGAACAGATATTTCGATGCCGCTGCATGTCAGAAAATAGGAAGAGATAATGATTAATCGTCCAATGTGTCCTTCACTGGACCAGCTTGTCTCTACAGGCACCAAAACTTGTTACTGTGGTCAGAGAACTTCAGAATTAATACAACACAGAAGGAGGCCATTCAGCTCACCATGCGTTCATGAGCTCACCAGAATGACAACTTGAAAATAGAGGGAATGATCGGAGCTAGACTGAGAGGGAGAGGAATAAACAGAGAGAAAGACAGTGAAGTGAGATAAACAAAGTGAAATAAAAGGAGCGACAGAGTGAGTGAGAGCAAGGGGTGTCAGACGAACGTGAAGTTAGATCAGGAGACAGCATGAAGAGAAATACACAGAAACTTTTCTTAGAAACTCTCACAGACTGTAAGCCCTTTGTCTGGTGCCATACCCTGTGAGCACCATGCTGATACTGGCTGTCATCCCAGATCATTTATCGCCAATAACATCCCAGAGCTGATTTGCTAACAGTGAAACACAATCCAATAGACCAATAGATTGCATCCAGGGAGAAGGTGGATTAATTAAAATATGCTGGACCAATAGGAACTTGTAGCCCCTCTAGACACTGCGTGAGAGGCAGGGGGGAGTCTCAGTGAAGGGAATCACTGGCAGAGGGGAAATCAGGACCTCAGTTCTGGCTCAAATAATGATTGATAAAGTTTTCATACCACTTCCATGGTTTTGTATTTCACATTACAATTTATATAGCTCCACATAGTAAGTGTATTTTAACAATATTGTCTTTTTGTAGTTTTCATATTTTGGTATGTACAGAAAAGCTTTTTTATCCTTGTATTTTGTGTTGAATAAACACATTTTATTACTGAGGAAGAAAGGACCTGCTCCAAAGGGACAGTCGTCATCTGAACCGCGCTGGGACCAGAGTCCGAGTGAATCCTAACCAGGGCTGGAGACTG
Source organism: Chiloscyllium plagiosum (assembly GCF_037043375.1). Taxonomy (NCBI): domain Eukaryota; kingdom Metazoa; phylum Chordata; class Chondrichthyes; order Orectolobiformes; family Hemiscylliidae; genus Chiloscyllium; species Chiloscyllium plagiosum. The sequence continues at coordinate 30,871,960 of NW_028270186.1, read as the reverse complement.
AGCTTTAAACTGATTAGGAGCGTGTGTGTGTGTGTGTGTGTGTGTATGTGTGTGTATGTCTGTGTGTGTGTATGTGTGTGTGTCTGTGTGTGTGTCTGTGTGTGTGTATATGTGTGTGTCTGTGTCTGTGTGTGTCTGTGTGTTTATGTCTGTGTGTGTGTCTGTGTGTGTGTCTGTGTGTGTGTGTCTGCGTGTGTGTGTCTGTGTGTGTGTATGTGTGTGTATGTCTGTGTGTGTGTATGTGTGTGTGTGTCTGTGTGTGTATGTGTGTGTATGTCTGTGTGTGTGACTGTGTGTATGTGTGTGTCTGTGTGTGTGTCTGTGTCTATGTGTGTGTGTCTGTGTGTGTGTGTCTGTGTGTGTGTCTGTGTGTGGCTGTGTGTATGTGTGTGTCTGTGTGTGTGTCTGTGTGTCTGTCTGTGTATCTGTCTGTGTGTGTCTGTGTCTGTGTGTGTATGTGTCTGTGTCTGTGTGTGTGCGTATGTGTGTGTGTGTGTCTGTGTGTTTGTGTGTGTGTGTATGTGTGTGTGAGTGTGTGTGCATGTGTGTGTGTCTGTGTGTGTGTGTCTGTGTGTCTCTGTGTGTATGTATATGTGTCTGTGTGTTGTATGTGTGTGTGTGTCTGTGTGTGGCTGTGTGTATGTGTGTGTCTGTGTGTGTGTCTGTGTGTCTGTCTGTGTATCTGTCTGTGTGTGTCTGTGTCTGTGTGTGTATGTGTCTGTGTCTGTGTGTGTGCGTATGTGTGTGTGTGTCTGTGTGTTTGTGTGTGTGTGTATGTGTGTGTGAGTGTGTGTGCATGTGTGTGTGTCTGTGTGTGTGTGTCTGTGTGTCTCTGTGTGTATGTATATGTGTCTGTGTGTTGTTTGTGTGTGTGTGTCTGTGTATGTGTGTGTGTGTGTGTGCCTCAGTGTGTGTGTGTCTGTGTGTGTGTGTCTGTGTGTGTATCCGTGTGTGTGTGTGTGTGTGTGTGTGTGTATATGTGTGTGTGTGTGTGTGTGTGTGTGTCTGTGTGTGTGTGTGTTTGTGTGTGTGTGGGGTGGAGGTGCAGTTATAGGGTTTAATTAGAAAAGCCGATTTAAAAGAGGAGGTGAGAGGACAGAACTCAGGAGAGGTTATTAAAGTCTCCAGCACACACACAAATATGATAGAGCATCTGGAAATGTTTAACATATCAAACTTCAAGCACACTGCACAAATGAATGACAATGAGAAGAGGGATGGTTAATGCAGGACTGAAGGGGTTATAACTGAATGCATGCTGTATAAGGAATAAGGTAAATGAGCTTGTGGCGCAGAGCTTGTGGCGCTTGTGGGCGGCATGGTGGCACAATGGTTAGCAATGTTGCCTCACAGCGCCAGAGACCCGGGTTCACTTCCCGCCTCAGGCGACTGACTGTGTGGAGTTTGCACGTTCTCCCCGTGTCTGCGTGGGTTTCCTCTGGGTGCTCCGGTTTCCTCCCACAGTCCAAAGATGTGCAGGGTCAGGTGAATTGGCCGTACTAAATTGCCCGTAGTGTTAGGTAAGGGGTAAATGTAGGGGTATGGGTGGGTTCGCTTCAGCGGGTCGGTGTGGACTTGTTGGGCCGAAGGGCCTGTTTCCACACTGTAATGCAATCTAATCTAATTAAATCAGCCGGTATGAAGCGATGGGCATCACAGAGATATGGCTGCAAGGCAATCTGGATATTTATCCTATCAAAAAGATAGGCAGGTGGGCAGAGGGAGTGGATTTGCATTATAAGCAAGAATTGAGATTAAATGAATAGTAAGAAAGGAAGTAAGGTCAGATGGTGTAGAATCAGCCTGGATAGAATTGAGGAACCACAAAGGTAAGACAACCACAGTTGAAGCCTTGTACAGGGGCACAAGATACACCAGGAGATAGAAAAGATGTGTAGAAAAGGGAAAGTACAGTAATCACGGGTGATATCAGCATGCAGGGGCACTGGTAACATAAGATTGGCAGTGGTTCGCAAGAAAAGGAATTTTAGGAATGTTTATGAGATGGCTTTTTGGAGGAACATCTGGTGGTGCGCACTCGGGAACAAATGATACTGGATTTAATGACGCAGGATTCGTAAGGGGTATTAGGGTGAAGGTAAACTTCGGAAGCAATGATCAGAACATGATTGAATTTATTCTGCAATTTGAGAGAGAGAGAAGATAGAATCAGAGGTAACAGTATTTCAGCTGAATAAAGGCAGCTACAGAGGCATAAGGGAGAAGCTGGGTAGAATTCACTGGGAGAGGGGTCAAGCATGAAAGACAGGGGAACAGCAATGGCAGCAGATTCCAAGATTAATTCAGGAGACACAGCAGGGATTCTTGCCGAGGAATAGAGGCATGGTACAGGGAGGATGAGGCAGCCGGGGCTGACGACGGAAGTCAGGGATTGCATACAAGCAAAAGAGCAAGTGTATAATATGGTGAAGGGCAGTGGGAAACTAGAGAATTGGGACACTTTCAAAGACTAACTGAGGGGAAAAAAAGGACAGAGAAGATGAGATATGGAAGTAAGCTAACCAGTAATACAAAGGAGACTGGAAGAGGATCTTTAGATATATAACGAGCAAAAGAGAGGCAAAAAGTGAATATGGACCATTGGAAAATGATGCTGGAGAGACAGTAGTGGAAAACAAAGAAATGAATGAGGAACTTTGCATCAATGTTCATGGTGGAAGACACGAGTAATTTCTCAAAAATTGAAGAGAGTGAGAGGGCAGAGCTGAGTATGGTGGTCATCACCAAGGAGAATATGCTAGAAAACTGAATGGCCTGAATTTGGATAAATCACCGGAACCAAAATTGTAAGGGACATAGCTGAAGAGGTAGTGAAAGTGAAAGTGGTAATCTTTCAGGAATGACTAAAATCAGGAATGGCTGGAAAATTGCTAACGTGACACTCCATTTAATAAGGGATTTAGGCAGAAGATGGAAAATTACAGATTGATTAGCCTAACCTTGTTTGTGGGTAACATCCTGGAATCCATCGTGAACGATGGAATTTTTGAATACTTGGATTTAGCAAAATAGTGCAAAGTCAGCATTGTTTCATCAATGGGAGGTCATGCCCAGCTGGAATACTTTGAGGGAGTAACGAGCAGATTTGACCAAGGAGAACCAGTAGATGTTATCCACCTGCTTCTCTAAATTCCTTTGATAAGGTGCCACGCAGGAGGCTATTGAGAAAGATTAGGGCCCCTGGTGTTACAGGCAAGGTGCTAGCTTGGATAGATGCATGGCTGTCTGACAGAAAGCAGAGAATGGGGATAAAAGTGTCCTTCTCAGGATGGCATCCAGTGACAAGTGGTATTCCTCAAAACTCAGTGTTGGGGCCACAACAATTCGCTTTGTGCATTAATGGTCTACATGAAGGAACTGAGGGAATTTTGACTAAGTTTTCAAACAGTGCAAAGATGGAATAGAGGGATAGGTAGTATCGAAGAGGTGGTTCAGCTGCAGGAGGGTGCAGTAGCACCCTCTAGCAACGCTTCTGATGCTCGGCCTCCAGACCACCAACCTCAGGATATCATCCTCCGCCAATTCTGCCACCAACAGTCAGACCACACCACCAGAGAGAAACTTCCCTCCCCACCCCTATCAGCATTCTGCAGAGACCAATCCCTTCACGACGCCCTCGTTAGTTCACGCGTCCCCCCTCCCACACCCCAACAAGCCACCTTCCACTTCCACTACCCTCCCTTGTCATTGCAAGATGTATGAAACTGGTGCCAACAACTTCCTACTCACCTCAATCTCAGGCCCAAAAGGATACTTCCACATCAGGCAGAGAAGATCCTGTGCATCCAAACGCCTCATCTACTCTGTCCATTGCTCCTAGTCTCCTCTACACTGGGGAGACAAGACGTCAACTTGCAGAACGGTTCAGGGAACACTCTCCGTCACACATCCAACAACCCCACTTCCCTGTGGCTGAATACTTCGCCTCTCCCACCACTCCTCCAAGGACATGCAAGTTCTTGGCTTCATCCACTACGTTCTAGCCACCAGACGTCTGGATGAACAGCGCGTCGTCTTCCACCTTGGAACCCTTCAACCACATGGTATCCCGCGCAATGTCACCAGTTTTCTCAACTCCTCTACCTTCCTCCCAGCCCCTCCCATTCATCTCTCAACCACTTTCCGCCCACCAGCTTCATTCCCGATAAAGGATTTATGTCTGAAACGTCGAATATTGTGCTCCTCATAGTCCGGCTGACTGGCTGTGCTTTTCTCGCACCACACTTTTTGACTCTGATCTCCAGCATCTGCGGTCCTCACTTTCTCCTGCTGAAGGATTTGCACAGATTGGGGGAGTGAGCAAAGTAGTGGCAGAAAGTATAACGTGGGCACGTGTGAGGTCATGCAGTTTGCCAGAAAAATAAAGGCATGGACTATTTTCTGAATAGCGAGCAAGTTCAGAAGACTCGGTGGGGGGGAGGGGGCGGTGCTCGTCCAGGGATCTTGAAAGGTAAACCTGCAGGTTGTCAGCAGTTGGGAAGGCGAATGAAATGATTCCATTTATTTCAAGAAGGCTTGAATATAAATGCAGGGATGTACTTCTGAGGCTCTATAAGATTTTGGCCAGGTTACAGTTGGATTATTGTGCACAGTTTTCGGTCCCATATCTCAGGAAGGATGTACTAGCCCTGGAGCATTTTGCTATAAGATTCACGAAAGTGGTCCCAGGAATGAAAAGCTTAACATATGAAGAACATCTGAGGGCTCTGAGTCTATATTTGTAGAGTTCACAAGAATATTAGAAGGTCTAATTGAAACTTACAGACTATTGAATGACTTGAACAGGGTGGAGTTTGGGAAGATATTTCCAATGGAGGGGAGATTAGGACCCGAGGGGACAGAGTAAAGAGAAGACTTTTTCAAACACAGATAAAGATGAACCTCGTCAGCCAGAGAGTGGTGAATCTAGGGAATTCACTGCTACAGAAGGCTGTCGAGACCAGGTAATTGAGTATATTTAAGAGTAAGACAGATAGGTTCTTTATTGTAAAGCCGATGAAGGGTTACAGATAGAAAGTGGTGTTGAGAAGATTAACAGCCATCATTGAATGGCGGAGCAGGCTCAATGGGCTGAATGGCCAAATTTCTGCTCCAATGTCTTCTGGTCGTATGGTTACTATTGGCTCTCCTCACTCCCCTTTGGAGATGTCTCCTGGAATTTGATTTTCTTATGATATATAAAGAGTAACATCCCAGTACTGATGACTGGTAAATATCATGTTCCCTCCCTCCAGTCTCTGCAGCCATGTAACCAAAAACATAAACACACTCAAATTGAAAACCAATGCATGGTACTTAATCACAGTTGATTGACATCGACAACATTAACAGCATGGCACTCACATGCCCTCTCTGATCCTCGACTAACCATCTGAATTGTGTGTCATATCATATTCTCTGTTAACATATCCATGCTATTTGTCTGTTATAGCTCCTGTTGTCGAAGGCACGTGTGCCTATCAGATTAAGGACTAGAAAAGTTCTCTCCATATTTTACTGACATAATAATCATTGATCAGTAGTTACAGACTGGATGTTTCTATTTATAAACGGCGAATCTTGTTTATGTTCTGACAATCCTTTGACATTATTCCCATATCCAAGTCAGATTGAATGATTAAACGCTAACAATCTACCATCTCCAATATTCCCTCCCTCAGCAACCCCCACATATCCCAAGCTAAATGAGTAAATTTTGAACGTTCTTTTGACTTTTAATAAAATCAATATTGAACTCAAAGAGGTTAAATTGAGCTATTTGTTCAGTGACTGTGATTAAAGTAAATCTCCGTGGATCCTAATTATCCCAGTGGAGAGTTTCCATTGTTGAAAGATAAATGGGCTCTGTTCAATGTGCTATCCCATAGTGTAAGTATGAGCATCACTTACAGCACTAACAGGGATCAGCAGCTCGAGAGAGAGGGGGAGGAGAAATCAGAATCTGAGAACATTAGACAGGAGCGTTTCAATAATGGTTCATAATCTGAGGACCATGGATTAGAATGTTCCAACAATGGATCCGAATCTGAGAACATTAGACTGGAATGTTCCAACAATGGACAGGAGTTTATCCGGGGGTCTTTACTGGCTTTCTCAGCCTTGGATATCATTAGCATATCGCATCCAGGATATCCTTTGGATTATTCAAGGTGGTTACTATCCCATCCTCGCGATAGTTGGTGTTCCTGATATGTCATTATATTTGTCTACTAAACTCGGTTGAACTTAATTTCTGCTCATGGTATGTATATTTTGGAAAGTGCAAGTCAATATCTTCAGTTTCAAACAAAAATTTATTTTCTTATATATTATAACTATCAAACTATGATTTATAAATTACTCATTGATATGCAAGAAGGAACCAGACTCTTCTCAAACTCCATAATCCATTTTCTCCTTCACAGATTTACATTTCCATGTCCTCCTCACTCACCAATCCTGTCCAATAGCACCATCATGATATCCCAGTCTCGTCTTCTGTCTCAGTGCAATATCTGAATAAACCGTTTGTGCCTTTGTTCAATCCGGATGCAACAGTTTCACGTTCTTAGTAACCATGTCCGTGACTATATAATTGCTATTGAGAATGTTTAACTTGTTCTCTGCACATAAGGGAAGACAGTTTATGTAGTCAAGCCATTGACTCTTAATCTAAAGCCACAGAATAATGGTCTGTTGATAGCTCATGAAGGAAATTGGGGAGTTTAAAAGCAACCATTATCATTTGTTATAAAAACCAATCTGCTTGCCTCAAGACCTTTAGGGAAGTCAATGTGTCATGATTCCCTCCTCAGGTTTCCGTGTGACTTCTGTGAAGAACACGTGGGTATACTGTACCTTTTAGAGAATTAAAAGCCAACAATAACAACCTGACAGCACCAAGAGTTCTGAACAATAGATATAATGTAACATTTGGTCGAACAACCCGATTAGCTCATTGTCTTGAAACAAATTCTGCAAACCATTTTAAATTATACCCCAAAATACCGACCTCCAGCCGAGTTTCAATTTATTATATCGACAATCTTAACAGCAAATGATACAATCGAATAGTTTGGCGGTACAAGACCATAGAAAATTGAAAACATGCCGAGCTACCAACGTGCAAAGACTGCCTGAAATATAGCTCTCCTATAGGTACGTTTACTGATTCGTAACTGGTGAAGCAGAGAACCCAAGAAGAAAAGAAGACAGGAATATGGAGAAAAACCGAAAGCTTCCTGGTTTTGAGAAAAGAAGTTTTGTTTTGTAAATCTTAATTAGGAGTCGAATCGGACTAGTACTGTGGAGGGAGATGGTAAAAGACAGGTTAGAGGAAAAAGTTGTACATAGTTGTTCGTTTATTATTCTCTGTTATACTTCAAGAAACAAAGTTGTTATTGTTTACTTTAAATAGATGTGGACTCTGGAATTATCACAGATGACTGCATGGGATAAATCTTTTCTCTGTTGCTGGTTTTAATTAAGCAGGAAGATTTATCCTGTGTTGTAACACTACAAACCCTTTACGGTACTGTGGAACAGCTGAACTAGCCACTCAGTTCAAGATCTGCATAACATGCTGCACTGACCAGGGCTTCATACATCCTGTGAGAGATGACTAAAGGTATAGATAGCTCCCTTTCTCTGCCTTTTTTCTGTATTGCTACATCTCATTTCCATTCAGTTGCATCATCATCCCCTATTTTAGGTGCATTCAATCTCATTGAAATTCTCCCCGAGAGGGATGCACATCTCCATAGGTATTTCTGGTGCTGGCTTTGTTGATGCTGACGTACAGATGTAAGGGTCATATAAATTCCATGGCAGTCGTAGTCCATAGAGAAGGAATGGCTTTTTGTGGCACATGAAATAAATGGAGATGTCTAAATGAGAGAATATATGTTTTTTGACAATCCCTGAGAGTGTTGTTGAGGCAGCATTTGGGGTACTGTGGATAGACTTTCTCTCAAGTTTCACCAGACTAATCCCTGGGATGATGGCACCATGAGCAGTGAGTGAAGCTCAGTCAGAGAATAAGAGGTAATTGCATTGAACCTTAAGGGGGGTGGACTATTACTCATGATGTTCTAAACAGACATTGAAACGGTGATAAGTTCCATGGCCTTTTTCCACTCAGATTACATGCTTCTCGATCGTTTAAGTGCCTCTGAGAACGTTCCACCCAATCACACCCAATCTCTATTTCAACTGAGACAGAGAGAGAATGAGAGGAGAGAGAGAAAAAAAGAGAGAGAGAGAGAGAGAGAGAGGGAGGGGGAGAGAGAGAGAGAGAGAGAGAGAGAGAGAGAGAGAGAGGTTCAGGCTTTTGAATAAACTATCCCAACATTAATACAGTTCAGTTGGTGCGTGATCCTGCCATGAACGTCATTTTATCCATAATACCGTCATTATAGACGGGAAATCACACCCATGTCCTCCATTGGAAGTTAACTCTTTCCAGCATTGTAGAGAGAAGGAAAGTCTTTTTATGCCACAGGAAAGAAACGGAGATGTCTAAGAGGAAAAATAATTATTGTGATCATCGCTGAGAGTGTTGTTGAGGCAATATTTGGAATATTGTGGACAGACTTTCCCTCCTTTATAAGGAATGATCGACTTGCCACACAGAGAGATTGCAATGGACTTTCACCAGGCGAATACCTGGGATGTTGGTACCATGAGGAGACAGTGAAGATTAATCTCTGGCGTTGGGAGAGAATGAGAGGCGATTGCATTGAAACTTGGTGGGGGGGGAGGACAGTCACTCACGATGTTCTAAATAGACACTGATACGGTGAAAAATTCCATGGCTTCTTTTTTACTCGGGTTGCATAATTGTCGATAGTTTAAGAGCCTCAAAGAATATTCCCCTCACTCCACACCAAATTCCTATGACACATGAGAGAGACAGAGGACCAGTCTTTGAATAAACTCTCCCCCCCATTAATACAGTGCATTTGGTGCATGGTCCTGCACTGAAAGTCTCGTTAACCGCAATCCCTACAGCAGCCACAATACCTTCATGCTAAAACAGTTAACTATTCCCACCAGATTCTGACTTCCAATGGAGGACATGGGTGTGATTTCCCGTCGTTGGAATATACCTTCTTGAAACTTGGCACAAATTATTTAACTTCCCTCTTCATTGCCAGCAAACTATATTAAAGCTGCACACGTTCTACAAACAATGGAACCATGATTAACATCATGGAGTCCTCTATCAGTGCAGTCTCAATTTCATTGGTTTGTCATATTGGAATATCAATGATCCCCTCTTATTCCTGTATAACTGTCTCGTGGGGATGAATAGCCTCCTCCTGGTCTCATGGAACAGGTTTAAATGTCTGATTGGTTCTGTATGCTCCTATTTAAGAGCTCGATGCACTGAACATGCCACTCTTCTTCCTGTGTATCGGCAGAAGTATTGAACGTGCTGTCACTCTTCCTGTTTCTGAAGCTAACTCATACCCGTGTGCAACCAGCTTGAGATGCTGAATAATCTCTTATTTTAACTGTGAAAATGTGCAGTGTCTGGCCGTGCTGTTACATAAATGTTACCGACACTTTAACAACACAAGCCGGAATGCTGTCCGCGTCATGCTGCACATGGACACAGAATGGTTCAGGAGCTGATGGGGTCAAAATGTTCTGAACATTCTGTGATCTTTAGTCATCATACCCACTTCCAATCTTATTATGGGGAAATACATTGATGGAGTAGCTGAAGATGTTTGTGCTGAGAAGGCTAACGTGAAGATCTCCTGCAGTGATGTCCTGGGACTGATGGGATTGTTGGCGACTGACCCCAAAACTCTTTATTTGTGTTCTGAAAGACCCTGTCCAGTGGGAAGGTTACACCTGATCCACATTCAGCTCAAATAAGTAGGCGGCCCCGATGCCATCCTCAGTCAAATACTACTTTGGTCTCAAATCAATTCGCTCTTTCCTGTGTCCCTGTGTTCGCCTCTTGTTCATAACAATAGGTTACGGAGTATGTGTAGGGAGTGCATTCCTCTCACAGAAGGTAATCTTTGTCAGGATTGATCTGGGCTGGAGACCTAGGGGAGCGATATCACTGAAAGCATTTCTGGAGGACGTAGATAGATTTTTGACTTGTCAGAGAGCTAAGGGGTGAAGTATTTGGGCATTAAAGAGGAGTTAATGACAACTGTAGATCAGCCAGGATGTTATGCAACGGCTTGATCATCAGATTACCTGATCCTGTTTCTTTTGTCTGCATATTCAGCAATTGCAAAGTTAATGGCTGTAATTTTCCTGAATGTTCTTTTATTGAACGTTGCAATCAGAGAGAGTAAAGTATTTTGTGAGTCATCTCTGGTTGAGGTATGTGGACGGTATTCACAGTGAATCTGGGTGTATAATGTAACCAACAAATGAACCGCAAGTTGCAGAGAGGAAACACTCTGTAATGAGACCAGAGGCGTCTTTTAAACCAAATAACATTTTCCAACCTACACAGTCTTGAGGACTGGATGAGATCCTGTGTTACTGTTGACCAGGTATTTGGAGCAAGTGGCCTCCATCTGCTCCTTGCAGGAGCTGTCAGGGGTTGAAGAGAACATAGCAACATAGGGCTGAGCAGCAGGAATGGGCCATTAGATACTTTATCACTGCTTCATGTGCTTTTGGTCTCAGCAGCACGTTTCTGTCTGTATACCATTTTACTACATACAAAGTCAACAAATGCAAATATCTAGGCACCACAATCCTCTGGGGAAGGGAATTTCCACTTGAACAGCCCTTTGATAATTTCTCATTTGTGTTCAAACAAATGTTGAAGGGTCACTATGTTCTTTTCCAGTCCCACTCCTCCATTGGTTACACCCATCTTAAATACAGCCAGTTAAGTGAGGTGGACAATGATTTAGATTTAGACTAGGCCATTTTCTAGAAAAATGTGAGACACAGAAAGTTGAATTCGTAACAAATGGCAAAATGATAGAGTGCCCCAAATGTTATTCTGCCTTTGAAGTCATTCTGCTCACACAAGCTACTGGTAGTGGGATTTATTTCTGGAACAGTGGGATTTAGCAGAATTTCCTTCGTTTCAGGCAGTGGAGAGATTCCAATGAGTCCTCACCAGGAATCCTTCACTAGTGGTAAAGATGACGCAAGGATTTTATGATCTCACACTTTTCTATCTGATGGAACAAAGTAAGAGAGAAGGATCAATCTGCTGCTCCTGCTCGGATAGGGAACATTTTTCTCCCTCTCTGTGTTGGAACGTACAATTTTGTCAACTGAATACCAAACTGGACCATTCTCTGGAAAACAGGTTATGGATTATATGCAGGTGCGTCATTGCTCTTGTTGTACACAATTCCTTCCAATCGCAAACGTGTCCCCATTTTATAATTTGATGACATGCTTACATGTGTCTGTGTAATTTGTAAATATTGGTAGGTGTCTTCATAGTATGTGTGTTAATATCAATGCAAAACTTTTTCTTAAAGTTTATTCTCTAGCTTTAGTCTCCCTGACATGAGATAATATGCACTTTTCAGAAATTCATGGATGGTTCAATACTATTTCTCAGCTAAGATCAAAACTGATAATCCCCTATAACAAAAGACCTGCATTCCATGAATGAGTAAAGGGAAACCTCTTTGAAAATCTTCGAAAATAATTATATCTTTTTAAGTAAGTTTAGGGGATCAATCCTGCACACAGTGCATCAGGTGTGGTCTCAGAAATGCCCTGTACAGATGCAGTAAAACATTCCTGCGATTAATCCTGATACCTTTTGACAAAATAGCATTATTCCACTTACCTTCCAAATCACTTGCTGCATCTGCAGACTGACGTCATACGATTCATGTCGCAAGAACATGGAAACCTCCTGTATCACAGAGTTCGGCAATCTGTCTCCATTTAAATTGTTTACCATTGTTTAATCCTTCATGCCAAAATAGACAACTTACCTTATGTTATTTCTGCTAAATGTTTGCTCACTAAACTTCCCTGCCTGTATCACATTGCAGACTCACTACCTCCATTTGTCGACATGTTGAATGACCATCTTGGTGTACGAGCTAATTGAACTCCAAGCCACTCGCTCGCCTTCCTCCAGATTTTTGATACAGATTATTGATCACTGATGACCCCACAGGGATCTCTGAGGCACTCCATCAGTTACAACCTGAAAATAACCATTTACCTCCACTCTCTATTTTCTGTGAGTGACAGCTTCCCTGTTCCTGTGCAATGGCTCAGGTGGGTTGAATGGCCATCTCCTAGTATACTGCACGAGCTGAATTATTTCATTCTATATTCCTGTGTAATTCCTTAGAGGGGTGGAATGGTCTCCGCCTGTGTCATTGTAACGATCCTGTCTTACTGAATGGTGTGTTCCCCAACCCTGTTGGATTGAGGGAACAACACATGGGATGGGCAGAAGTTGCACATTCGGCTGCACCATTCAGAATGTTCTTGGCTGCTCGAGTGTGTCTGCCCATCCATTTCCTGTCTGTTCCCAATAAACACTGACACTTCTGCCCAGTAAAGATGAGTCGTGCTCAGTCTTGAATATATTCAATAACTGAGTCTTCACTGCTCCTTGAGGATGAGGACACCACAGGTAGCACGGCACTAAAGTGAAAGGGGCATCCTTATTTCATTGTGGGACTTTTGTTCTAAAACTTTGTTAACTGAACAGCAAATCAATACATCTTTTCAGACATAAGAACAGAATAATTTGGAATAATTAGGAACATAATCCATTCCAGACTCCAAACCTATCCCACATTCCCACTGTCCCTTTCCAATCAATAATGTATCGTACCCAGCCTCTGCTGCTGTCTCAGGAAGAGAATGCCTGATAGCAGAAGACCGCAGGAGCATTAAGGAAATGAGCAGATTGAGGCCATTCAGCCTATCGAGTCGGAAATTCCGGACAATAATTTCTTATATGTACTTTGACCTCATTCTTCTGCCTTCTCCCTCGTATCTTTGATCCCCTTACAAATCAAAACACATCGATTTATGTCTTAATGACACTAGTGTCTGTGCCTCCGTGTATCTGTATGTACGTGTTTGTGCGTGTGTCTGTGTGCATGTGAGTCTATGCCTCTGTTTGTGTGTGTCTGTATGTGTGCAAGTCTGTCCATGTGCTTGTAACATGTGTGTTTTACGTGTCTACACCTGTCTGTCTGTGTTTCAGCTTGTGTTTCTATCTGTATTTATGTCGATTTGTATGTGACTGTATATGTATTTGTGTGTTTATACGTTTAGGTATACCTATCGCCTTCTAAGTATTGTGTATGTTCGTCTGTGTATTTCTGTGTCTGCGTCTCTTTGCAGTGAGGTATCTGTGTTTCTGTTTTTGGAAGTGAAAGGACTATTGTTGGAACTGCCAGTGGGTTTAAACTGAGAATTGTCTTTCATTGAACATTGTTCTGTAACTGGTCAGTAAGACATGGATGTTTCAGATTCTCCACACGAGGCGTTCTGATCCTCTCCAGCTCTTTAAGAGTCCTTCCCACATGATGCGGGGAGGGGAGTGAGGGAACGGATATCGGATACTCCACTACCCGGATTGGCCCTTTCTATCCTATTCTAGGCTGTTTCTCCTGGAATGGGCAAAAGGAATGGAGTGCGAGTGGGAATGGGTGACCCTGCTGTTTGTCCTGGTTTAGGGGGGTGTGGAGTTGTAAGGTGTCTGGAATGAGTAGTCGACAGTTTTTAATCCGTATGGTATTATTAGTTTCTGAATTCAATAGTGAGAGTGAGAGTGCCTGAGCCTTGTTTGGAGACAGAGCGTGGACCTTGTTCTGGGTTAGGTGCTACAACAGATATACTTTGAGTGTGAGCGAGCAGAGAGTATATTGGAACTCATATCCTAACAGAGCGAGGAGGATATTGTTGCTTGTCCAGTATTGTGGGACATTTCTTCAGATCATCTCAACTTCGAGGTGAGCCTCCCTGAATGTCTTGTCCAAGTCTGTCACTCATAACTACACAGATGTGTCCCTCAGGTTCCACAGTATCAGTTGAGGTAGAGTTTACAGATAGCAAGGAGAAGCAAATATTGGTGTATTATATATCGACACCAAATCGGTAGCAGAAAATCTGAGCATCATATGTTATGGAAATTAGATAGGCAAGTATTGTGGATACCTCAGTCTTATTGAATGGTCTCAAGTTGTATCTAAATGCGTTAAGTAAGTGACTGCCGAAGCTGTGAAAAATAAGTTCTGTAAGTTTATATGAGATGGGTTGAAAAGTGTGTTGCGAAGCAAACTAGAGAGCAGGTTATTTCGGATTTGATGTTGTGTGGTCAGAAGGACGTATTATTAACCTTGGTCTGAAGCAGCTTTTGAGGAATAATAGCATTTAAAAGGTGCATTTTACAAGATGCCTGCATACAATATAGAATGTTGAATAGTCCAGTCAAATATCATTGAAGATTGAATGCTAGAGTTCAAGATATCTACAGTGAATTTGGAAAGTACAATATAACATTCTGTGGGAGACAAGCAATGGTTGTTAGAGTCATAGAGTCCAACATCACGGAGACAGGCCCTTCAGCCCAGTTTGGTCCATTATGACCTAAATGCCCATCCGCGCTAAACCCATTTCCCTGCCATTGTCCCGTATCTTTCTAATCTTTTCCTATTCATGTATTTGTTCAAATGCCTTTAAAATATTGTCAATGCATCTGCCTGAACCACGTCTCATTCCATATGCATAACAGCACCTGAGTTAAAAAGTTGTTCCTCAGATTCCCTTTTATTGTGTCCCCTCTGACCCTATACTGAGGCTTTCTAGTCTGTGATTACCCAACTCTGGGAAACAAAGACTGTGTGCATTCACTCAATCCATGGCTGACAGGATCTTATAAACTACAATATGATCTTCATCATCCTTATGCACACAAAAGTAAAAAGTCCTAGCTTGTCCAACCTCTTTCTATAACTCAGACCATTGAGACCTTGTCAACATCATTGTATTTTTTTCTGTACTCTTTCCAGTTCAATAACATCCTTCCTATAGCAAAGTGAACAAAACTGAACATAACGCTACCAATATGGCCTCACCAGCAACCTGTATAACCGCAACATAACTCCCTAATTTCGATACTCATTGATATAAACCAATGAAGGCCACTGTGCCAGAAGCTTTCTTCAATGTCTACCTCTGAATCAACTTTCAGAGAACCATGCAGCTTAATTCAAAGGTCTCTCTGTTCCACTACACTCCTTAGGACCCAACCATTCACCATGAAACTCCAAACTTGATTTGACTTTCTAAAATGCAAGAACTTATTCTGATCTATATTAAAATCCATTTGCTATTTCTCAGCCCACTTCTTCAGCTGATCAAGATACTGCTGTAATTTCTGAAATTTCTGATAACCTTCCTCAGTCTCCATGATGCCACTTGCTTTAGTGCCGTCTTCAAACTTATAAATCATGCCTGTACATTCTCATCTAAATCATAGGTATATGTAATAAGTAGTGGTCCCAGCATCAACCCCTGAGGCATTCCACTATTCCAGTCTGACCAGCATGTTTCCAGTATTACTCTCTGCTTCCTACCCTCAAGGCAATTTTGTACCTAATTTGCCAGTTCCCCCTCAATTCCATGCGACCGAACCTTCCAGAATGGCGTACCACGTGGAACCTTATTGAAGGCCTTTCTGGAATCCATCCTGACTACGTATACCATCCGGATCTCCTCAACGTTGTTGGCTATTTTATCAAAGAACTCCAGCAAAATTGTGAGTCATGATTTCCCTTGCACAAAATCCTGTGCTGAATTTCATGATGGGCTTTTGCCCAAAACATCGGTTTTCCTGCTCCTCGGATGCTGCGTGACCTGCTCTGCTTTTCCAGCACCATTCTAATCTTAGTCTGAACCATACGCTGTCTTTCCAAATGCATGAATATCCAATCTCCCCGAATCTTCTAAAGTAACCTACCCACTAGACTTTAGGATTACTGATCTTTAGTTCCCAGGTTTATCTTTGTAGAATTTCTTGAACACGGGCTCAGCATTCGCTCTGCTCCAGTCGTCTGGGACCTCACTCGTTGGCCAGCGATGATAGAAAACAGCCAAGTAGTGCACCCCCATTTTCTTCTCTATCCTCCTGCGGTGTTCCTGAATGTAACTGGTCAGGACCAGGAGTTTTTAGAAATACTGTAAAGTCTGCAACATACATCTATTTATTTCAGGTACAAACACCAAAGAGTGAACAAGTGACTCAATGATGGTTAACATAACAAATTAGAAAATATGTTAATCATAGGAAGTAACTTCAGAAGAATTCCAGCTCTTGTGGAAACCTGAGATTTCTCAGAAATTAACGATTCAAAAAAGGAAGGCCATGAAACTGAAAAGGAAATCAAATGCGAACATACCTACTAACAAACAGGAACACAAAGACTGCATCAATCTGCGATCTACATTTCAAATGAAACAAAATAAAAGCACGGTCAAACGTGGAAATTTGTAATTGACAGAGGAGAGGTCATTGTTGAGAACAGGGGAATGGCCGAGAAATAACCAGTTGCTTTGCATCTGTCGTCATGGTGGAAGAGCCAGAAAATCACCCAATAAAAGTGATCATGTCAGACTTTTGGAGCTATAGACATAAAGTCAATTCATATCAGAAACAAGGTAGTAGTTGAACATGGAGCTGGATTGAGCATTGCTAAGTCTGACGAAACAGATGTACGTCCTATCAAAATGTTGGAAATAAATCACCAATAGTAGTATTAATTGCGCTGTCGATGACTGTGTTTTATTTTCCTGTACATTCTGCAGAGACCGGAAACTGTTGTGGATAAATGTGATCCAAGAACGACCGACGAATGGAAGGGATTCAAACAGCTAGAAAGGGAAAAAGACAGTGTGGCTAATGGCACACCAGTTAACTTGACATTTGTAGGGAAACTGTTGGTATCTATTACACAGGATGGCATTTCTGCTATTTAGAAATTAACAGCAACAATGGAGAGAATCAGCATGCATTTCTAATAGAGAAATCATACTTGATAAACTTCCGAATTGTTCGAAGTTGTTCCTTACAGCATAGATAATGGGGCATCAATAGAAGTGGCATAGATTGGATTTTCCGAAGGGTTTCTATAAGAACTCAAAAAAATGAGATTGTAAATGCAATGAATATGAAGGGTATTTGGAGGAATATCTGGAAGTGGAAAATTTAAGTGTGGTTCGCCTTCATATAAGAGAGTCAGAACATCGATGCAAAGACATGTTGAAGCAGTTTCACAGTATGTTGGTGGGACTGTACCTGGAGCATTGTGCACAGTTTTGGTGACCGAATCTCAGGAAGGATATACTGATCACAGAGGAAGTGCAATGGACATTCTCCAGATTAATCCCTCAGATGGTGCAATTGCCTGATGGGGAAACTCGGTCTGTGTTCTCGAGAGTTTCAAAGAATGAGAGGTCGGTCACAGTGAAATTTAGAAAATTCACAAAACATATGACAAGTTTAAAATCAACAGAACGCTTCCCTCGCTGTCTATTCCACATTCAAGGCAAATAATGGCAGGATCTGGGACAGGCCAGTTAAGACTGCAATAAGGAGGAAATTCTTCACTTGGAGGGGACTAACTAACACAGGGGCATGGAAACCTACTGGAAGGCAAGATTATGGAGAATGTCCTGATACTCTACAAGTGTCTCCAACAGAACAGAATAACCAGGGAACAGGTAGGACTCATTAGTGACTTGACAAGTTGCATCCAAATCACCTTTAGTGGTAGGATACAGAGGCTAGTAGTAGAAGGCTGTTTGTGCGATTGGAGGCTAGTGTCCAAAGGTGTACCACAGGGATCAGTGCTTTGTCTCTTATTATTTCTGATTCAGAGGTGTTGGTTTTGGAATAGGATGGACAAAGCTAAAAATTGCATAACACCAGGTTATACTCCAAAAGGTTTATTCGGTAGCACTAACTTTTGAAGCGCTCTATCAAAGCTCACAACCACCTGATGAAGATGCAGCACTTTGAAAGCTCGTACCTCCAAATAAACCTGTTGCTCTATAAGCTGATGTTTTC
This sequence comes from Chiloscyllium plagiosum, assembly GCF_037043375.1. Classification (NCBI taxonomy): domain Eukaryota; kingdom Metazoa; phylum Chordata; class Chondrichthyes; order Orectolobiformes; family Hemiscylliidae; genus Chiloscyllium; species Chiloscyllium plagiosum. Next base: position 30,853,911 of record NW_028270186.1, on the reverse strand, counting down.
TGACTTTAAACCTTATCCTAAAGGATGCAGCTGTGAATATGGACGAGCGGTGGGGGTTGTCATAAGTACGTTTGTTATTGATACGAAGATTGGCCGGGTGGTTGACAGTGAAGAGAAAGTCCTTATGTTTCAGGAACATACAGATCGAATGGTCAGATGGTCACATCAATACAGAGAAAATGGTCAGATGGGTGGATCAATGGCAGATGGAATATAACCCTGATAAATATGAAGTGATGCACTTTGCAAGAAGGAACCACACAGGGGAGGACTCAATGAATGACAGCACACTAGGTAGCTCAGAGGGTGCTTCTTCGCACATCCCTGAATGTAACTGGACAGGTTTTGCACAACGTGGGAACGCATAGGGGAGCGTAAACACAGCTTTTATACATCGAAGCATAGATGATAAGAGCTATGCGGAACTTTGGTTAGGCCAAGATGGAATACTGTGTGTCGTTATTGGGGGCCACATTACAGGAAGGATGTGATTGTACTGGAGGGAGTGCAGAGGAGATTCGCCAGGATGTTCCCTGGAATGGAGATTATCAGCTATGGAGAGAGCCTGGATAAGCTCGGGTTGTTTACTTTGGAGCAGAAGAGGCTGAGTGGGATGTGAATCAGAAGGATAAGATTCAGGGTGGATAGACAGCAACTGTTCCTTTTAGTCAAATGGACACATTCTTAAAGTGAAGAGTTTGAGGTTTAGTGAGGATTTGAGGACTGTTTTTTTTTACCCAGAGTTTGTTGGGTCTGAAATGCACTGATTGAGAGGGGAGTTGCCATGGTAACCTCTAATTCTTTAGAAAATACATGGTTGTGCAGTTCAAATGCCATAAGATACACAGGTATGGGTCTTGTTCGGAAAGTGGACCGAATGTAGACCGTACTGTATTTCTGATGGAACAGAGACTGTGCTTCTGTTATTGTATGGATGAGGGAGGTCAATCATTGAGTAGCTTAAGATAAGATTTGATGGGTTTCTGAAGAATATCTTACCAAAGTATGTAAGAGGGAACTTGTAATATCTTCTGAAAATATGTCAATTGCGAAATTAACAGAAAAGGTTGCAGCTTTCTTACAGTCTGATACCAGAGAATTGAGGACAGGGAAATAGCAGATCAGTGGAGCAAATACTTTAGTTATGCCTTCAAAGAAGATAAAAAACAAAAAAGTAATCTTGCTAGAAATACTAGAGAACTTTAGTCGGCTGAGAAAAAGGGAATAGCAACTAAATTAGCAACTAAACAGTTTTAGAGAAAAATATTGGAGTGAAATTAATGGGCATAGACAAAGTCAACAGAGATTTATGAAATGGGAATCATATTTGAGAAAGTAGCTTTTAACAAAATTATGAGAATGTATCAATGCAATACGATTGGAATCTCAGAAAGATTTTTGATAAAGCCCCAAGCCTATTTTGCAAATTCTAATCCTGTGGGACTGGGGCAAATATATGGTCATGGTTTTAGAATGGGAGAGCTGGCAGGAAAGAATGAGTAAGAATAGAACCATGTTTTTTTTTCTGAATGGAACACTTTGAGGATATAACAAGGATATATCGAGATTTGACATCCACCTATTCCCAATACACATCATATCTTTGGTTGAGGGGCTCATATGCTATATTCCCCAATCTGCTGACAATACTAAAGGATGTCAGCTTGTGAGTGGATGAGGAGGATGTAAAAAAGATTCCAAGGTGATTGAGATATGTGGAGACACTGGGCAAGTACTTGGTAGATGGAGAGCAATGGGAGAGATGAGATTATGTCCACTTTGATGGGAACAATAGAGTGGCATTCTATCATTTGCAAAGGGAGTGGTTGAAAAATGTTGATCTATAAATGAACTTAAGCTGCATTTTTATCTTATTTCTGCGCAGCCCTCCGAGTCCATGTAAGGCAGTGAGTTCTGAAGCCAGAAGTCAATACTAGGAATAGCATTGACACGTTGACCAGTGTATATATACCCAACAAGTGGGGAGATGTAACGTTCAAAACGATCTGTATGTCCCTGTCCACCAATCAGTGAAAGTAATATTGTAGGAGCAGAAAGCGGTAGGCAGATAAATGGCGTATTCACCTTCATTTCAGGGAGATTTGAATACAGGAGTAAAGGTGATTTACTACAGCTGTATGGAGTCTTAGTGGGGCCCCGTCTCGAACATTGTGCAATATTATTCGCAGTTTTGGCCTCCTTGCCTTGTAAAGGACATTGAGGGAGAGCAGTGGAGGATGACCAAACTGATCTCTGGGATGACAGGCTTGTTGAGGGACCAGCGATTTGGGGTCACTGGGCCTGTATTTTATGGGGTTTAGGAAAATGAGTGGAGATATCATTAGACAATAGACAACAGACAATAGGAGCAGGAGTAGGCCATTCTGCCTTTCGAGCCTGCAACACCATTCATTATGATCATGGCCGATCATCATCAGTCAATATCCTATTCCTACTTTATCTCAATAACCCTTGATTCCACTATACTTGAGAGCTGTATCCAACTCTTTCTTAAATGAATCCAGAGACTGGGCCTCCACTGCCCTCTGGGGTAGAGCATTCCACACAGACACCACTCTCTGGGTGAAGAATTTCTCCTCATCTCTATCCTAAATGGTCTACCTGGTATTTTTAAGCTGTTTCCTCTGGTTTGGCACTCACCCATCAGCGGAAACATATTTCCTGCCTCCAGAGTGTCCAATCATTTTATAAATAATCTTATATGTCTCAATCAGATCTCCTCTCAGTCTTCTAAACTCAAGGGTATACAAGCCCAGTCGCTCTAGTCTTTCCGCACAAGGTAGTCCCGCCATTTCAGGAATTGACCCCGTGAACCTACACTGCACTCGCTCAATAGCCAGAATGTCTTTTCTCAAATTTGGAGACCAGAACTGCACAAAATACTCCAGGTATGCTCCCACCAGGACCTTGTACAGCTGCAGAAGGATCTCTTTGCTTCTATAAGCAATCCCTCTTGTTATGGATGCCATCATGCTATTAGCTTTCTTCACTACCTGCTGTACCTGCATGTTTGCCTTCATTGACTGGTGTACAAGAACACTCAGATCTCTCTGTACTGCCCCTTTACCTAAATTGATTCCATTTAGGTAGTAATCTGACTTCCTGGTCTTGCCACCAAAGTGGGTAACCATACATTTTTCCACATTAAACTGCATCTGCCATGCATCTGACCACTCACCTAACCTGTTCAGGTCACCCTGTAATCTCCTAACATCCTCCTCACATATCACCCTGCCACCCAGCTTAGTATCTAAGCAAGTTTGCTAATGTTATTACTCATACCATCTTCTATATCATTAATACATATTGTAAAAAGCTGCGGTTCCAGTACTGATCCCCACTGGTCACTGCCTGCCATACTGAAATGGAGCTGTTTATCACTACTCTTTGTTTCCTGTCAGCCAAACAACTTCAATCTAAGTTAGTACTTTGCCCCCAATACCATGCGCCCTACCTTTGCTGACTAACCTCCTATGTTGGACTTTATCAAAAGCTTTCTGAAAGTCCAGGTAAACTACATCTACTGGATCTCCCTCGACCATCTTCAGAGTTACATCCTCAAAAAATCCAGAAAATTAGATTTCCCATTCATAAATCCATGCTGACTCTGACCTATCCAGATGTGTCGTTTTTTCGTCCTTTATAATAGACTCCAGCACCTTTCCCACCATTGAGGTCAGACTAACTGGTCTATAATTTCCTGTTTTCTCTCTCCCACCTTTCTTAAAAAGGGGTACAACATTAGGCACCCTCCAATCCGCAGAAACTGATCCCGAATCTATGAATTTCTGGAAAATAATCACCAACGCATCCACGATTTCTCGAGCCACCTCCTTCAGTACCCTGGGATGTAAACCATCAGGCCCCGGGGACTTATCAACCTTCAGACGGAACAATCTCTCCAACACCAGTTTCTGGCAAATATAAATTCCCTTAAGTTCAGTTCCTTCAGCCACTGTTACCTCAGGGAGATTGATTGTGTCTTCCCCAGTGAACAGGGATCTGAAGTAACAATTTAATACTTCTGCCATTTCTTTGTTCCCTGTAATATATTCCCCTGTTTCTGTCTTCAATGGCCCACTTTTAGTCTTAACTATTTTTTTTTTGCCTTGCACATCCCTAAAAAAACTTTTACTACCCTCCTTTATATTTTTGGTCAGTTTATCTTCGTACCTCATTTTTTTCCTCTGCGTATTTCCTTCTTTGTAATCCTCTGTTGATCTTTAAAACCTTCCCAGTCCTCCTTTTTCCACTTATCTTTGCCACCTTATACTCCTTCTCTTTTAACTTCATGTGTTTCTTAACTTCCCTCGTCAGCCACAGCCACCCATGTCTCCTCCTGGGATCTTTCTTCCTTTTTTGGAATGAACTGATTCTGCAACTTCTGCATTATACACAGAAATATCCGCCATTGCTACTCCACTGTCATCCCTACTAAAGTATTGCACCATTGAACTTTGGCCAGCTCCTCCCTCATAGTTCCATAGTTCCCTTTATTCAACTGAAATATTGTCACTTCGGATTGTACCCTCTCCCTTTCAAATTGCAGATTGAAGCTTATGTTCACTACTTCCTAATGGCTCCTTCACTTGGTACCTTCAAGAGGTCCCTGATCAGTTCTTATTTGTTGCATAATACCAGATCTAGAATTACCTTCTCCCTGGCAGGCTCCAGCACCTGGTGTTCTAAGAATCCATCTAGGAATCACTCCACAAAGTCTCTTTCTTGACGTCCAATACCATCCTGATTCTCCCAGTCTACCTGCATATTGAAATCCCCCATAACATCTGTAGTAACATCTTTGCGACAGGCCAATTTCAGCTCCTGATTCAACTTACATCCGATATCCAGACTTCTGTTTGGGGGCCTGTAGACAATTCCCAAGAGGGTATTTTTACCCTTAGAATTTCTCAGTTCTATCCATACTGACTCTCCATCACCTGATTCTAGGGCACTGCACGCAAGAGACTGAATATCCTCCCTTACCAGCATGGCCACCCCACCCCCTCTGCCCGTCAGTCTGTCCTTATGGTAGCACGTGTAGCCTTGAATATTCATTTCCCAGGCCCTGTCCACTTGAAGCCACGTCTCAGTTACCCCCACAATATCGTATCTGCCAACTTCCAAAAGAGCCTCAAGCTCATTCATCTTATTTCTAATGCTACGTGCATTCATACATAGTATTTTTAATTTGTTACTATCCTTATCCTTCCCAAAAAGTCCTATTTCACTCAACCTTACAGCATGATCCCTTTTTGAGTTTTCTGCATCATTGATACAGTTGTGTTTCTTGACTTCCCTTTTTCTAACTTTCCCTTCAATTTCCTTCTTAAACATCCAGTTAGTCCCCTCCCCCTCGCTATTTAGTTTAAATGCAGCTGTGTTGCAGCAGCAAACCTGCCTGCCAGAATGCTGGTTCCCAACCTATCAAGATGCAAACCGTCTCTCTTGTATAATTTATGCTTACCCCAAAACATACCTCAGTGATCCAATAATTTAAATCCTTGCTTCCTGTGCCAGTTCCCCAGCCACGGGTTCAAGTCCATTATCGCCCTGTTTCTGGCCTCACCAGCCCGAGGAAATATATCAAACACTGACAGTGTGAGACAGATTGGAAGCAGGGATGATAGTTCACTTTAAAGAAAACAGTCAAATCGTATTTAATACACAAGCGTTATCAAAGAACCGCGTGTATATTGAATAGAGAAGCAAACTTGATGGGCCGAAAAGATCAGTTCTCGGTTTATATTTCACAATGTGAAAACATATTATGGGATATGAACATTGTATGGGGAAAATTGCATTGAGGACATGTTCGGTCATGAACTAGCATGAGAAAATCTCAACATATTGAATGACTCCTCCTTTCCCAACGTTTGTGTGCAGTCTGTGGGAAAGCTCTGTAAATGTTGTCACAAGCTCTCAGATGTTAGGAAGGAGGCCTCTGCAGGATCGATAGGATTGTGTTTTCCATTCCATTTTCTGATAACGAGCCTGGTGCCAGGTGTTCAGTCCAGTTTTATCTTTAAGACCTCAGAGCACATTGATACAATTGAGTGTCTTACTTGGCCGATTGAGAGACCATTGAAGAGTTGATCACATGTCTGTGCGTCTGGAAAAACCTTTAGGCCAGACGAGGAAAGCACGGGAGATTCACTTCCTGAAAATATATTGGGGAAGGAGATAAATGTTTAAAATCAACATTGGGCACGAGATCACTATTACTGACACCAGATTTTCGGACTCGATATTTTATTAATTAGTTTTAACTTCCACCAGCTGCCAGAGCATTATCCTGGTCTGGATTCGTAATCCAATGATATTTCCACAACAACATCATCTCCACATGGAGACCTATCGAAACCATACTGACCTGATTATTTCGGTGCTACTTGACAGCTCTGTCAAAAATAATTCCCATCAATTTGTCTGTCGTGATGGGAGTTCGAGGTGGCAATTGGTCAGATTGTAATTATTCTCCTCTTCGGGGACTGGACATAGCTGAGTAAATTTCCACATTGCCAGGCAGATGTCAGAGTTGGAGGTGGAATGAAACAGCTTCCCGAGGGACTTGACTTGTTGTGCAGCACAAGTCTTCAGTCCCATTGTAGGAATAGTTTCAGGGACCATTGCCTTTATCGTATCTACTGTGTCTAACTGTAATTTCATGTCGCGTAGAGCAAATCGAATTGCTTGAATACTGGCATCTGTGAGTCTGTGGGCATCATGATGAGTGTGAGTTGGATCATCCAGTCAACAACTCTCGGCTGAGGGTCGTGCAGGCACCATATCCTTGACTTTTTTTTCACTGATTTAGAGTTGTTCCGATATTTAGGATAAGGATATTTGTGGCGTCCGCTGCTCCAGTAAATTGTTTAATAATCCATCGACATTTATGATTGGATTTAGCAGGATGAAAGAGCTTAGATCCGATCTGTTAGTCTTGGGATAATTTCCCCTTCTCTATCAGAAGTTATTTCTGCTGTTTGGAATGCAACTAGTCATGTGTGTTTTGTCTACAGGTTTAGGTGCACGTGATTCCGACGTTGGCATCAGCCCTGCATTCAGTGACCTAACCTGGTTTCTGATGCCGTAACACTTCTACTTTCATATTCTCATTCTGCTGAGGGCATCCAATTTGTTACTTTATCTCAATCTATTTAAGATAATAATCTAAATCGTTTCTTTTCCACAATGTCAACTTCGGCATTTGAAGTGAATGTGTTTCCTGTTTTTCTCCATGACATGATTAAAAGCTCTGTAGTTTCAGTGATGTCAGTCTCATGCAGTTTCAGAATCTATGAACTTGTGCACAATGCACTATCGTTCAGTCCCCAGTGTACGGCGTTCCAGGTTGGACGGGATGTTTGACCATCATTGACATCCTTCTTTGAAAATTGTCCAAAAACAGAAAATGGTGAAGAAATCACTGAAAATGTTGCAGCATCTTCTGGAATGAATGCAGAGTTAAACTTTCATGTCCAGTGACCCTTTTCAAAGCTCCCGGTTTATCCAGCAATTTTTGTATTTTTATTTCCAATATCCATAGTTATTTGTTTTAGTGAAAATTTGTTCTGTGCCTATTCATTTCTGGAGAAATTGAGTAGGTCTGTCAGCATCTGCATAGACAGAAACAGCGTTAGCGTTTCAAGCCGAGTGTGGCACTTCTTCAGAACTGAAAAGGATTGGAACCTGGGATTTTTAATCCCTTATCAGAGGTGGGGGGATGGATGACAGGGAAAAGAGGGTGGGGTAAAAATAAACGGGCGTTTAGCACTGCTGAACGAGTGGATGATGCAAAATGTGTTTACATTAAGGTGTGAATGGGGGAATGGGGTTCTCTCAATTAAGTGTAAGATTAAGAAGATACAACCACACAAAGTCATTGGGAGGCCAGGAGGGAGAATGTTGCCCCTGTGGCATTATATAGATCTGACCATGGATACGTTTTCACTGTCGAGATCATCGCCCCCTTTAGACAAAGGAATCCCTGTGTTTGACTTCTTATTGGCACAAGTAAGCGTTTCATGCTGCCTTAGTATTGTAATATGGAGAAAAACAAATCACCATATGAAGTTGATCTGAGTATTGTTTACCTGTAATGTTTAATATTGTTTGAATTTGCAGTGCTTATCTTTAAATGCTTGTTCTTAAAATTAGAATCAGGTGGAGTTAGGAGGTTGGGTGGTGACATTGTAAAAGCTTCAAAAATCATGAGAGATATGGATAGGGTGAATAGCCAAGATCTTTCCAACGGCATGGGGGAGTTCAGCCGTAGAAGGCATAGGTTTAAGGTGAAAGAGGAAAGATTCAAAAGGAATGAAGGGGCAACTTTTTTATACAGAGTGTGTTGTGGTTAAGGAATAAGTTGTCAGAAGAAGAGTGGTAGATGCCAGTACAGGTACAACATTTAAAACTCATTTGGACAAACATATGAATGGGAAAGATTTAGAGGCACATGGGCCAAATAAAAGCAGGTGGGACGAGCTTAATTTGGAAAACTTGGCCAGCATGGACATTTAGAAAAGCTTCACGCAGGGTCCGAGTGTTTTGTGAAAGAGAAATTATACTTTGCCCTGTAAAATTATGCAAAGTATTTCTGGAGATGCCTGAGAATGTAACAATCAGACTTGGTAAAGGAGATCTGGTAGACACCAGGCTTTCCAGAGATTTTCCACAAGGTATTACAAAATAAAAGTTCTTACACATGACAGAAGGTCGTAGGATGATGGATAATGTATTAACATGGGATGATGATTGGTTCGCACATAGAAATCGGAGAGTCAGGATTAATGAATCTTCATGATAAAGGTATATCTGCTGGAGGACCACAGCTATGAGTCCGATGGCATCAGATATTTACAATCTATACTAATAGCCTGAAAGAGGGAGTTGAGTGCAACATACATCCGAATTTGTGGATGACACTGAGAACCAAAGGCATGCTGTTATTTAATGGAGAGGACTTCCAGAAAAGGAGCAGTACAAAGGGATTGGAGTCTTCCTGTGTATGAAACAAAGACAGCACGCTGGTGCAGCAAGTAACTGGGTTGTTTCAAAAGATGGGTTCCTGGGACGAAAGGTGTGTGTTCATGAGAATCTCTAAAATGGTGAGGCGATTATTAATTGGGGTTTAAATGAATGAGGAGTGGTACTGCTGAAAAATACAAGACAAAGAGGGGTTGACACTGCAGATGTTGAGAAGTTGTTACCATTCCTGGGTGGAGTCCCGAACTTGAGGACATAGATACCGAATAGGGAACATCGATTTCAATCTGAGATGCAAAGTGATGTCTTCTCTCAGAACGTCTGGAATTCCCTAACCCGGAAAGGTGTGGAGGGACAACAAATGTGGACTACACAAACACCCAGTGGGTATATATAACTAATTCACTCTCCTCAAGGAGTCGGCAAGAAAGTGGAGTCGAGTCCTGGAGTAGATCAGCCATGTCCGTATTAAATGACAGGGCAAGCTTGAGGGGCCGAATAGCCTACTGTTCCTACTGTTATTAATTTCACATGTTATGCTTTTGGAAAGTAACTGGTCATTTTCCTGTAAGTTGTGTTCTGTAATGCTACATTCGGATGAGCAGAGGATTTGTTTGAGTTTACCCTGGGTGGGGTATGGGGGCTATAGTCACAGCGAATCTGGGTCTGGGACATGCCTTAAATTTGGAGCAGAAATTACAGAGATGGGAAGCCTGGAAACAGTGATTGGGGATGAGGTTCACTTCCTGATCCAGTCTAGATTTTCGAAGTACATTTCCAAAACTACACCTAACCATCGGAGTGGCCTCAATTTGCAGGTCCGAAGGGTTGAATGGAACATCAGAACACAGGGCTGAGGGATAGAAGTGGGCCATTCGGCCCTTTGACACTACTCCATCAGTAAATGAGATCGTGGCTCATCTTACTGTTGTCCCAGCTGCACTTTTCTCTCCAAGTACCATTATCCCTGATTCACCGGTATATGGAAAATCACATGAAGCCAGCCTCGATATAATATAAAGATTCAGCCATCCCAAACTTCTGGGAAAGAGGATTTCCACTCGACTGAATTCCCACTTTGTGACTTTCTTCTCACTCCATTTGTGACTGAGGATGAAGGGTGTCACTATTTCCTTTTCTATTCCCACTCCTCCACTGCTCACAACAAATTTTAAAGGTAACCTGGTTGGTGATATGGCCGATAATAAAGGTCTCAGACTGGGTTAGGTTCAGTGATAAGAAGTCAGGCCGATTTCTTTAGTCAGCCACAAGTTACTAACAGAACTAACGGAGGAGTATGGTGGATCTGTGGGTGGCACTGCTTCCTCACATCACCAAGGAGCTGGGTTCAATACCAACCTCGGGCGACCCACTATGTGGAATTTGAACATTCTCCCCGTGACTGTGTGGGTTTCCTCCCAGTGCTCCAGTTTCCTGCCACAGTCCAAAGATGTGTTTTTTAAAGTGGATTGTCCATAGTGCCCAGGGATGTTTAGGTTCGGTGGGTTAGTTATGGGAAATGTAGGGTTACATGGATAAGGTAGGGGGCCACGTCCAGGTAGGATGCTGTTTGGTGCACCAGTGCAGACTTAATGGACTGAATGTCCTGCCTCCACACTGTAGAGGTTCTATGACAATGACAACAAATTTGGCCTATACAAACACCCAGCGGATATATACCTAATCCACACTTATCAAGGTCTTGTATGTTTCATTCTCATTCCAAGAGTAACCTGTTAAAGTCTTCATAATATAAGCCCTTCATCCCAGGAATACGTGAAATGAAATATCTCTGAACTGCTTTCAATGTAATTATATCCTTTCTCAGATAAGGAGACAGAAAAAAATTAATCTCACACTCAGATCATAAAGTTTATATTTGTTTTCTCAAAGTGCTGATACTCTTTGGAACACTCTTCCCCACAGACAGATTTTCCCCACAGAATCAAGGATTTTCGAGGAATGGACAACAATTTGCAGCGGAGGGGAAAATGCAGACAGTGGTATCAAATTACACTGGTCCGGAACCTAGTAGAGACTTCTTCTGGTTTTTTTTTCCAGATTAGAGACTGGATTTTAAAAAAAAAATAACAGAGACCGATAGATCCGATACAGAGAAGTGGATACTTTTTGCTAAGAATACACTCTCTGTCAGTCCCCTTTGTCATCAGTTGGATAATGTCCCCCCAGATAAAGTTATGCAGCTTCGTAACGTTGGGGGTTTAGATCTCTTCGGAGACATGGGAGAATATTTGTGAAAATGCTCAAAGGATTTTGATCTGTAACAGGACACATTCCATGCAGTTGTAAATTCTTCATAGGGTCAATCTGACACCAGTATTTCTCTCTAAATTTAAAGTAGGATTATCTTCAGCATGTCCTAAATGCAGAATGACTACAGGCACTCTTGCTCATTGCATGTGGTCCTGCTGCAGGCTTCATATATATTGGAGCACTGTGTTAGGTTTGACAGAGTGGGCTTTGTGGACCGAATTGGAGATGGACGTGGTTTCTTTTTTCCTGGGCCTGCCCAGAGTACCTTATGCATGGGGAAAAAAAAATCCTTACTTTCTGTGCTAGGAAACTTATTGTGTTGTGTTGGATGTCTGAAAACTGTCTGGGGCTGTTGGTCTTTGTAAGCTCCTCAAGGCAAATATCCCTTTGGACTGTCTCACCAGTATGGTGCACCAGAGAATAGAGATTAGTATAAGTCATAGAGTCATAGAGATGTAAAGCATGGAAACCTTCGGTCCAATCCATCCATGCCGACCACATATCCCAAACCAATCTAGTCCCACGTGCCAGCACCGGTCCATAACCCTCCAAAGCAGTCGTATTCATATACCCATCCAAATGCCTCTTAAACTTTGCACTTGTATCAGCTTCCCCCACCTCACCTGGCAGCTCATTCCATACACGTACTACCCTCTGTGTGAAATAATTTTCCCGTAGGTCTCTTTTATATCTTTCGCCTCTCACGCTAAACCTATGCCTTCTCTTACTGGACTCCCCGACTCCAGGGAAAAGACTTTACCTATTTACCCTATCCATGCCCACCATAATTTTGTAAACCTCTATAATCTCACCCCTCAGCCTGGGACGCTCCAGGGAATACAGCCCCAGCCTGTTCAGCCTCTCTCTGTAGCTCAAATCGTCTAACCCAGGCAACATCCTTGTTGGATGGTAGTGAGGGTCAGGCTGGAGATGTCAGGTTGGGGGTCAGGTTGGGGGCGGTGTATGGGCAGTGGTGAAGTTCAGCCTTGGGGTGGTGTGTGGATGGTGGTGAGGGCAAGGCTGGTGGTGGTCTGTGAACGGCGATGAGGGACAGGCTGGTGGCGGTGTGTGTGGACAGCAGTGTGGGTCAGGCAGGGTGGTGCTGGACGGCGGTGAGAGTCAGCCTGGCGACGGTGTGTGAACGGCAGTGAGGGTCAGGTTGGGTGCAGTGTGTGGTTAACAGTGAGTGACAGGCTGGGGGTGGTGTGTGCACGACAGTGAGGGTCAGGCTGGGGATGGTATGTGGATGGCAGTGAGGGTCAGGCTTGGGGTGGTGTGTGAACGGCTGTTAGGATAAGGCTAGCGTCAGTGTGTGGGTGGCAGTGAGTATCAAGCTGGGGTGGTGTGAGTATGGCAGTGAGGGACAGTGGTGAGGGTCAGGCTGGGGTCATTGTAGGACGGCAGTGAGGGTCAGGCTGGAGCCGGTGTGTGGGTGGTGGTGAGGGTCAGGCTGGAGGCGTTGTATGGGCAGCGGTGAGGGTCAGCCTTGGGATGGTGTTTGGACGGCGGTAAGGGTCAGGCTGGTGGTGGTGTGTGGACGGTGGAGAGTGACAGGCTAGTGGCGGTGTGTAGAAAGTGGTGAGGGTCAGGCTGCGTGCGGCCTGTGGGCTGTGGGGTTCAGGCTGGAGGTAGTGTGTGGGCAACAGTGAGGGTCAGGCTTGTGGCAGTGTTGGACGGCGGTGAGGGTCAATCTGGGGGCAGTTGGTGGACAGTGGTGGGGTCAGGCAGGGGCGGTTGGTGGATGATGGTGAGGGTCAGGCTGGGCAGTGCGGGATGGTGGTGAGAGTCAGGCTGGGGACGGTTTTTGGATGGCAGTGAGGGTCAGGCTGGGGTGGTGTGTGGATGGCAGTGAGGGACAGGCTGGCAGTGGTGTGTGGACGGCGGTGAGGATCAGGTGGGGGGCGTTGTGTGACTGGCAGTGAGGGATAGGCTCGGAACGGTGTTGGACGGCGGAAAAGGTCAGGTTGGTGGCAGAGTGTGGACGGCGGTGAGGGTCACGATGGGAATGGTGTGTCGACGGTGCTGATGGTCAGGCAGGGGTCATTGTGGGGCGACAGTGAGGGTTAGGCTGGAGACGGTGTGTGGGTGACGGTGAGGGTCAGCCTTGAGGTGGTGTGTGGGCGTCGGTGAGGGTCAGGCCGGGGGTGGTGTGTGGATGGTGGAGAGTGTCAGGCTGGGGGCGGTGTGTAGACAGCGGTGAGGGTCAGGCTGGGTGTGGTAAGTGGTCAGTGGTGGGATTCAGGCTGGGGGCGGTGTGCGGGCGGAAGTGAGGGTCAGAGTGGAGACAGTGTGTGGGTCAGTCCGGTGGTGGTGTGTGGATGGTGGAGAGTGTCAGGCTGGGGGCGGTGTGTAGACAGTGGTGAGGGTCAGGCTGGGTGTGGTAAGTGGACAGTGGTGGGGTTCAGGCTGGGAGCGGTGCGTGGGCAGAAGTGAGGGTCAGACTGGAGACAGTGTGTGGGTCAGGCCGGGGGTGGTGTGTGGATGGTGGAGAGTGTCAGGCTTGGGGCGGTGTGTAGGCAGTGGTGAGGGTCAGGCTGGGTGTGGTAAGTGGACAGTGGTGGGGTTCAGGCTGGAGACAGTGTGTGGGTGTCGGTGAGTGTAAGGATGAGGGCGGTGTGTGGGCAGTGGTGAGGGTCAGCCTTGCGGTTGTGTGTGGATAGCAGTGAGGGTCAGGCTGATGGTGGTGTGTGGATGGTGGTGTGGGTCAGGCTAGTTGCGGTGTGATCGCGGCAGTGAAGGGTAGGCTGTGGCAATGTTGGAAGGCGGTGGGGGACTGGCTGAGGGGGGATGGTGTACAGCAGTGGGGTCAGGCTGGTGGTGGTGTGTGGACGGTGATGTGGGTCAAGTTGGGGCGGTGCGAGTCGGCTGTTAGAGTCATGATGCTTCCACTGCTCATTGCAAATGCGAATGCATTCAGTTTGATGATTTGATCAAAAATATAGGTCGCAGAATGGGTCAGGGTTAGGAACAATTTAGGCAGGATTTTTTAATCAGCTAAAATTAAGAATTTTTTCATCCAAAGAAAGTTACTCAAATTACGTTAGAAAGATACATGACTAACAGTTTGGATATACAAATCTGAGCACCAATGTTTCTCTTTCTAAAAGTACTGACACATGCAGACATTTGATGACCAATAGAATAACAACATCTCGGCAGAGCGTTAATTTGGAAGAACTGTGCCGAAATATTAATTGACCTAATGATGAAAGGGAACATTAGTGATTGTTCCAAATATCATTTAGCTTATGGTGCTATTCTGTTCTTACAAGCTACTGGTAATGGGATCACTTCCTGGAAAATATGATTTTGCTGAATTCCCTTTACTTCAGGAAGTGGGACGATTCCAGTGAATCCTCAACAGGAATCCTCCATGAGTGGCAAGGATGACTGTGGAGTTTTCAGCTCACATACATTGCTGGGAAGAGGAACACGGAGAGGAAGGGAGCAACAGGCTGTTACTTCTCAGGAAGGTTATATTTCCTGCCTCTCTGAGTTAAATCACATAATAAAATTATCCAGCCCGAAAATGGATCAAATGAGGTCTCTTTGGACAGTCTTTGAACTGTACGACTCCGTTGCATTCCCTTCTGCATTTAGTACATCATTGATGCTGTTGTATGTAGAGCCAATACTTTCATAACAAATAGCCACATTAAATTTCAAGATGTGTTTACATGTTCCTGTACACTTTTAAAATACAACTTTTGATATCTTCATATTAACTGTATTTAAATTAATACTTATTCGTCTTAAATTACTTGCCCAGTCTCTTCTCCCATACGAGATGAAATATCCATCAGGTTTTCACCAACTTAAAATCTTATATGGTCAATAAGAATATTTATACATTCTCAGGCCTAAACATCTAATTGTACATATCATAATGCCTTCATCCCAAGAATGAGTAGAGAAACATCTTTGAAAAGTTTCAAAATCACTTTGTGTTTCACTTCAGTGGAATTACAACCCCACACAATATATCAGATGTCGTCTCAGCAACGGCCTGTGCACACGCAGTAATACATCCTTAAGATCAGACCCAATACTCTTTACAAGAAAAAAAAGTAACATTGCATTTATTTTCCAAATCACGTGCTGCATCTACAGACTAACATGGTATGATTTATGTACCAGTACACAGGTATCCCTTTGTCCCACTGAGTTCTCCATTCTGCCTCCAGTTACATAGTTTATTTTTGTTTTATACAGTATAGGTTTGCTTGATGAGCTGTAGGTTTGATATCCAGACGTTTCATTACCTGGCTCGGTAATATCGACAGTGGCGACCTCCAAGAAAAGCGAAGCTGTTGTCTCCTGCTTTCTATTTATATGTTTGTCCTGGATGGGGTTTCTGGGGTTTGTGGTGATGTCATTTCCTCTTCGTTTTCTGAGCACAGAGTATAGACTATGATATGGGGGGATCGCTACCCGGTCAGAAATGTGGTATTTCAGATGCAGCAATGTGTTTGTGTATGGCGTTGTAGTTGGTGGGCCAGGCCTCTATGAGTTCTCTGGCATGCCTTGCCCAGCTTGTCCCAGGATAGATGTGTTGTCCCAATCGAAATGGTTTTATTTTTATCATCCGTTTGTAGGGCTATGTTGGAGAAAGGGTCGTGTCTTTTTTATGGCCACCTGGTGTTCGTGTATCCTGGTGTCTCACTTTCTTCCCGTTTGTCCTACGTGGTGTTTCTGGTGGTCCTTGCATGGAATTTTGTAGACGACGTTGGTTTTGTCCATGGGATATACTTGGCCTTTTAAGTTTGTTAGTTTTTGTTTGAGAGTGTTGGTGGGTTTATGCTTCCTCTAAACACAAACTTCCCGTCACCAACATTGTGCCATTCTTTTTGCTGAAGGTTTGTTCACGACCCTCCCCTGTGTGTGTCCCATTGCAGACACCGTGTCAACGCTTGACATCTCATTGAATGACTATTCTGGTGTCTGAGAAAATTGAGCTCCAGTCCATTCAGCCCCTTCATCCAAATCAATAATTTAGATTGCAATCTGTTGGGGACCCCACACTGATCTCTGGGGAAGTCCACTTGTGACAGCTTTCCAACCTGAAAATAAACAATAATCTCTACCTGTATTTCCTGGTAGCTACCCAGGGCTCTGCTTTTCCTGTGTAGCTGCCCAGAAACGATGCACGGCCTCCTGCTGTGCTGTGCAGCTGATTGTCGGTTTGTCTTTGATCTCAGAGATCCTCCTTCCGGCCATTTGTTGTCAGATGATCAGGTATAGTTTGTACCGTCAATGATCTTGATCCCTCAGAGTTTAAAATTGAGCACAGAGTATAGACTAAGATATGGGGGGATCGCTACCCGGTCAGAAACGTGGTCTTTCAGATGCAGCAATAGAACCATTCTGCAATATCAGTTATGTGCTCAATTTTCACCAGATTGACACTGAAGAAGAGGGGATGTTTCCTATTAGCCTGATTAAGATGTGTCCCCTTCACAACTTAATCATTAATTTAATTTTTGGCTGTTGGTGCTGTGTTGAAAAATTGTCGCAGTCACTACACATTAAAATAAACTATTGTCTTTGATAGGCGACCTTATAGATGTTTATAAAATAACGACGGACATGGAAAGGATAAATAAGCACGGTCTTTTTCTTTGGGCAAGGGAGTCCAGAACTAGAGGCACAATTTTAAGGTGAGAAGGGAAAGATATCAAAGGGACCTAAGGGGTAACTTGTTCACATAGACTATGTGTATGGAATGAGCTGTCAGAGTAAGTGGTGGAGGCTGGTGTGATTACAATCCTCTGGCAGTGAGAGTAGTGAACCATGAGCCTTGTTTGAGGGTAGATGCTATAACAAAAGTACAGTGAGTGTGTGGGAGCAAAGAGCATACGATTACCCTTATGTTGACAGAGGGGGGAAGGTTATTGATATTTGTTCTGTATTGCTGGACATTTCTTGAGACCGCATACACTGCACTGAGCTGGGTGATGAGCTCAGACCATGTTCAGTGGGTCTGGTGGTGTGGCCCCCTCGGGAAGAGAATGGTCCTCCTTTGTACTAGCCCTTTCACCAGGGCCGCCTTGCCCTTGTCGACAAACCGTCGTATATTTGCCCCTCATGTGACATGGTCGAGGTAAACTGTGCAGGACAGCTCTGAACTGAGAAAGCTGAACGGTTTGTCCCTTGTCCTTTTAAACATGGCACCAGTGCTTGAGATCACAAATTATCCAGGGGCATACGAGCTTTGGTGAGTACCTCCAGCCATAATGGATGGGAGAATCGGGCTGGCATTAAATGAGAGGTTAGTTAATCCCTCTGTCACACTCAATGAAAATGTCACTGAGACAAGTTATTGTTAGATTCAACCCAATGAATCGAAGTTGTACTGGCCCTTCTCCAAGTTACAAAGTAGCAGAACAAATGTTCAACCAAAATTCTCCATCATCTGACCTCACACCAATATCACGTTCACCCATCCTTGCTGGAAACACTGGCTTAAGTTGCAGGATGCTGTGGAAATGTTTACATTTCAATATTCTGGAACCTGGGAACACATCCATCTCCCTCTCTGACATTTCTAATTTTGTAGAAAATTCTCTTGAACTCAATCCAGGAATTGAGGACTCATTGTCTCTCAATTTCGCCCTCTCTGTCTATACTCCAAACCCCTCCCATTTGTTGGTATTTAAACTGAGTCCCAGGCGATCACTCTCTGGCAGTCATATTCACACCCACAGTAGAGATATGGAGCTGTAAATGGATGGGAGCTGGACATTATGTCACTCCCAGCATGGGCTGCAAGTTTCCCCACTCTGGACAATGATCTAAAACAGTGTTACTGAGCAATGTTCTGGGGTGGTGGACACAGTTCCACACCCTGGTCACATGTCTTACCTGGTTTTATAGATCAATGCACTACTGTGGTCTGCATACCTTTCCACTCTGGTAGATTGTGGATTTCATTGTACAGTACATCCGCTCGATCTGCACGGTGCTCCATGCTGAAAACATTTCTGATCTGGCTTCATAGATCAAAGAACTACTATGGTCTGCACAGTGTTCCACGCTGGAACGATTGCTGGGTTGTGTTGAGCAGTCTGCGAGCCTGGTCTGCACAGTGCTTCATGCTGAACAGATATCGCCTCTGGATTTATGGTGTCAGGGTTGGTTCTTTGAGATGGATTGAAAATGTGATATAACGAAACATTTCAGTCGATATGACAATGACTTTATTTTTGGTCTCATTCTTGTGATTGGACCCTCCAAATTCTGAATCCTCCGTTCAGTGCCATTCTTCAGTCTACTTGCATATTTTGGCAACTTGTCCCATGAGTAATTGTCTCGTTCTAATGTGAATAACTATCCTGTCTATTTCGCTTGTCTTTGCCATTGTTCACCCTGGAGCATCAGGATGCGATAAACCTCAGTAAGGTCACTCTTCAGACTCTACGCTCCAGGGAACATAGCCGCAGACCATACACACTATCCGTGTAGCTCAACATCACCCGCTACCTCAGCATCAGCAACATAATTGTAAATCTTTACTGCACCCTTTCAAGTTTAACAACATCTTTTCTATAGTAGGGAGAACAAAATTCAAGGCACTATTACAGAAGTGGCTGAACCTAATGAGTAGGCGAAAGTGAGTACTGAAGAAGCTGGAGTTTAGAGTCGAGAGTGTGGTCTGGAAAAGCACAGCATGTCAAGCAGTATCCGATGAGCAGAATAGTCAATGTTTCGGGCAAAGGTCCTGCTGAAGAGCTTTTGCTCAAAACATCGATTTTCATGCTCCTCGGATGCTGTCTGATCTAGCCTCCTTTTCCAGCACCACACTCTGAATCCAGTGTATATCTCAGATGGCCCTCTTCTTCAAAGATCGCAATTCCCCCCCCCCCCCACATGGTCGACGATGCCCTGTAGCGTATGTTATCCACCTCCCACACCTCTATCTTCTAATCCCACCCCTCCTACCGCAACAGAAAAATAACATCCCTGTTCCACAACTTCCATCCCACAAAACCTCCAATTACAATGCATTTCCCTCCCCCACTTGCGCCACCTACAACCAGATCCCACCACCAGAGATATACTTCCCTCGCCACCCCATCTGCATTCAATAAAGACCGTTCCCTCCGTGACTATCTCATCAGGTCAACACGCCCCACCAGAACACTCTCCCCTTGCAGTTCCTTCCCCTGGCACCGCAGAAATTGCAAAACCTGCGGCCTCACCTCCGCCCTCACCTCCACTCAAGGCCCAGCAGGTTCCTTTCATATCCATCTGGATTTTACCTGCACTTCCAAACACAGCACCTACTGTATCCATTGCTCCCGATGTTGCCTCCGCCACATTGGGGAGACAGATGGCTAACATGCGGTACATTTTAGAGAACATCTACAGGACCTTCGCAACAATCAACCCCACTGCCCCATAACCAAATATTTCAGTACACCCTCCCACTCCGCCAAGGTCCATGGGCCTCATCAACCACCACCCGCTCACCGCCTGGAGGGAGATACCTGGAGGGAGAAAGCCCTATCTTCCACCTTGGGATCCTGCAACCACACGGGGTTTCACTAGTTTCATCATTTTCCTTTCCCAAACTTTATCCTCCCAACTCAGCTTAGCCCCCATGACCTGCCCATCTTCTTTCCCACCTTTCTGCTCCAACCTCCTCTCCAACATATCACTTCCATTCCCAACTTCATCTAGCTATCACATTCTCAGCTATCTTCCCCCATTCCCATCCTCTTCCCATTTGTCTCTCAGCACATTAGAGCGACAAGCCTCATTCCTGATGAAGGGCTGACACCTGAAATGTGGATTCTTCTGCTCTTCTGATGCTGCCTGAAGGGCTTTGCTTTTCCATCACCACATTCTCGACTCTGACCTCCAGCATCTGCTATCCTCACTTTTTCCCTTGAATTAGTGATTCCAGAAATTTCCGCCCCAGACATTTTATGCAGCCAGTCAGTTAGTTTATCCCAGTCTCCTATTATAAACAGAGTGGAACTTATATAGCCTTGCACAGCTCTGGAAATTCTCCCAAATACAAAGAAATGGTAAAAAGACAGATTGAAAGATTTATAGTCGGACCGTCAGTAACTCTCATCCATTCCATCCAGACGGAGTAAATATTCCCTTTTATTATAGCATGAAATGTGATGTAAGGAAGGGGTTAACTGAACCTGTTTGTTCAGTGACTGTGGTTAATGTCAGTCCGCATGGATTATAATTATTCCAGTGGAGGGTTTCCATCTTTTACTGATAAATGGGCACCGTCAACATGTTATTCCCCAGTATGAGTGGGAGCATCACCGACAGCCCTACCAGAGATAAGCCGCTCCATAGAAAAGGGGAAGAGAGGTTAGAATCTGAGAACATTTGACTGGAATATTCCAACAATGGATCCGAATCTGAGAACGTTAGACTGGAATGTTCCAACAATGGATCAGAATCTGAGAACGTTAGACAGGAATGTTCCAACAATGAACAGAGATTTATCCAATTATGTTTGGTATCTTTCTACATATTATGATTGGTTGTCGTTATCATTGCGGATTTTTTGTGCTCTTCGCATTATTCAATATATTTATTATCCTCTACTGTCTATCGTTGGTGTCCCTGGTAAGTCTCACTATCCAGATTTTTTTTTTACAAACCAGTTACGACTGTATTTCTGTTCCTTCATATAGAGTACAACTCTTATCACCAATAGTGTTCCTGGTGATACTTTGAATCCAGTTCAATTTCTGTCTCCCTCCTTGCATCTGGCGGTGTTATTCATGGGTCTCTATGTTGACCAACTCACTTTCAGATGTGAGCCATCGATGCTCTGCCATTGTTATTTAAATATTGGGATTGTGGAAGTCATTGTCCTCTATTGTGTTCACAAACTCCATTTCCTCACAGTGATTCCATCCCATCCCTGGCCAACATTTTTATTTCATTCATTTGTGGGACTTGAGTGTTGCTGGCTGGCCAGCGTTTACAGCACAACTCTATTTGCCCTTGAGAAGGTGAGGGTGAGCTGCCTTCTTGAATCGCTGCAGTCCACTTGCTGTTGGTTGACCCACAATGCCAGTAGGGAGAGAATTCCAGGATTTTGACCCAACGACTGTGAAGGAACAGCAGTATATTTCAAATCAGCGCGATAAGTGGCTTGGGGCGGGGTAGCGGTCGGGGGCGCGGGGAAGGGGGGGAGTGGCGGGAGGAGGTGACAATGCAGAAATTTGACACAGACAAATCACAACTTTGGTGATCCCTTTGGCCATGAGATGATTCCAGACACCATGCCCTGACCATTATTAACTTTAACTACTCACTACTCCAGAATATACTTCACCGACTTAACCCATCGGCTGTTTGAACCTTGAGCTGTGAATTACTGATGACAACAATCTGCTGCTGACACTCTCGGGTTGAAACCTGCAGAAAAAAATCTGCTTCGAACTCATCCCAAAATCCCATTCATCTGACATTCCTACACATGCTGATCTATATCAACATTGTGTCTGGCAAGGTCTTTATTTTAATTTTCTTAAGCACTATAACTCACCTGTCCATGAAACGTCTCTTAGTCTCTTTGTTTCGGTGACCCAAATCCCGGCAGTTGTTCATATTTGACCTGGTTTCCTTCAAGTGCATTTTCTCTCAAGCAATGACTTTCATATTCAACCACCGCAAATGCACGCCCCCACCACACACACACATCTTTCCCTGCTGTATGTATTTGATCTGTGCATCGTTCCCATATGATAGTAATGTTAGCAATACTCATCATGCTGGCCAGATAATCCAGATTACTGAGCAATACTCTAGCATGGCCTGCAGAGCTCACCGTGTTAGTCCATCACCTTGTCCCAGTTTATGTTGCTTGAAGTGTTCTGTGAAACCGATTCAAAATTTGGTGAAACAAGCCATTTCGGCTGATCTGAAAATACTTTTTATTTTATGTTCACGTTCTTGTAATTTTGCTCTCTAAGTGTTCAATCCAACAGTTAGTCACACTACGCAGTCTTTATCTATATATATCCACAACAGGATCGCAGATCCTGTCCTCTATCTTTAATGTGGATCGTTTTGTCCGTCTCTATCTTTCCCTGACCTTAGGTTTTGGCTGTCTCGTGCATCGACTGCTGGCATATTGGAGCTCAGATACAACTCACTGGTGCGTGTCAAGCTATTATTCCCTTCCCAGTGTGTCCCATATGGAGCTCCATGGACGGGGGAGGGTGGTGTGCGTCAGGCTGCTGTTCATTTCCCAGTATGTCTCATGTGGTGTTCCATGTATGGGGGAAGGTGGTGTGTGTTCGGCTGCTGTTCATGTCCCAGTGTATCCCATATGGTGCTCCATGGACGGTGGGAGGGTGGGGCGTGTCGGGCTGTTGTTCACTTCTAGGTGTGTCCCATGTGCTGCTCCATGTTTGAAAGGAGTGTGTGTGCCGGGCTGTTGTTCACTTCAAGTTGTATCCGATGTACTGCTCTATATTGGAAATGGGGAGATGTGTCGGGTTGTTCTTCACTTCCTGGTGTACCCCATTTGGTTTCCATGTTTAAAAGGGATGTGAGTATTGAGCTGTTGTTCTCTTCCCGGTGTATCCCATGTGGTGTTCCATGTTGGATCGGGATTTCAGCAGCTTTGACTCACGTCTTTGAAACTTGATCTGCATCTGTCCACTGAACATCTGACTTCTGTGTTTATCCCTTTGAGCTGGTCGTGTGGTCAGTTACACGAGGAAGCCCCTTGAGTATTTTCGTAAAGGACCAGAATCCTAAGATCTCTGTCAATGTTGCCACTTTAAATAAAGGTTATTTGCTCCTTTTCTTTAAAGAGAGACCTTGAAAGCCGAAGTGCCTACTGAAAACGGCTGAAGTAAATAACTTAGGAGGCGTTTAGGTTTTTCTTTATAAATAGTGAGAACAATGGCCAGCTCGCACAGACCAGGCTTTCCAGTGTTTCTGAGCTGTAACAATCACCAGGTGCCTAGTTGGGAGAAGGGTGGGATGCTTCAGTAAATGATCCCGAACTGCTATTCTCTCTGAGATCTGTCCTGATGCTGTTACTCCTGGATTGTAGAACTGCATGCATGACTGTCTGGCCGTGGATGTGTCTTTTTGCCAAGGGATGAGATTATGGGATAATCGAACATTGGAACAGTTCATTAGTGGAAGCTACTATGTCTATTGTTCTGTTAAGATTTGCAGTAGTTAAGTTAGTCAACATTCCTCTTCTTTTTGCATGTGTTTTTATTAGAGTGTTTAAATAAATTGTGTTTTGCTTTACGTTGAGTGGTTTGAACAGCTGCATCACAGCTGGAACACCCATTTCACATCCACCTTTACTATAAAAAAAGTTGGCATCCAGGCTGCCATCTTGAATCATTTTAAGGCAGTCTGGTATGGTCCATAGCAAAGTGGGGACTCTTGTCCGTTTCTAAATCGATAATTCCAAATTGGGTTCAGGTTCAGAAGCCCTACAGTGTGGAAACAGGCCATTTGCCCCAATAAGTTCACACCAATTCACCGAAGAATAACCCGTCAAGACCCATTTCCCTATCCTCATCTTCCATACTTACCCCTGACTTATGCACCTAGCCTGCACATCCATGTACAGCATGGACAATTTAACATGGCCAATTCACCTAACCTGCACATCTTTGGGCTGTGGGAGGAAAACTGATCACACAGAGGAAACCCTCGTGGGGAGGGGGAGAATGTGCACAGTGAGATTTTTGGGCTCAAAGGCGGCGTTTGATTGTTGTTGGTATCTTTTGTTCTGCGTGTTGAATTCGTGTTGGTTTGAACAATGCTTTGTGTAGTAAGGGTTCTTTATGTCTCTAAGAGTTCTCTTAGTGTAGAAGAAGTGAAGTTAGAGATTTTGCAAAAGGTGAGCAAGGCAAAGCTTTTAGAATTGGCAGACAAGCTGTGGTTGGGTCTGTGTTTGTCTGTGAGAAAAGCAGAGACAGTTATAGGTATAGCTTGGCTTTTACATTTTGGTGGAAACACCATCAGAATCTTTGGAAATGGCTGGAATTCAATTACAAATGAGGCAGATTGGACACAAAAAGGAATTGAAACAGTTTGAAATACTATTAAATGTAGACTTAAAAGAAAATGAGAGAAAGAAGAAAGGCAGAAAAAGAAAGAAAAAAAAGCAGAAAGTGAGAGAGTTTCAACTTCAAACGTTGGTAATTAGAGAGGAAAGTCGACTTAGCAGATTGGAGATGAAGGCAGATGGTGGGAGGAAAGTGAAGATGAGCAACTCTATTATAGCCAAAGATCTGATGGGGATCTGTTTAAATACATCCAGGCATTGTCGAAATTTGATGAGAAGAATGCAGACGCCTTTTTAATTTCATTAGAGAAAGTGGCTAAACGGATGCAGTGGCCAATGACCACGTGGATCTCGTTGATCCAAACAAAGCAGTCCGGTATAAGGAGTGAGGTATTTGTATCCCTATCAGAGGAAGTATTTGGTCAGTATGAGGGAGTGAAGAAAGCCATCTAAACTGCATATGAGCTTGTTCCAGAAACCGACAGACTGCATTTTTGGAATAAAAAAAAGCGTCCCTGGTTAAATGTACATCGGGGTTTGAAAGAATCAAACAAAGTAATTTTGAAATTTGGATAAGGGTATTAAAAACCAAAACAATCTATGACACTCTTAGAGAGATTCTTACCTGGGAAGAGTTAAAAAAACTCAGTTTCTGCAGTCAAGAGAACTCGTGTGGAAGAGCAGAGAGATAACATGGCAAGGCTAGAAGCTGAAATGGCTAATGATTAGCAGTTGGTCCAGAAATCAAAAATTGTGTTCTGTGAGGGATGGAGAAGAATGTGCGAGATCTTAAAATATATACCTGAGAGAGTATGGTTTACTGGCATAGGCCTGGAGTAGCAGGGAAAGAGGTTTCAGCATTGAGCGGTACAAAAACATGTAAATCTTGTACGCTGAGACATGAGGAGACATGTCATTGAGGAGGACTATTGGAGAGATGCGATTTGCTCCATGATGTGATGTGTGGTTGGAGTGTCCGGTTAAACTATCAACAGAAATATTTTACAATTGGGCCTTGAGCTTGGTGTTGACGTTACAACATTTTAGAATTTAACTTCCAAATAATGTGCCCGAGGCAAATCTACATACGATCATAACTCCTAAACGTTTTTGAAGAAATTTAGGGAGAAAACTTCTGGGCTTTTCAGATAGATGTTATTATTAATGCCATTCAGTTTGGAAGTTATACAGGTGACAGGACGAGAAAACGTACTGGCTGCCAAGTTGTCGAGACTTGGATGAAGAAAGACAGAGGCCTGCTGTGGCCTGAGTAAACTGACTGAAATAAAATGGAGTTGCGAATGTTTACATGCTTAGTGTCAATACAAAATATATGTATTGTAGTCTACTGAAACAGTAAGAATAAGGAGCTTAAAATGAAGTCACTTTTGCATATTGATTGTTCATTTCTTTTTTCAAAGGGAGGGCTGTGACTTCTATGATCTGGAACTTTCCAGGCAGGGCTGGTGACATATCCATCATTTCCCATTATGTTGACATCAATGTCACCATTCAGAGACGGAGGATATATATGGTGGATGAGGTGAATACAATGTTTTCTCCGACAGCAGGGAACTGCCGAGTGTATCCTTGTTTTCCCAGTAAAGCGGGATTCCGAATGATGTACATGGCTCTGCCGGTCCACATGTAATTAAGGATATGGAAGGGAACTGAAGGACATCTCACTCCATTAATGTTACAGTGCGCCCGTGCACAATACATAATGTTGGTTGATATCCACTGTCCTGGCAGCAGCCATAACCTCTTCATTCAGACGCAGTCAGATCATTCCTTCATCATTGGTCTCCATGTAGAAAGAAATTAATGTATCGTAAAGGCCGTCCCCTGGCTACATGTTTCAAAACACTGTCCCCACTGCCAACCAACAACATCAAAATATCCGGTATGTACTGATAGCAATTAGGCCACTGGAATGTCACGGCGCAGACCATCAGGGAGATAGAGCAAAACCTCACATGTCTGAACGGGTCTGAGTGAACTCCCCAATACACAGTGTTACTAAGCCCAGTAATTTCTCTCCATTTCAGTAACATACTCCCTTCCATCCTTCCTGTAAATGTCATGACAGGTCATATCATGTTATATTCCATGGCCTCCATTGATAATTTAATGTCTTGCTTATCACAGAGTCATCACAAAACTTAGCAGCAGTACATCTGTTCCATCCTCCTGATCATTGATATATATTGTAAATAGTTGAGGACCCAGCAATGGTAATTGTTTGACTCTACTGATGACGTTCTGTCAAACTTATTTAGACTGATTTATCGGAGTGCCTGCTTCCTGTTTGATAACCAGTCCACCCCTATTCCTGTGTACCACATTCGATGGGATAAATAAGAACAAGGAACATCAGTCAGTAATTCATCCGCTCCAGCTTGCTCCACTACTGAATGCAAACATGGCTGGTGTCATCGCCACCTCTGTTCCACTTTCCTGCCGATCTCCATCCTGAAACCCTGGTCAGTTGTTGTAGGTTGATGCACATGAAAAAATATCCACTCCACATCTACACTGTCAGTTATTCTAGGATTTTACAGACCTCAAAGAGATCTCCTTTCATTATTATAAACATGAGACTATAGACCCGAACTGCTGTTGATAAGACAAAACCGCTCATCTCCGGAATCAATTTAATGAACCTCTTTTGAATTACCTCCAATGCAAATGCATCCTTCCGCATGTCAGGACGCCTAAACTCTACTCCAGTTGTAGCGTCACTAATGTCTTGCATAGCTACATCAACACTCTCTAACTTTCTATTCCATCATTTTCATATAAAACTGAAACTACGGTTGCCTTTTCCATGACTTGCTGTAGCTGCATTAAGGTTTTCTTTGAAATGCACATGAACACATAGACGCCCCTGCACCTGAGCACTTTGAAGTTTCTTTCCATTTAGAGAATAGTTTGCCTTTCTATTTCGCTGGCCAAACTGAATAATCTCATAGTTAACCACTTTAATTTTCATTGCCAAATGTTAGCCCATTCACCCAGTCTATCCAGATTCACCTTTAAAACTTTTACATATTCATTCCGAAGTAATTTTCTATCCTGAAAATGTGTTGCTGGAAAAGCGCAGCAGGTCAGGCAGCATCCAGGGAACAGGAGAATCGACATTTCGGGCATAAGCCCTTCTTCAGGAATGAGGCCTCATTCCTGAAGAAGGGCTTATGGCCGAAACGTCAAATCTCCTGTTCCCTGGATGCTGCATGACCTGCTGCGCTTTTCCAGCAACACATTTTCAGCTCTGATCTCCAGCATCTGCAGACCTCACTTTCTCCTCATAATTTTCAATCCTGTAAACCGAGTAATAATATTGATGACAAATAGTTAAGGTATGAATACTAAAATCTGTGGCATCCCACAGGATATGTTTGTCAAAAGAAAATGACACATTTATTCAATCTGATTGCATTTTGTTGGTTCACCAATCCTCCATGCAAGAATAAATTACGTCTAAACCCATGTTTTCTGATCTTACTGCTTACTCTTTGGAGAAGCGATATATTGAATCCCTTCTGAAAGAACAGATATAGTCCATCTCCAGGATTCCCACTATCCACCTTGTTCGTCACGTCTTTAAATAACGCAAGCAAACCATCCAAACACGATTTAGCCTTCGGAAACCATGTTGACTCGGACGGAGTGTGGTTTAACTTTGCAAATGTCCTGAACAATGGATTCTAATAATTTGGCTTAAGCTACTATAGTTTATCATTAAACTTTACTCCCTAACGTATACCATTAATACAAGTTCTTCCCTTTCGAAAACCTTTCCGATTTCTTTGAATTCCTGTGTAACAGGCACATGGCTTTAAGATATCTGCTCCAATTGCTGTGTAAGAGCCATGTGTGGCTGAATGGACTCATCATCCTGCTGGTGTACAAACTCGATGGGCTGACGTCTTTCCGGTGTTCCCATGTTGTCGTCTCCAAGGCCAGAATGACCTCCTCCCCTTGATGTGTGAGAGGGTTGGGAGATTTTGGAATCTTCCTGTTGCTGTGTAACAGCTCGAGTGGAGGATGGGTCTTCTCATATTCCTCCATAATAGGCTGGAGAAACTGAACATCTCCTCATGCATCCTTGAGATGGGACCGAGGGAGAATTGGTCTTCTCCTGTTCCCTTTCAACAGACAGGGAATTACCTCCTTCTTTCTCATAAAAAAGTCTCAGATAGATTGTGTCCTTATCTAATTCATTTGCAATCGGCTCAGTGGAGCTGAATCGCCTCTTGTTAACCCAGTGTAACAATCTCCAGTCGCTGTGTGGTCTCTTCTAGTTCCTGCGTAACAGGTTTGAGGAGCCTGAATGGACTGATCCCGTTGCTGTGTAATATGATACCTTTCCGTTATCGCCTACTCTGGGTTCAGTGTTATAGGCTCGAGTGGCTGATTGCCCTCTTCCTGTAACTACACATCAAGCTCCAGGAGCTGAATTGCCTCGTCCTGTCCTGGTGTAACAAGGCCTGAATATCCTTCTGTTGTTCTCTGTAATAGCCTAGAGAATGACATGCATTTCTCCATTATGTGTGTATTTGGCTTCTGTTTCTGACTCCTTCTCGTCATCTTTCATTCTTGTAAAGTCCAATGTGTATTAGATGAACCTGACCATCCTTTCATTATAAACTAATAGCCTCATTCCACGAATAAGTTAAGGAAACCATCTCAGAACTGCTTCCAATGTAACAATGTCCTTTTTCAGTGAGGAGATTAAATCTGTACACACTACTCCAGATGTGATCTCATTAAGATCCTGTACAGCAACAGCAACGCCTCACCAGCCTGCTGTAAGATTCCCACCCAGGTAAGAGCAGTCTCAGCTGTCTGGAGGAATACACAGCATTGTTGAAAGATCTTTGTCCTTCTCTACTCCACCAGTTTAACGGAAGCACTGAAGAAAATCTCACAATAATGCTTGAGAAGAGCATAAATGATGTGGCGAGATGATTTCTACCGTTACTCTCCCAGAACCAACTTCACTGAGATTTCACTGAATCATATAAAGTGGAGCTCACAAACAGCAATGAGAAGCAAACATTGATGGGATTGATATGTCAAAGTGAAAGCTGCAATACCAATGTCGGGCATGTTATAAAACAGGAAATGGGATCTATTCGTTTCTGTGTAATGCAGTAATAATGTATTGTTAAAATTATATCTAAGCTGTGCTAACCCAACTGAATGCTAATGTTGGGAAAAATGGATTTAGTGAGCATGCGTGAGATGGTTTGCATTAACATTATTTCTAGCACCGAGCTCGAGATCAGGTTATTTAGGAATTGGTGTTGGATGATCAGAATAGCTAATTGAAAACTTTGTTGCTGATAATGACCTTTTGGAAACAGTGAACTCAACTTTTTATTTGAAATTAGATTCACTACAGTACGGAAACAGGCCTTCGGGCCAAAAAGTCCACATCAACCCTCCAAAGAGTATTCCACCCAAACCGGTGTCCCTCTAATTAATGCACCTAATGCGATGGGCAGTTTAATATGGCCAATTCACCTGACTTGCACATCCTTGGACTGTGGAGGAAACCGGAGTATCCAGAGGAATCCCACACAGACACGGGGATAATGTGTAAACTCCACGCAGACAGTCTCTCGAGACTGGAATCAAACAGGGGTCTTTGTTGTTGTTAGGCAGCAGTGCTCGACGATGAGCCGCCGTGCTGTCTCTTTTGGTTTTCCGATATCTGAGTACACAGCATTGTTTTTTCGGTTTCTTTTAAGTAACAATTATGAATCTGAGTCACACAAGCCATAAAGGTGTGAGGCGAAAGTAAATACTGCTAATGGTGGCGATCAGAATCGAAGAATGTGGTGCTAGAAAAGCACAGCCGGTCAGCCAGCATATTAGTAGATGAGAATCGATGTATCAGGCATAGGCCCTTCATCAGGAATGAGGCTTATGGGCAAAGGGGGCTGCGAGATAAATGTGAAGGGGGTGTGGTGGGTTGAAAGTGATACGTGATGTAGGGAGACAGAACGCGTCATCTACTGCATCCATTAAACCCGATTTGATCTTCTCTCATCAGCAAGACAGAACGTCAACTTGTGATCGTTTCAGAAAACATCTCTGGTACAGTCACACAGACCAACTTCACCACCTTGTGGTTGAACACTTTAACTCCTCCTCCCACTCCACCAAGGACATGTAGGTCCTGGGCCTCCTCTATTGCCAAACCCGAACTACCTGAGTTATGGAGGAAGTACGCCTCATCGTCCACAATGGGACCCTCGAACCACACTGGACCAATGTGGATTTCACCAATTTCTCTATTTCCCCCCTCCCAATTCATGCCAATCCAACGTTTCAACTAGGCACCATCCTCTTGAATGTTCCTATGTGTCCATCTCGCTTCCCACCTATCCATTCCACCCTCCTCTCCGACCTATCACTTGCACACGCACCCCTCATCTACCTATTAGGTCAAAGGAAGCACCTGAGAAAAACGTCAGGCATTGTCGTAAACCAGTGGATTCACTGAAATGTAGGACCGAGCAAAGGAGGACAAAAATACTGAGAGAAACATCATAAAGAGAAAAAGCATGCAAACATAATAAAAACATATAAATTGCAAAAAGCTTCTATCAATGTGAAACAAAAATAAAAACAAGGTGAAATGTGGAACACTGAGTGTGCGGACAGCATAATCTATTATAAGGAACAGAGACGTTACAGGGAATAGATACAGTTTCTTACTGTCTGTATTCATGGAAGAATATCCAGAAATTTTCCTAGAAATACCAAGTGACCATGGGACTTGTGTAAGTAAAGTCTAAGATCGTGCTTATCAGTGATGAGGTAGCATATGAAAAGACAGCTGGATTTATACATACATAAATGCCAGTGGAAGGAGCAATGGTCATATTGGTTGCATTACGGATTTTCACAGGTAGCCAATCAGGATAAGCGACAGTTATAAATATTATCTGCCAGTTTAAAAAAGAATGAATATGGAGAGTGGTGAACTACAGGCCAGGTAACCTGTCATCTGAAGAACATTCCACTAGATATATAGAATGTAATGGCAAAACTGGGTGGGGGGGGGGGGGGGGGTGTTAGATAATGCATCGATGAAAGGAAAACCGTAAATTCTGGAAAGGGTGAAAATAGATAAGTCCCCTGCGCCTGATGGCATTTATCCTAGGATTCGCTGAGAAGCAAGGGAGCAGATTGCAGAGCCATTGGCTTTGATTTTTATGTCCTCGTTGTCTACCGGAGTAGTGCCAGAAGATTGGAGGCGAGCAAATGTGGTTCCCTTGTTCAAGAAGGGGAGTAGGGATAACCCTTAACTATAGGCCGGTGAGTCTCACTTCTGTTGTGGGCAAAGTCTGAGAGAGAATTGTAAGGGATAGGATTTATGAACATCTGGATAGGAATAATGTGATCAAGGATAGTCAGCATGGTTTTGTGAAGGGTAGGTCGTGCCTCACAAACCTTATTGAATTCTTTGAGAAGGTGGCTAAGGAGGTGGACGAGTGGAAAGCGGTAGATGTGGTGTATATGGATTTTAGTAAGGCGTTTGATAAGATTCCCCATGGTAGACTACTGCAAGAAATACGGAGGTATGGCATTGAGGGTGAGTTGGAGGTTTGGATTAGGAGTTAGCTGGCTGGAAGAAGACAGAGGGTAGTAGTTGATGGCAAAGTTCATCTTGGAGTACCGTCACTAGTTGTGTTCCGCAAGGACCTGTTTGGGACCATTGATGTTTGTCATTTTTATAAATGACATGGAGGAGGGGTTAGAAGGTTGGGTGAGCAAGTTTGCGGATGATACGAAAGTCGGAGGAATTGGAGACAGTGAGGAAGGATGTGGCAGGTTACAGCGGGATATAGATAAGCTGCAGAGCTGGGCAGAAAGGTGGCAAATGGAGTTCAATTTAGCTAAGTGTGAGGTGATTCACTTTGGTAAGAGTAACAAAAAGATGGAGCACTGGGCTTATGGTCAGATACTTGGTAGTGTGAATGAGCAGAGGGATCTTGGTGTCCATGTAGACAGATCTTTGAAAGTTGCCACCCAGGTAAATAGTGCGGTGAAGAAGGCATATGGCGTACTGGCTTTTATTGGCAGAGGAATTGAGTTCCGGAGTCCTGAGGTCATGTTGCAGTTGTATAAGACTCTGGTGCGGCCACATCTGGAGTATTGTGTGCAGTTTTGGTCGCCATACTATAGGAAGGATGTGGAGGCACTGGAACGGCTGCAGAGGAGGTTTACCAGGATATTGCCTGGTATGGTAGGATGATCGTATGAGGAAAGGCTGAGGCGCTTGGGATTGTTTTCATTGGAGAAAAGAAGGTTTAGGGGTGACTTGATAGAGGTGTACAAGATGATTAGGGGTATAGATAGGGTTGACAGTGAGAATCTTTTTCCATGTATGGAGTCAGCTATGTAGGCATAGCTTTAAATTAAGGGGGTGGGTAGGTATAGGACAGATGTTAGGGGTAGGTTCTTTACTCAGCGAGTCGTGAGTTCATGGAATGCCCTGCCAGTAGCAGTTGTGGACTCTCCCTCATTTTGGGCATTTAAGCGGGCATTGGATAGGCATATGGACGATAGTGGGCTAGTTTAGGTGAAGTGGGCTTGGATCGGCGCAACATCGAAGGCCGAAGGGCCTGTACTGCGCTGTATTCTTCTATGTTCTATGTTCTATAAGTGGCTAACATTGTTTTGGGCATGTTTGGAAGATGATGCTTGTAGCAATGAGGAACCAATGGATAACGTTAAGTTGGATATTCAGGAGGTTTTGTTTTAAGAAACCACACACTCATGTCATAAGAAAAATTAAACAAAACTGTATTGGGAAGAACATATTCAAATTGGAAAGTAAAAATTAGGTTTACATTCATGTGAATGTAATTGGAATAGCATGTTGCTGAGATGAAATTTACAATATTGCATATCGTTTCGGAGTCCCCATCTAAGAAAGGATATACTGAGTACAGAGGAACTGCAAAAGACATTCTACAGATTAATCCCTTAAATGGCAAGATTGTCTGATTGGGAAATTCAGCCTGTAATCTCGAAATTGAAGTAATGAGAGACGATCGTAGGGAACCTGAGAAACTTACAAACATAGCGGGGGCTGAATAATAGAGGGACATGGAGAAGTGCATACAGGCGTGATGAGGTAGAATCCCATGATATTCTACACGGACAGCAAGTTGAACAGAATAATTAGTGAACAGTTAGCGTCCATCAGAAACCAAGGGATCGAAGGTGTGCGCGAAGGGGAGAACATTGAGAGATTGTGACATGAGAGCTTCACGTCTGTATTACCTATGTGAAGGAGGAAGCAGGTACAGAATTCGAGAGGACGGATGGGGAAGCTGTTGAACAGATTGATACAATATGCGAGCAGGAATTTGATGCTGGTAGAAAATTGAACTGATTGCCAGGTCTGAATGAGTTGTAACACAGGCTGCTGTTGCAGTCAAGGGAATAAAGACTTTGACTGAAAAGAAAAAGAATCTGACCATAGGGGATGTGCCAGAGGACTGGGGAACAGCTAATATGATCCCACCTTACAGTAAGGGTGGGATAGATAAACGAGCGAGTGTTAGATCAGTGTTTGGGAAACTACTGGAGAAAATAGGGAAGGAGAACATCAGAATGGCAAGGTTTGATCAGGGATAATCATCATGACTTCATCATCCGGAAGTCACACCTAACGAATTTGAATTCGTTTGAGGAGGCCGTTTAATTAGTTTTGCAGCAAGGACTTTGACAAAGCTCCACATGGGGAAGTGACAAATAAAGTAAAATCTCATGGAATCAAGGATAACTTGATACGTTAACACGAAAATTGTCTAAGTGGCATGAGTCAGAGGGTGGTGGGCGAAGGCTGTTTGTGCGACTTTGTCCAGCGTCCCCTGGTGTACCACAGGGATCAGTGCTGTGTCCCTTATTATTTGTAGTATTCATAAATGGTGCAGATATGAATGGAGGGAGGTAGGTGGAGGGGGTAGGGGTTGTAATAAATAAGTTGGTGTTTGCGTGGTTGGTTGGTAGTGAGGAGGAAGGTCTTATGTCACAGAAAGATACACATAGATTGGTCAGATGGTCAGATCAATGGCAGATGGAATTTAAACCTAATAAATATGAGGTGAAGCACTTTAGAAGAAGGAACCAATCGGGGAGGACTCAATGAATGGCAGCACACTAGGCGGTTCAGAGGGTGCTTCTCCACACATCGCTGAATGGGACTTGACAGGGTAATATGTTAGTTAAGAAGTGGACCTTGGGTGCAGCAATTATTAACTGGGGCGTAGATTATAAGAGCTATACAGGGCTTTGGTGAGGCCAATATGGAGTATACTGTGTGTAATTCTGGGAACCAAATTTTGGGAGTGACGTGATGGTACTGGAGGGTCTGCACAGAAGATTCACCAGGATGTTCCCTGGATTCGAGCATATCAGCTATGGAGAGAGGCTGTACAAGCTCGAGTTGTTTATTTTGGAGCAGAGGATACTGAGGGGGATGAGATTCATAAGGACAGAATGATGAGAAGCATGGGCACTGAAGATAGACAGCAGCTGTTCCTTTTAGGCAGAGGGCCAAGAACAAGGGAACACACTTGTAAAGTGAAGGGTTTGAGGTTCAGTGAGGATGAAAAGATAGGTTTTTTTCACTCAGAGTGTATTAGGGTCAGGAATTTACTTCCTGAGAGGAGAGTTATCACGGATAGCCTCACAACCATTAAAAAGTGATTGGACGAGAAATTGGAATTGTCATAATATTCCAGGCTATAGGTCTGGTGTAGGAAAGTGGGACTACCGTTGATCGTGCTGTATTTCTGACAATACAGAATATATACTCCTGTGAGTGTATGGCTGTGCAAGGTTAGTCATTGAGCAGCCTAAGGCAGGAATTGATGAGTTTCTGAAGAGTATATTCACAAGGGCTATAAGACCGAACTGTAATAGCTTGTTAAATCATGCCAAAGTGAGAAGTATGAGAAAACAATTGCAGCTCCCATACAATCTGAGACCAGAGAACAGGAATGGGGAACAGGAAAATGGCAGACCTATGAAACCACTACCTCAGTTCTGTCTTCACAGAACTTTCTAACAATACTAGGAAAACGAAGTATTGTGTGGGAAAATGATACAGTACATGGGACATAGAACATGGGAAGTAAATGGTTTTTCAGAAATTATTGGGAGTGAAAGTACTGGCCATAGACAACAGCAATATGGATTTATGAAATGGGCATTGTTTGTGAAGCAGACTGGGAGAAAAATGAAACAGAAGCAATGGATGTAAAACATTTGCATTTTCAGACAAAAATTGGTAAAGCTCCAAGCCCAGTTAACAAAATTAAATCTTAATGGATCGGGGCGAAATAATGGACATGTTCCTAGAAATGGACAGGTGGCAGGAAAGAGTGAATAGAAATAAACAGACTCGTCAAGCAACAGCCTGACATTGTCTGAAAGGTATGATTCTGTGAATAAGACCATGTCACAGACACCCCATCAACTTCCCCAGATATCTCCTGTCTCACCAGCAGGACAGACACAGCAGACATGGCGGCGCAGTGGGATACAGTTGGAAGGGAATTGCTCTGGAAATCCTCAACAGTGACTCCGTACCCCATGATGTCTCATGGCGATCTTTTACACATGGGAAAGGAAACCTCCTGCTGATTACCATGTACCAGCCTCTTCCAACTGATGAGTCAGTACTCCTCCATGCTGAACAACACCTGGAGGAAGCACTGAGGGTGGAAAGGGCGCACGATGTACTCTGGGTGGGGGATTTCAATGCCCACCACCAAGAGTAGCTCTGCAGCAACATTACTGATTAAGCTGGTCGGGTCCTAAATGATATAACTGCTAGACTAGGTCTATGGCAGGAACTAACAAGATGAAAATACATACTTGACCACATCCGTACTAATCTGCCAGCTGTAGAACTACCTGCCCATGCCAGTATCGGTTAGAGTGGAATGCAATCTTCAGTCAGAAATGCTGAGTGGATGATCCATCTCAGCCTCTTCCAGTGGTCCTCAGTAATTCAGTTACCAGTCATCAGTCAATTTGATTCAGTCCACGCGATATCCAGATTCAGTTGGAGACACTGGATACTCCAAAGGGTACATACCCTGACAACATTCTGGCAATAGTACTGAAAACATGTACTGCAGAACTTGTCACCTACCCAGCTAAACTGTTCCAGTATCGTCACAACAACATTTACCCGATTAAATGGAAAACTACGCAAGTATCTCCTACACATAAAAAAGCAGAAAAAATCCAATCCGGCCAATTACCAACCCATCAGTCTACTTTCGGACATCAGTAAAGTGATGGAAGGTGTCAATGCCTTCAAGCAGCACCTGCTCAGCATTATCCTGGTCAATGACGCCCAGTTTGGGCCCCACCAGGGCCACTCAGCTCCTGACATCATTACCTTGGTTAAACATGGACAAAAGAGTTGAATTCCAGAGGTGGGGTGAGAGTGACAGTCCTTTAAAACAAGGCTGTCTTCTCCCAAGTGTGGCATCAAGGGGCGTAAACAAAACTGGAATCAATGAGTATCAGGGGCAAACTCCCCGCTGGTTAGAATCATACCTGACCCGTAGGAAGATGGTCATGGTTGATAAAGGCCAGTCAACTCAGCTCCAGGGCAAGTCTGTTGGAGTCCCTCGGGCAGTGGCCTAGGCCCAAACATCCTCAGGGCTGCTTGATCAATGACATTGCCTCTATTCTAAGGCATAAGTGGGGATGTTTGCCAATGTTTGCACAATATTCAGCAACATTTGTGGCTCCTAAGATACTGAAGCAGTCCATGTCCAAATGCAACAAGATCTGGACAGTATCCAGGCTGAAAAGTGGCAAGTAATATTCACGTAACACAATTGTCACACCGTGACCATCACCACTAAAATACAATCTAACCACCGTCCCTTGGCATTCAATGGTGTTACTATCACTGAATCCACAGTGGGCTGCAGCGGTTCAACAAGGCAGCTCCCCACCACCTTCTCAAGGGACAACCAGGGATAGGCAATAAATGCTGGCCCAGCCAGTCACACCCAGATTCACAAAATAAATAAATCGAAAAAACAGATTTTTTTTTAACAGAGGAAGGTTGCTGAGGTATCATTGGGATCGGTGCTCGGGTACCAGCTGTTCACAATATCCATTAAAATGTGGTTGTGGGAATCAAATACAATATATCACAACATGCTGAGAAAACTAAAGGATGTTGCATTGCGAGTGGGTGAGGAGGTTGTAAAAAAGTTTTAAGGTGACTCAGGCAAGTGGTGTGAATGGGCAAATATATGGCAGATGTAGAGCAATATGGGTAGAGATGTCGGTGTGCCCTTTGGTGGGAACAAGAGATTGGAAGCTTTTCATTTGAAAAGGGATTGTTTGAAACATGTTGATCTAAAAAGCGACATATGCTCCTTTTTATTGTTTCTTTCTGCGCAGACCTCCGAGGTCCCTGCAGCACAGTGAGGTCTGAACCCAGAAGACAACACTGGGAATGGCATTCACACGCTGCCCAGTGTACATAGACCCATCAGGTGGGGAGCTGTAACATTGCAAAGGATCTGGATCTCCATGTGGACCAGTCACGGAAAGCAATATTGCAGGAACAGAAAGCAGTTTGGAATATCAATGATGTGCTGACCTTCATTTCAGGGGGATTTGAATCCAGGAGTAAGGGTGTCTAACCGCAGCTGTACAGAGTGTTGTTGAGACCCCATCTCAAACACTGTGCAGTATTGTGTGCAGGTTTGGTCTCAGTGCCTAATAAAGGACAAACCTGACATTGAGGGAGTGCAGTGAAGGATGACCAGACAGGCGTGTTGTGGGAGCAGAGTTTGGGGCGACTGGGCCTGTATTCCATGGGGTTTAGGAAAATGGGTGGAGATCTCAGTGAGATATATAATGCTCTGACAGGGTGAGACGGATTGGAAGCAGGGATAATAATTCCCCAGGCTCTGGTGTCTAAAACAAGGGTCCACAGTATTAGGTACAGACAGACCATTCTGCAATGAGATGACAATAAATGTCTGCTCTCAGCTTCTGGTGAACCTGGGGAATGTACTCGAACCTGGAAGCCAAGACACTGAATATAAATACGGACGTAGAGACAGTAAAGGAATGGTGGGAGAGAAGGAGAACGATATGGAAATAAAGGGCCAGGTATCATTATATTGAATTGGGTAGAAAATTCGACAGACTAAATGGACTACTGCACTTCCTACTTTATCGCTTCCCACGGTTAAACACATTAAGGGATGTGTACAGTGTGGGGGAAAAGTGCATTGAGGAGATGTTTGAACATGAACTGGAATGGGGAAGACTCAATGTGTTGTATGGCCGACTCCATTCCCGATGTTTCTGTGCGGTCTGTAAATGTTATCACAAACTCTCAGATGTTAGGAAGGAGGTCTATGCAGGGTCAACAGGACTGTGTTTCTCATTGCCTTTTCCGAGACTGAGGCTGGGCCCGGGTGATCTTTCTGGTTTTATCCTTTAGACCTCGGAACAGTTTGATGCAATAGAATGTCCTGGTTGGCGGAATCAGAGACCATTGAAAGGTTTACCACATGTCTGTGTGTATGTAGTTACGTTTAGGCCAGACCAGGAAAGCACGGGAGATTCACTTTCTGAAAGTACATTTGTGAAGCAAATTGGTGTGCACAATCGACATTGGCTTGAAGGTCATTATTTACGGACACCAGATTTTGCATCTTAATATTTTGTCAATTGTGTTTAACTTCCACCAGCTGCCAGAGCATTAGCCTGGTCTGGATTAGTAATCCAGTGACCTTTCCACAGCAGCACCATCTCTACATGGGGATCTATCTGAAATCATACTGAGCAGGTTATTTCTGTGCTATTTAATAACTCTGTCAAAAAGAGCTCCCACCAATTTGACTGTCATGGTGGGTCTGAGGGGGAGGTAACTGCTCAGATTGTAATTATAATCCTCTTAGGAACTGGATATGTTTGTGTAATTTTCCACATTACCAGGGCGATGTCAGAGTTGGAGCTGGAATGAAACAGCTTCCCCAGGGACACGGCTTGTTGTGCAGCACAAGTCTTCAGTCCTATTGCAGGAATGGGGTCAGGGACCATTATCTTTTTCGTACGTACTGTGTTCAGCTGTTTCTTCATGTCACGTACAGCAAATTGACTTGGTTGAAGACTGGCATCTGTGATTCTGTGGGTATCATGGCGAGGGTGAGGTGGTTCATCAACTCAACACTTCTGGCTGAGGTTGGTGCAGCTACCACATCCTGGTCTTTTACACTGATGTGCGGAGCTGTTTGATTACTGAGGATGGGGATATTTGTGGATCCCTTTGCTCCAGTCATTTGTTTAATCATTCATCACCATTTATGACAGAACGTGACAGGATTGCGGAGCTTCGATCAGATCTGTTAGTCAAGTGTTGTAGCTTTAATTGGTTCACGTCAGGTTTAGGTTCACGTGGTTCTGATCCAGTCATGTTCACCCACAGTCATTACTGAAACATAGATCGTATTGATGGCAATGGCAGACTGAGGAAATTATTCGAGGCTAAAAGTTACAGGTTGTGGTTGAATGCTGTTCTGCTTCTGCTGCTATAGTCTACAGCACTACATAAATACGCAGTTTTGAGCTGCAATATCTGCAATGCAATTCTGCTCTCTGTCCCTTAGTTCACAACGAGAACCATTCACCCATCATCCCTGTACTCAGTGACCTTCTCTGGTTTCTGATGTGGTAACACTTCCATTTTCATACTCTCATTCTGCTGAGGGTCTCTCCCCGGGTCATGCCTTCAATTTGACACATTCTGCAAAACCAATTAAATCATTTTAGTTCAATTGTTTAATTCATCTGAATCTTTTTCCTTAGTAATAACATCTTCTGTATTTAAAGTGAATGCCTTTCCCTCTGTTTCTCTCCCTGACCATGATTAAGAGTTCTGCAGTGTCAGTGATGTCGGCCTTCTGATGTTTCAGAGCCAATGAATTCTCTGGATTCCCAATCATCTTCACCACATTGTATGTTTCCTCTTTTGGTTTGATGCCTTATTACTCATGGTTGCCTTGTCCTGCCATGAGTATGTTTCATCTCCTTTGGGGGAATTTCTGATATCCTCCAAAATATCCCCAGAAATTCCAGCTTTTCCTGTTACATGGTCTGCCCTGCTCAGTTCTCCTTCCAATTGACTGTGACCAGCTCCTTCCAAATGTCTTTGTAGTTACATTGCTCAATTATAATCGCATTACATCAAGAAGAGAGCAATAGATATAAACCTGAAGAAGGAGCTTTAAGAGAAGGGACGCAAAGAATAATTGGTAAATTTCTTAACTCGCTACAAGGAGAGAAAGAGAGAGAGAGGATATAGATGATGAAATGTGAAATATGAGAAATCTAGATTATTAAAAGAAGTATTAGAACATCCCCAATGTTTTGGAAACTTCTGTGTGCTGTGGTCCTTTGTACAGTACATGTACAATGGAGCAATATGTTCAAATGCTGAGTCTTATGCCAGAAATGTCATCTCCAATAATATGACAGACACCAGCTTTGGAAAGAACCCAACAGGCCAATACATTGAATTCTGGTAGAAAGGGGATTAACTGAAATAAGCTGGGACACCAGAAGCAAGAATTTATAATACACATCCTGATAAGAATGAGAGATTGGAGTGGAGATTTCCAGAAAAGGAGGGAACGTTGAGACAGTGGGAACATATCATTTTAGATGAGAATCAAATGATGTTTTAATGTTTTATAAATTTTAGACATCATATGCATCACTTTTCGTTAACTGTGTCTCCGTTGTTCATTTAGAATGTGTTGTGCACATATGAAAAATGTTACATATCTGCACACATACATTAATTAAACAGTGTGTATAAAATCATTCTTCCGCCATTGAAACTGTCCTGTTGTCGTATTACCAGGATACATGAACACCAACTGTCCACCAAAAGACATAACCTATTATCACTATGTTCCATACATACAGACAAAGTAGGGAACCACTTTGATTGGGACAACGCACGCACATACTAAGACATGCAAGGACGTTCTTAGAGGAATGGCATTCTGACCAGAAGTCCGTCAATAAACACAGCAATTTAGATCATATCTACCTTTCCTTGTGAAACAAAAGAACTGGAAATGACATCACCCACCTTAAGAACCCAAGACCTATAAATAGAGAGGCGCGACATACCAGCAGCGCTTCAGCAGAGCCTCTCACTGATGATGTTAATTAGTCATAGTGTTGAATCGTCAGAAAACAAACCTTCAAGCACAGCGAGCTAACTTGCATACATGTAAACTGTTATTTTTATTTTATTAGTGGAATTTGGGAGTTCCTGTCACTCATGAATAACAGATTACGAGGTGATGTGAGCTTTTTTGGGTTTGTGGTTTTAATTAACAGAAATGCTCGACAAAGATATCTTCACAGTTCGGGGCCCTGCCATAAGGGACTTGGGTAGATTTGAACAGATTTCGGGTACAAAATGTCCCAGCAAATTCCAACACGTTGCAATTAGTGACCTAGTTCTTCAAATAAACTCTGTTTAATTTTGTTTACTGGTGGTTGTTTAAATTAAAACTGATGGAAATGGCTCTTAATATTAGTAAAGAGGTTCCCAAATTTGCCAAGAAAGTTGAGAAAGACAGAAGCAGGACATTTATTAGAATTAGCAAATAGGTTGGAATTGGGTTTAACCACGGACAGAAGGAAAGCTGAAATTATAACGTAGTTGGTCAAGCACATTGATGTATCAGAAAAACAGACAAGTGCAATCGAGTTAGAAAAAACTTAAATTGCAAATATGGCAACTGATGTTAGAAGATAAAGAAACAGAGTTAGAAAAAAGAGAAGGAGAGGAAAAAGAAAGAGAGAGAGAATTTGAGATTTAGAAGTTGTGAATTAGACAAGAAAGTTAAATTAACAGGATGGAGATTAAGGGAGAATATCGGGATATATACAACAATGTTAGTATTTTGCCATATTTCGGTGAGAAAAATGTCAAAAACTTTTTCATTTCATTTGAAGAAATACCTCGGCAGATGACGTGTCCAGTGAACTTGCGGGTAATGCTAGTTCAGACTAAGCTGGTGGGCACAGCTGGTGAGGCATGTGCAGCACTGTCTGATGGGGGGTCAAGAGATTATGCAAATGTCAAACTGGCTATTTTGACTGGCTACGAAATGGTACCAGAAGCACATAGACAGAGGTTCATAAAAATTGAGACGGAACTTGGTCAGACTTATGTTAAGTTTGAAAGAATTAACTACAGGCATTTTGATAGATGGGTGTTGGATTTAAAAATAGATAAGACCTGTGAGGCTCGAAGGGAGATTGTTCTGCTGGAGAAGTTAAAGACTCACTTCCAGAGATGGTAAGATTTCATGTCCACGAACAGGAAGTTCAAGAAGTGAGAAGCGCGGCAGAAATGGCAGGTAAATATGCGTTGGTGCATGAGATGAAATTTAGCTTCCGGGAGAATTTTCATGCTATGAGGGATAGAAATTGGGAGAAGGGAAGTTCACACATTACAAAGCGAACAGTAGCGCACAATAGTTTACCACAAGTGAAAAAAGAAGCCCAAAGGGGTTGAAAGGCGGTGAAATGCCTCAGGGTTTCTCAGTATAAGGCAGTGTAATACATAAAATGACAGAGCCGATGGTTTAAGAAGGGCACTGGGAAAACGTGTTTTCACTGCAGTAAGCTGGGACACACTGTGATGGTCGTTGAAGGAAGGCATTTTGGGGAAAGATGTGGTAGAAGAGGCTAAGCCCAGTGGCATTAGTGAAACTGGTAAAGGAGACCCCAAGTGGAGCTGAGGAGCTGCAGGAGAGTATACAGCCAAGGCAGGGGCTGGCTATGGAGTCAGTACTTGATCGCTATAAAGAATTCACCTCTGTAGATAAAGTTTACTCAGAAAGATCAGGGGGAGAAGGACAAGAAGTTATAATTTTGTGAGATATGGGATCTGCTCAGTCTCTCATAGTTGAGAAGTGAGGCTCCGGAAAAGCACAACAGATCTTGCAGCATCCGAAAAGCAGAACAATCGAATATCAGGCAGACACCCATCGTCAGGAATGTGGTGGGGGGACAATGGGGCTGAAAGATAAATATCAGGGTAGCAGCTGGGCCTGTGGGAGGGTCATTGGGGAGGCAATAAGAAGATATAGGTGGGAGTAATAATGAATGGAATGAAGCAGGTGACAGATAAAAAAGCTGAAACTTTGACGATTTCCCGTGGGATGACACATTAGTATTGCCAGCAGTGGTAGGAAATCCCTTCAAAGCCAGGTTTAGTGGCCCCTTTCAACTTAAAAAAAGTGTTGAGTCAGTTAAACTATCTGGTAAAGGTACTGGATATGACAAAAATGCTAGAAACTGTCATGTGAATGAATAATGCTCCAGAAACATTGAAGACTCCGGAACAGAGCTGTGGCCAGCTGAATAAATTGTGCAGTTTATCTGTATGATGTAGTGATCTTTAGCAAGTGAGTGAAAGCTCACGTGTTATATTTGGCAGAGCATGTTGAATGATTGCAAGAAGCAAACTTGGTAATAAACTTAAAGAAAACAGAATTCGCGAAGGTAGAAGTGATGTTCTTAGGACATTACATTGGACATGGAAGGTTGACCCCACGGAACACAAATACGAACGGCTTTGAGGAATTTCCACGACCATCCTCGAAGAAAGAGGTGCTTCGATTTTTGGAACTGAGTGGATTCTATCGGAAGTTTGTTGCAAACTTCAGCAGCATATTGGCACCCCTGATGGATTTATTAAAGAAGAACACAGAATTGTGGTGGACAGAACAATGCCAGGAGGCATTAGAGAATTTTAAAGCCAGATTAATCATCGCACCAGTTTTAGCTGCACCAAATATTTTGAAAAAAATGAAAATTGTATTTGATGCTAGGGGTATAGGTGTCGGAGAAGTATTGATACAGCAAGATGATGTTGGCATTGAATGGCCAATTAGCTACTTGTCGAAAAAAACAATATCCACCAGAAGAAAAATACAAAATCTCCCTTATTGTAAAAGAATGATTAAGTTTCGCACGGGACTGACAATATTTTGATGTTTGGATTAGTGGTGCTGGAAGAGCACAGCAATT
Organism: Chiloscyllium plagiosum; assembly: GCF_037043375.1. Lineage (NCBI taxonomy): Eukaryota > Metazoa > Chordata > Chondrichthyes > Orectolobiformes > Hemiscylliidae > Chiloscyllium > Chiloscyllium plagiosum. The sequence goes on along the minus strand of NW_028270186.1, from coordinate 30,809,459 downwards.
CAGGCAGTCCGAAGATTTTGCCTGTCCTCGGATGCTGCCTGAATTGCTGTGCTCTTCCAGCACCACTAATCCAGAATCTGGTTTCCAGCATCTGCAGTCATTGTTTTTACCTCAATATGTTAATGTTTATATGACAAACAAATTGTCAGAGATGGTTGTGGACAACGACAACCCTCTCGCATTTTTTTTTAATGTTTAAAGAACAGAATATGTGACTATTTCATTGGAGTCTTATGTACCTACTTTAACCTTACAAAACGTACATGCAGTGGGTCCTAAAATGAGATAGCAGATGTGTTATCCCAGATTTAAAGGAAAAAGTTTTGATAAGATTTGACTTATTGCAGTGTTATATATGTGTGCAGAATTAATATGTATGGTATGGCTGAGATTAATACTTTTGGAATTCATAATAATAATGGGATTAAGAATTAGAGGAAAACAAATGAAAGCATTTTTTCATTCTGCTGGTTTATGTTTTTTTTTCTGAAGCGGGGGGGTGTTATGAAGCCGAAAGCACTTTCTGACAGAACGGGTTTGGCTGAATAGAAAGTACAGCCACAGATGCCAGCTAAAGGTCACTCTGTTCCACATGTCACCATTAGCTGGGAAATGGATACCTGAGTTTTGGTTTCTGTTTTGACAACAATTCAAATAAAACCAAATAGTTTAAATAACGCTCAGGATACCAGAAGCCAACGGAATTTGAATATTATTGTTTGGACACCTGGAAAGCAATCAAATTATGAGAATTATTGTATCATGGGAATATATAATCCCAGCATTTTGAACACTAGAGGGGAGAGCCACTGCCATCCAACAGCAGTGTAACTGCTGTAGAGCAGGAGTGTTAACTGGCCATCTCAAACACTTTCTATCAAATATACATGTCCATTTAAAAGCTACTTGCAATATATTTAAAAAATGACCCAGGGAGATCAGCAGCTGGAAGAGTGAACACAGCGGAGAAGATGGATTCTATGTGGTCTTGAGATTGTAATGTTTAATATGTGGGTTGTTGGAACAGCATATGTTTACAGAGTTGGAGTCAGATATTAAGTAGCTAAGAAAAGAGGGGCGTGTATTTGAGAATAGTTGTTGTTTAGTATTCACTATTAAAGATAAGAAATTAGCTTGTTATTTTTTGTTTTAGTACTGGAATGTAGAAAATCTGTGTTTCTTATATTTTAAAAGATTACGAGCTTTTCTGGGTGTTTGGCTTTAATTAACAGAGTGGTTCAACTCTACTTTGTAAATGTCCACCCACGCTCACCACATTTCCCTGCAGTTGGCCTATATCCTTCCAGTCCTTTCCTATCCACGTATTTATACAAATGCTTTTGAAATATTGTTAATGTACCCCCTCAGCCCCAAGGGTTGTAGTGGGCAGAGAGACCTTGGTGTTCAGGTGCACTGTTCTCTCAGAGTGGAGTCCCATGTAGAGAGGGCAGTGAAGAAGGCTGTTAGCACACTGGCCTTCATCAGGCAGGATATTGAGTATAGAGTTGGGAATTTATGTTGCAGTTACGCAGGACTTTGGTAAGGCCGCACTTGGAGTATTGTGTTCAGTTTTGTCACCTTGTTATAGGGAGGATGTTATTAAACTAGAAAGAGTGCAGAAGACTGGCAGCTCAACCACGTACCATCTCTGGGTAAAGAAGTGACCCCCCAGGTTCCCTTTTATTCCTTCCACTTTAACCTTAAACTGATCCCATCCAGTCCTCGATTCTCTACACCTTGGAAGAAGACTGAGAGCATTGACCCTATTCATATCCCTCGTGATCTTATATAGCTCTGTTAGGACATCCTCATTCTCCTACACGCTAAGGAAGATGTCCTAGCTTGTCCAACATCTCCCTATAACTCAGAACATCGGGTCCTGGCAACGTCTTTGTGAATTTCTTCTGCACTCTTTCTAGTTTAATAACATCCTCCCTATAACAAGGTGACAAAACTGAACACAATACTCCAAGTGCGGCCTTACCAAAGTCCTGCGTAACTGCAACATAAATTCCCAACTCTATACTCAATATCCTGCCTGATGAAGGCCAGTGTGCTAACAGCCTTCTTCACTGCCCTCTCTACATGGGACTCCACTCTGAGAGAACAGTGCACCTGAACACCAAGGTCTCTCTGCCCACTACAACCCTTAAGGCCCTCTCAGTCACTGTGAAACTCTTACCTTGATTTGATTTTCCATAATGGAAGACCTCACACTTCTATATTCAATACCATTTGTAATTTCTGGGCCTACCTCCCCACCTGATTACGGTCCTGCTGCAATTTCAGATAATTTTCCACATTGAACATGCTCCCACTCACTTTAATGTCATCTGCAAACTTACTAATCATATCTTGTATATTCTCAACCAAGTCATAGATAACAAACAGCAATGGACCCAGACTCCAGTCTGACAAGCATCCTTCCACTAAACCCTCTGCTTCCTATCAACAAGCCAACTGTGTATCCAATTGGCCAGTTCCCCCAGCATTCCATGTGATGTCACCTTCCTGAACAGCCTGACGTGTGGGACCTTATCAAAGGTCTTACTGAAATCCATAGAGACTATGGCTGCTGCTCTGCCTTCGTCAACTTTCATGGTCACTTTATCAAAGAACTCTAACAAATTTGGGAAGCAGGATCTCCCACTCACAAGTCTATGCTGACTGCTCCGAATCAAACCCTGTGTAAGTTATGGGTACAGATAATGGTATGCTGTCCTTCATTGTAAAATGATTCGAATACATAAGCAAAGCCATCTTCCTGCTGTTGTACAGCCTTGCTGAGAGATCATTTGGGGCACTCTGTGCAGATTTGATCTCCTTTGTAAGAAATTATCGCCTTACCAAAGATACGGGTGATGGTAATATGAGGATAGAGTGAAGAAGCTGAGTGTTTAATCAGTAGAACTGTGAGAGACGAAGAAATGGTGATGCTGAAACACGAGGAGTGGCAGTGATCACTTATTTCCAAAAGAGACATTGATAGGGTGAGAAATTCCATACTTTACCCAGGATTGATTGGTTTGATTTATTGTCACGTGTACCTCAGTACAGGGAAACACTTTATTTATGAGCAGTGGAGGCAGGTCATAGTAAGGATGAACTGGCAGATCGTACGGTGGAAATAGGCTTGGACAGAATAAGGCGTTCAGGTTACACTGAACAGGACGTGCACTAGACAAGATCAACATGAGTAATACCATCATTATTTGAACTTAGAGAGTCCATTAATCAGTCTAATGTGACTTTCCTAATAGTTTATATGTCTTAATTAACTCTCCCCACGTTATTGTGCAGTCGGTGTGTGAACCCTGTACTGAACGCCATGTTGTTCACAATCCCTAACAGCAGCCACAATACAGTCCATCTGAAACAGGTAGCCATTCCCACCAGCATCCGCCCTACATAGAAACACCAGGCTGTCTTCTCGGAGATGAAAGATGCCTTTCTGATACTTCACACAAGACATATGTCTTCCCTCCTCACCACTAGAAAACCACGTTAAGTGCGTATCATGAGCGATGGCGTCACGAGGAACAACGTGGAGCAATCTGTCTGTGCAGCCTCTGCTCCACTTGGTCATCATACTAGAGCATCATTAGGAGATAGTGAGGACTGTAGGTGCTGGAGATCAGAGGAGACAGTGGTTTGCTGGAAAGGCATAGCAGGAGAGTCGACGTTTTGGGCATAAGCCATTCATCAGGATCAGCATCAATTATCTCATTCTGTCCCCGTGTAAGTGCATTGAGGTGGGAATGGCCTCCTGCTGTTCCTGTGTAAGTGACTCAAGGGATTGAATGGCTTCTTCATCGTCTGTTTGGACAGGGCCAAGAGCCTGATTGGGTTACCCCTGGTTCCTGTTTGACAGCTCGATGTGCTGACAAGTGTGATGATGTTGTAGCTTTAAGAGGTTATTTTGTCCTGGTTTCTTTTAAGAGAGAGATTGAATGATCGTTACCAAACTGGCTAGTTAAGACCACTTGAGTAAACAGCGAGGGAAGCCTTGTGTTTATTTTAATAAAGACTGAATGGGTGTGGCCAGCTCTCACAGATTAGGATCTCTGGGTTTTGTTTTCTCAGTAATAACAGAAACTATTGGGGTCTCCACTGAGTTGGAAGCTTCAGTGACTATCTCCTGGCTGCTACACTCTCTTAATTTTCTCTTGCTGCTGTTTTTAATTCCTGGATTGGAGAAATATTTGTGACATTCTGTGTCTGAATATTCCTTTTTGCCAAGGGCTGTGGTTACGCGATTTTCCTGTATTGGAACAGTTCATTAGTAATAGCTCCACGATCTATTATTCTGTTAACTTGGCCAATAGAATTAAGTTATTCTAAATTTCCCTTTCCTTGGTTTCATTTGATCTTCCGTGTTTAAATAAATGATGTTTTGCTTCACAACGAGTAGTTTGACCAGTCACATTGCAACTGGGACACAGTTTACATTTCATTTAAAATATGGAAATATTAGAGTCTAGGTTACCGCCCTCAAATATTTTTGAGGGGCTCTGGCGTGGTCCATCACACTAGACTCCTTCTCTTCCTGAGTTATATGCGGGAGGCACTGAATGGGCTGTCCCTGTTCTTCTCCAATACTGTCAATGGTCTGAATGACTTCCTCATATTCCTGGGAAACCAGAGTGAGCTGCTGAATGAACTCTTGTTTTACTGTGGCAATGTGCAGTGTCAGGCAGTGCTGTTACATGAATGTTACAGACACTTTACCGGAACAAACCTGAGTGGTGTCTGGGTCTTGCTGCACATGGACAGAGACCAGTTCAGGAGCTGATGAGGGAAAAACGCTCTGAACATTGTGGAATCTTCAGTGACCATCCCCACATTCTGATCTTATGGTGGGGAGGGTAGTGGCGGGGAGACATTGATGAAGAAGCTGAAGATGTTTGTGAAGAGGAAGCTACCCTGAGGATCTCCCACAGAGCTGACCACATGACTGAGATGATAAACATCTTCCTTTGTGCCATGTTTGACCCCAAACACTGGAGAGTTTACTCTGATTCCCAGTAAGTCCAGTTTTGTTAAGTTCCTTGATGCTTCAGAAGTTAACCACTGCCTTGATATCAGGGCCAGTCATTTTTACCTGAACCCTTGTGTCAGCCTCTTTTGTTCATATCAAGAAGCCATGATATCGGAGCAGCGAGTGCTTTCTTCAAACAGGTGGTATTGAATGTCAGGATTTCTGTTCTCAACACTGTTCGGGGAGCTAGATGACTGAAAGTATTTCAAGACAAGGTCGATGGATATTGACCTGTCAGAGAATTGAGGGCTATGAAGAATTGTGAATGGAAGAGGATTTGAGACCAAGAGCATATCAGCCATGATCTTAGGGAAGGACAAGGCAGGCTTGGGGAGTGATCGACCTGCCCCTGTTTCTAATGTACTCACATTCTGTTATTGGAAAGTTAGTGGGTGTTATTTTCATGAATGTGCAATTACTGAATATTGCAGCCATGGAGACCAGAGGATTTTGTGAGTCATCTGCGGGTGAGGTAAGTTGTCTATATTCTCAGTGAATTTGGGTCTACAATATGACCAACAAATGAAGCACAAGTTGCAGAGAGGGGACATTTTGTAAAGCGAGATGAGCGGCCTCTTTCATACCCAGCCTGGGTTTTCCAATTACATTTCCCAAATCACCTCAAAGCGTGTGGGACTGTCTTGAAGGGCTGAATGGTCTCCTCTGTTTCTGTGCATCAGGTTATAGATATAAGTAGCCTCGAACCGCTCCTGTCTAGCAGGTATGAGGGGCTGAATGGAACACAGGTACATGGGACTGAGGAGCAGGAGTGGGCCATTAGACACTTTGATCCTTCTCCACAAGGCAGTAAGATTGTGGCTGATCAGGTTGTGGACTCAGCCCCACTTTCCTGTCTGTGTCCCATTATCCGTGACTCACTTCCCTGTCAAATATTTAACTAACGCAGTTTTCAGTCCATGTGAACATCGAGGCACAATAAAAACTTCCAGTGAAGAGATTTCCCACTTGAAAGATCCTTTAAGAAATTTTCGCCATCCCTCTTATAGAATCAGAGAGTCCTGCAGAACGGAAACAGACGCGTTAGTCCATCTATTCACTCCGATCAGATATCAAATCTGATTTAGTCCCATTTGCCAGCATTTGGCCAATATCCTTCCTGTGGTTGTACCCAATGTGACCACCTCCTCTGACAGCAATTTCTGTACACACAACACTCTCTGTGAAACATTTATCTTCAGGTCCTTTCTAAATCATTCGCCCTCTCGCCTTCAACCTATGCTCTCTTGTTCTGGACTCCCCTATATTGGGATCAGAACGTGGCTATTCAGAAAATCGATGTCCCTGATGATTTTGTACACCTCTATAATGTCACCCCTCAGCCTCTTACACTCCAGGGGAAACACCTCTACCTAATCAACCTGTCCCCGAAGCTCAAACCTCCAGTCCTGGGACATCTGTATAAATCTTTTCTGCAGACAACCGAGTTGTACGCAGTATTCTTAAAGTAGCCTCACCAACATCCTGGGAGAGTTGGATTTTGCTGAATTCCCTTTGCTTTAGGCAGTGAGGAGATTCCAGTGAATTCTGGTTAGGGATCACCCAAAGGGTAGCACGGTGGTTAGCACTGCTGCCTCACAGCACCAGGGAATTGGGTTCGATTCCAGCCTTGGGTGACTGTCTATGTGGAGTTAGCACATTCGCCCCTTGTCTGTGTGAGCTTCTAATGGGTGATCCAGTTTCCTACCACAGCTCAAACTGTGTAGGTTCGGTGGATTGGTCATGCTAAATTATCTGTAGTGTTCAGGGATATCTAGATTACGCTCATTCGTCAGAGGTAAATATAGGGAAATGGATTGGGAAGGTGGATATGGACTTGTTGGCCCAAAAGGCCTGTTTCCACACTGTAGGGATTATATTCCAATAAGAATGGTAACGATGACTTTAGAGTTTGTTTTTAGCTCACACACATTGCTGTGATGAGGAAAAATGAAGGAGTGAGAGTGCAAGAGGCCGTTCCTTCTCAGGCAGATTACATTGTCTCCCTCTCTGAGCTGAATCACACAGGAATGTCATCCTCTCCCAAACTGTACCATGTGAGCTTTCCTTGTATATTGTCCAAACTATGTCCCCATCACATTCCCTGTTCCATGTCGGTGCACCATTGCTGCTGTCATACATACACAGAGCCTTACCCTTAGCAGAAAATGGTCTCGGTCATTTTGAAATATGTTTACATGTCCCTGCGTTATTAAAAAAAATAAAATGTTTAATTTATTCAGAATACCTGTGTTAAAATGAACGCATTTTTTAAACAAATAGAGAAATTGCTGGAAAAGCTCGCCAGGTCTCTCAGTACCCAGATGCTGTAGTTGTACCAGCCTCCACCACGTCCTCTGACAGCTCATTCCATACACACACCACCCTCTGTGTGAAAAGGTGCCCTTTAGGCCTCATCAAAACCTTTCCCCTCTCACTTTCCACCAATGTCCTCTAATATTGGACGCCCCTAACCTCGGGAAAACCCCTGACTACTCACCCTATCCATGCCCGTTCTGATTTTATAAACCGTTACTGCTGCGAAATATGGCCCCAATCAACATGAATGGCTGTACTTTCAGTCATCCTGGGCCTAAATGCTGAAATGCAATACTGACACCTCTTCCTTCTCCATCAGGTCACAATTCTAAATCCATTTTAATCAGTTTGTTCAGATGTATCCTGAGACACTTCTGTGGGATTTGCACCTAGACCTTTATGCCCGGAGGTAGGGACACTAGCATCACTCGGCAATACCCATAAAGCTGTAACATTATTCTCCTGTGTGTTTGTTCATCAGCCTGTTCTAACATGCTGGGACATACCTCTGCAACAGGCAGGACTTGGATCCAGTCCTTCTAGTCCAGAGCTTGGAGCACTACCACATAAGTTCAGGAATTGGAATCAAATCCAGAGATCTGGCTCAGAGGCAGGGACACTACCCAGCACACTACCATACCCAGATTTTGAGTCATATTTTAGAGCCCACTTTCAGCTCGGTGTGGATGTATTACAATCAGGTTACAATTACTGAATTACATAAAACAATTTGTATTATTAATCAAATGCAAGATATTTGTCTCAACTGTAGGATGTTGAGTGTATGTGCTGTGCCATCGAAATTAACTATGACCATCTTTAATCGTTATTATCTGTAGTCTGCAATATTAGGGAAAGAAATACTGCAGACAGACTCTGCCCAATGAAGGGTCTCAAATAGATATTTATTACTGAACAGCAGAGACGAAGGAAGAGCTTAATTTCTGGTCCCAAAACACCGATCACTCTTAACCAACTCTAACGTGCGACTGCCTTCTTCCTAAAACAATGAAATGATACCAGGCCGGTTATTACTGTCCAGCCTCTCCTCACTGACTGTGTCTTCAATCTGTCCCACCTCCCCCTCTCCACACAAGGCAACCCAAGCTCGGGGTCTTTGTGAAAATCAAGGCCGGAGTGTGCAGGCCTCCTGGAGAGGGGGATGGGCATTTTAAAACTGAAGGGGGAGGGTGAGGGGGCAATAATATCACACACAGGACTGAGGGGTGGCAGATGGAGTTTAGTTTGGATTAATGCGAATTATTGGATTTGGTAAATCAAACAAGAGCAGGACCTATACAATTAAAAGCAGGACCTTTGGCAGTGTTGTAGGACAGAGAACTAGGCCGTCAGGTATAATTCTTTAAAATGTGCATCTCATACAGAGAGTGTGGTTAAGGAGGTGTTTAACACACTTGTCTTCATTGGTCAGACCTTTAAGTATCAGAATTGGGACGTCATGTTGTGGTTGTACAGGACATTGGTGAGACCTCTTCTGGAATACTGTGTCCAGTCTGGTCATCCTGCCCGCTCATTCCATAGGCACACCACCCTCTGGGTGAAAAAGCTGCCCCTTAGGTCACTTTTAAATGTTTCCCCTCTCACCTTAAACCTATGTCCTCTAGCTTTGGTCTCCCTGTACCCTTCGAAAACACCTTGACTGTTCACTTTGATATTATTGACCTTGATATAATTAAGATGGAGAGGGTTGAGAACAGATTAACCTGGCTGTTTCTGGGAATGGAGGGAGTGAGCTATAACGAGAGGCTGGTAGGCCGGGACTTTTTTCACTGCAGAGTATGAGATTAAGGGGTAACTTTACAGTGGTTTATAAAATCATGAGGGGTACAGATAAGCTGAAGGGCTGATGTCTTTTCCCTCAAGGTGGGGATTCAAAACTGAGGGATATTTTATGGTGCGAGGAAAAAGATTTACATAAGTCATGAGAGGTAATTATTTTAGACAGAAGCTGGCTTGTGTGTGGAATGAACTTCCAGGGGAAGTGGTGAAAGCAGGGACAGTTACAATGTTTAAAGGACATTTAGATCAGTCCATGGATAAGACATCAGTTTGGATGGTGCTGTGAGCAGCTGCCCTCGCCCTCCCCCTCTCTGAATGAATCCCTGTTGGTTTTCACCCTCTGCCAAAGTCTGTGCAGTGGCGTGGGGAGGCCAGCAGAGGGTGGCATTGCATCACTTTAAGCACCACAGAGACAGCCAGACCTGCCCCACACAGAGACACACAGATACACACACAGGGATGGTTAGGGCACTACGTGAAGCTCATCTGGTAACTTAAATGAAACATAAAGAAATGCTCAATTCGCCTCGTAAACTGTTAAAATATGAGTGTCAGATCTACCAAATCCCACTGTTTAAATAAAAACAACATTTTTTTTTACTCTGAAAGTGAACATTTTACATTAACTATTCACAACTCTGGGACCCCCCCCCCCCCCCCCCCCCCCCCCCCCCCTTCTCTTAACTGCTTATTACCCGACTCCAGCTCTATAACAATATACTGTGTCTGGGTCTGCCATCCTCTCAAAGCACACGTGCTTGTAAGCTCTCCGTTCAGAACACAATTCACCCTCGCTTAAAGGTACAGTACACGCTTTCAACTTCATCACATTATACCCTGATGAATATCAATAAGTGGGACCGATCCACATTTCTCTTGCTCTGTGGTTTGTCAATATTTCATTTGCTCCGTCTGGTGTGTGTCAGGACTTCTGTTGCTCTATTGACAGCATGTCATTATTCGACTTTGTCCATAGGAATATATCAGTATTTCACTTGCTCACACTCGTGTGAGTGGGGCTGGATTTCAGTTGTTACATGGGGACTGTGACGCTGTAACAATCTCAATGTTTGTAGATGGCACCGAACCTGGAAGAACTCTGCAGTCTATGGAGGACAGTGTGGAACTCTAACAGGACAGTCACACGTTGGTGTAGTGTTCAGGTTTAAGGCAGATGGGGATCAGTGCAGAGCAGTGTGAGGTGATACACTTTGGTAGGAAATACAATGAAAGACAGTTGAAAACAGGCTGTGCCATTATAAAGGAGGTGCAGGAACAGAGAGTCCTGGGTGTATATGAGCACAGATTGTTGAAGATGTCAGGTCAAGTGGGGAGAGCAGTAACTATCACAGATTAGTTTCACTTTCTGAGCTGTTTACAGGGGGAGGTGTAGGAGGGAGTCTCCATGCTCCCTTCCTGGGAGGTGGTGGTGACGATGTGTAGGTGGGGGACATGGTCATGGTGAGGTGTCCGGAGGGAATCAGTCCACAGTGTTGTATCCATGCCGTGTTATTAATGGGGGGGGGGGGGGGGGGTAATGTGGAGGGAGAGAGAGAACAGAAAGAGAGAGAGAGACAGAGAGAGAGAGAGAAGGTGCAGCATGCGGCAGTGAGAGTGATGGACCATGAGCCTTTTTCGGGGGTTGGTGCTGTAACAGATATACAGTGAGTGTGAGGGAGCAGAGAGAATATGGTGACCCTTATCCTGACAGAGCGGGGAAGGTTATTGATGTTTGTCCTGTATTGCTGGGCATTTCTTCAGACCGCAGATACTGCACTGAGCTGGGTGTGAGCTCAGACCATGCTCGGTGGGTCTGGTGGTGTGGCCCACTCTGGGAAGAGAATGGTCCCCCTCTGTACTAGCCCATTCACCAGGACCTCCGTGCTCCTGTCGACAAACCGTGGCATAATTACCCCTTATGTGCCGTGCTCGGGGTAAACTGTGCAGGGCAGCTCCTAACAGAGAAAGCTCAACCGTGTGGTCAGTGGCCTTTTAAAGATGGTGCCAGTGTCATGGATCATGGAATATCCAGGGACACCCGGGTGATGGTGAGTACCTCCAGCCATATTGGGTGGGAGAATCGGGCTGGTATTGAATGAGAGGGACACCATGGAGTGGGTGGTTAATGAGGTGAGTTCGATAAGATAGCACCAGGAAACTAGTTCGGCCTAGTGTAGATGATCCCTCCGTCACAGTCAATGGAAATGGCACTGAGACAAATTATTGTTAGATTTAGCTCAATGAGCCAAAGACTCTGTTGACCCTACACCCAGATACAAAGCTGCAGAACAAATACTCATCTAAAACTCTGCATCACCTGAACTCCCACCAATATCATGTTCACCTGCAATTCCTGGAAACACTTATGTTACAGGATGCTGTTAAAATGTTTTCATTTCTGCATTCTGAAACCTGGGAACACATCCTTCCATAACACTGTCTCTCAGTGTCCCCCTCTCTGTCTATTTCCCAAAACCCTCCCATTTGTTATTGTTTAAACTGATTCCCCCTCCATCTCTGTATCTCTGTGGCAGTGATGTTCACACCCACAGCATCCCCTTGTCAGGGCACAATGGAGAGATGGAGTTGTAAATGGATGGGAGCTGTACATCCTGTCACTTCCAGCCCGGGCTGCAAGTTTCCCCGGGCTGGGCAGGGATCTCACACACTGTTACTGAGCAATGCACTGGGGAGGGGTACACAGCCCTACATGCTGGGAGGGTAACTGCTCCTGGGTTACAGATCAATGCACTGGGGTGGGGTAAACAGCCCTACATGCTGGGAGGGTAACTGCTCCTGGGTTACAGATCAATGCCCTGGGTGGTGTACACAGTCCTACATGCTGGGAGGGTAACTGTTCCTGGGTTACAGATCAATGCCCTGGTTTGGTGTATACAGCTCTACATGCTGGGAGGGTAACTGTTCCTGGGTTACAGATCAATGCCCTGGTTTGGTGTACAAAGCCCTACATGCTGGGAGGGTAACTGCTCCTGGGTTACAGATTAATTCCCGGGTGATCACTGCGCAGGTCGCTGTGCTGGTCAGACTATCTGGTTGAGTTTTATAGATAATGCACTGATGTGGTCTGCACAGCTCCGCGTGTTGGACAGATATCTACTACGGGGTTATCGATCAGAGCACTGCTGTGGTCTGCACTTCTCACCACGCTGGACAGATTATAGGTCAATGCCCTGATCTGATCTGTGCAGTGCTCCACTCTGGACAGATTGCTGGATTGTATTGACCAGTGCAATGGATGAATCTGGACAGATTGCTGGTTTGTACTGAGCAGGACACTGGCCTGGTCTGCACAGTGTTCCACGGAGAACAGATATCTCCCCTGGGTTGGTGTCTGGGCTGGTTCTGTGCGGTGGATTGAGAATGTGGTATATCTAACCATTTCAGCTGCTCTGGCAATGCCTTAAGCTCCCATTCCTGTGATTGGACCCTCGGTCTCTCACCCCATTAATGTTACAGTGTACCCAGGCACAGGACATCATGTTGGTGGGGTGGGGGGGGGGGGGGGGGAGTAAGGGGAAAGGTGCTGGACAGGTCAAGGAGATCTCCGGAACGTTCTGTCCCCGACATTCTATAACTGACATCCCCCGGAACGTTCTGTCCCTGACATTCTATAACTGACATTCCCCGGAACGTTCTGTCCCCGACATTCTATAACTGACATTCTCCGGAACGTTCTGTCCCTGACATTCTATAACTGACATTCCCCGGAACGTTCTGTCCCTGACATTCTATAACTGACACTCCCCGGAACGTTCTGTCCCTGACATTCTATAACTGACATTCTCCGGAACGTTCTGTCCCTGACATTCTGTAACTGACATTCCCCAGAACGTTCTGTCCCCGACATTCTATAACTGACACTCCCCGGAACGTTCTGTCCCCGACATTCTATAACTGACATTCCCCGGAACGTTCTGTCCCCGACATTCTATAACTGACATTCCCCAGAACGTTCTGTCCCCGACATTCTATAACTGACATTCCCCGGAACGTTCTGTCCCCGACATTCTATAACTGACATTCCCCGGAACGTTCTGTCCCCGACATTCTATAACTGACATTCCCCGGAACGTTCTGTCCCTGACATTCTATAACTGACATTCCCCGGAACGTTCTGTCCCTGACATTCTGTAACTGACATTCCCCAGAACGTTCTGTCCCCGACATTCTATAACTGACACTCCCCGGAACGTTCTGTCCCCGACATTCTATAACTGACATTCCCCGGAACGTTCTGTCCCTGACATTCTATAACTGACATTCCCCAGAACGTTCTGTCCCCGACATTCTATAACTGACATTCCCCGGAACGTTCTGTCCCTGACATTCTATAACTTACATTCCCCGGAACGTTCTGTCCCTGACATTCTGTAACTGACATTCCCCAGAACGTTCTGTCCCCGACATTCTATAACTGACATTCTCCGGAACGTTCTGTCCCCGACATTCTATAACTGACATTCCCCGGAACGTTCTGTCCCCGACATTCCATAACTGACATTCCCCGGAACGTTCTGTCCCTGACATTCTATAACTGACATTCCCCGGAACGTTCTGTCCCTGACATTCTATAACTGACATTCCCCAGAACGTTCTGTCCCCGACATTCTATAACTGACATTCCCCGGAACGTTCTGTCCCTGACATTCTATAACTGACATTCCCCGGAACGTTCTGTCCCTGACATTCTATAACTGACATTCCTCGGAACGTTCTGTCCCTGACATTCTATAACTGACATTCCCCGGAACGTTCTGTCCCTGACATTCTATAACTGACATTCCCCAGAACGTTCTGTCCCCGACATTCTATAACTGACATTCCCCGGAACGTTCTGTCCCTGACATTCTATAACTGACATTCCCCGGAACGTTCTGTCCCTGACATTCTGTAACTGACATTCCCCGGAACGTTCTGTCCCTGACATTCTATAACTGACACTCCCCGGAACGTTCTGTCCCTGACATTCTATAAGTGACATTCCCCAGAACGTTCTGTCCCCGACATTCTATAACTGACATTCCCCGGAACGTTCTGTCCCCGACATTCTATAACTGACATTCCCCGGAACGTTCTGTCCCTGACATTCTATAACTGACATTCCCCGGAACGTTCTGTCCATGACATTCTATAACTGACATTCCCCGGAACGTTCTGTCCCCGACATTCTATAACTGACATTCCCCGGAACGTTCTGTCCCTGACATTCTATAACTGACATTCCCCAGAACGTTCTGTCCCCGACATTCTATAACTGACATTCCCCGGAACGTTCTGTCCCTGACATTCTATAACTGACACTCCCCGGAACGTTCTGTCCCTGACATTCTATAACTGACATTCCCCGGAACGTTCTGTCCCCAACATTCTATAACTGACATTCCCCGGAACGTTCTGTCCCCGACATTCTATAACTGACATTCCCCGGAACGTTCTGTCCCTGACATTTTATAACTGACATTCCCCGGAACGTTCTGTCCCCGACATTCTATAACTGACATTCCCCGGAACGTTCTGTCCCCGACATTCTATAACTGACAGTCCCCGGAACGTTCTGTTCCTGACATTCTATAACTGACATTCCTCGGAACGTTCTGTCCCCGACATTCTATAACTGACATTCCTCGGAACGTTCTGTCCCCGACATTCTATAACTGACATTCCCCGGAACGTTCTGTCCATGACATTCTATAACTGACATTCCCCGGAACGTTCTGTCCCCGACATTCTATAACTGACATTCCCCGGAACGTTCTGCCCCGACATTCTATAACTGACACTCCCCGGAACGTTCTGTCCCCAACATTCTATAACTGACATTCCCCGGAACGTTCTGTCCCCAACATTCTATAACTGACATTCCCCGGAACGTTCTGTCCCCGACATTCGATAACTGACATTCCCCGGAACGTTCTGTCCATGACATTCTATAACTGACATTCCCCGGAACGTTCTGTCCCCGACATTCTATAACTGACATTCCCCGGAACGTTCTGCCCCGACATTCTATAACTGACACTCCCCGGAACGTTCTGTCCCCAACATTCTATAACTGACATTCCCCGGAACGTTCTGTCCCCAACATTCTATAACTGACATTCCCCGGAACGTTCTGTCCCCGACATTCGATAACTGACATTCCCCGGAACGTTCTGTCCCTGACATTTTATAACTGACATTCCCCGGAACGTTCTGTCCCCGACATTCTATAACTGACATTCCCCGGAACGTTCTGTCCCCGACATTCTATAACTGACAGTCCCCGGAACGTTCTGTCCCTGACATTCTATAACTGACATTCCTCGGAACGTTCTGTCCCCGACATTCTATAACTGACACTCCCCGGAACGTTCTGTCCCTGACATTTTATAACTGACATTCCCCGGAATGTTCTGTCCCCGACATTCTATAACTGACATTCCCCGGAACGTTCTGTCCCCGACATTCTATAACTGACATTCCCCGGAACGTTCTGTCCCTGACATTCTATAACTGACATTCCCCGGAACGTTCTGTCCCTGACATTCTATAACTGACATTCCTCAGAACGTTCTGTCCCCGACATTCTATAACTGACATTCCCCGGAACGTTCTGTCCCCAACATTCTATAACTGACATTCCCCGGAACGTTCTGTCCCGACATTCTATAACTGACATTCCCCGGAACGTTCTGTCCCTGACATTTTATAACTGACATTCCCCGGAACGTTCTGTCCCCGACATTCTATAACTGACATTCCCCGGAACGTTCTGTCCCCGACATTCTATAACTGACAGTCCCCGGAACGTTCTGTCCCTGACATTCTATAACTGACATTCCTCGGAACGTTCTGTCCCCGACATTCTATAACTGACATTCCTCGGAACGTTCTGTCCCCGACATTCTATAACTGACATTCCCCGGAACGTTCTGTCCATGACATTCTATAACTGACATTCCCCGGAACGTTCTGTCCCCGACATTCTATAACTGACATTCCCCGGAACGTTCTGCCCCGACATTGTATAACTGACACTCCCCGGAACGTTCTGTCCCCAACATTCTATAACTGACATTCCCCGGAACGTTCTGTCCCCAACATTCTATAACTGACATTCCCCGGAACGTTCTGTCCCCGACATTCGATAACTGACATTCCCCAGAACGTTCTGTCCCTGACATTTTATAACTGACATTCCCCGGAACGTTCTGTCCCCGACATTCTATAACTGACATTCCCCGGAACGTTCTGTCCCCGACATTCTATAACCGACAGTCCCCGGAACGTTCTGTCCCTGACATTCTATAACTGACATTCCTCGGAACGTTCTGTCCCCGACATTCTATAACTGACACTCCCCGGAACGTTCTGTCCCTGACATTTTATAACTGACATTCCCCGGAATGTTCTGTCCCCGACATTCTATAACTGACATTCCCCGGAACGTTCTGTCCCCGACATTCTATAACTGACATTCCCTGGAACGTTCTGTCCCTGACATTTTATAACTGTCATTCCCCGGAACGTTCTGTCCCCGACATTCTATAACTGACATTCCCCGGAATGTTCTGTCCCCGACATTCTATAACTGACATTCCCCGGAACGTTCTGTCCCCGACATTCTATAACTGACATTCCCCGGAACGTTCTGTCCCCGACATTCTATAACTGACATTCCCCAGAACGTTCTGTTCCCGACATTCTATAACTGACATTCCCCGGAACATTCTGTCCCTGACATTCTATAACTGAAACTCCCCGGAACGTTCTGTCCCCGACATTCTATAACTGACATTCCCCGGAACGTTCTGTCCCCGACATTCTATAACTGACATTCCCCGGAACGTTCCGTCCCTGACATTCTATAACTGACATTCCCCGGAACGTTCTGTCCCCGACATTCTATAACTGACATTCCCCGGAACGTTCTGTCCCTGACATTCTATAACTGACATTCCCCGGAACGTTCTGTCCCTGACATTCTATAACTGACATTCCCCGGAACGTTCTGTCCCCGACATTCTATAACTGACATTCCCCGGAACGTTCTGTCCCCGACATTCTATAACTGACATTCCCCGGAACGTTCTGTCCCTGACATTTTATAACTGACATTCCCCAGAACGTTCTGTCCCCGACATTCTATAACTGACATTCCCCGGAACGTTCTGTCCCTGACATTCTATAACTGACATTCCCCGGAACGTTCTGTCCCCGACATTCTAAAACTGACATTCCCCGGAATGTTCTCTCCCCGACATTCTATAACTGACACTCCCCTGAACGTTCTGTCCCCGACATTCTATAACTGACACTCCCCTGAACGTTCTGTCCCCGACATTCTATAACTGACATTCCCCGGAACGTTCTGTCCCCGACATTCTATAACTGACATTCCCCGGAACGTTCTGTCCCTGACATTCTATAACTGACATTCCCCGGAACGTTCTGTCCCCGACATTCTATAACTGACATTCCCCGGAACGTTCTGTCCCCGACATTCTATAACTGACATTCCCCGGAATGTTCTCTCCCCGACATTCTATAACTGACATTCCCCGGAACGTTCTGTCCCCGACATTCTATAACTGACATTACCCGGAATGTTCTCTCCCCGACATTCTATAACTGACATTCCCCGGAACGTTCTGTCCCTGACATTCTATAACTGACATTCCCCGGAACGTTCTGTCCCCGACATTCTATAACTGACATTCCCCGGAACGTTCTGTCCCTGACATTCTATAACTGACATTCCCCGGAACGTTCTGTCCCTGACATTCTATAACTGACATTCCCCGGAACGTTCTGTCCCAGATATTCTATAACTGACATTCCCCGGAACGTTCTGTCCCCGACATTCTATAACTGACATTCCCTGGAACGTTCTGTCCCCGACATTCTATAACTGACATTCCCCGGAACGTTCTGTCCCTGACATTCTATAACTGACATTCCCTGGAACGTTCTGTCCCCGACATTCTATAACTGACATTCCCTGGAACGTTCTGTCCCCGACATTCTATAACTGACATTCCCCGGAACGTTCTGTCCCTGACATTCTATAACTGACATTCCCCGGAACGTTCTGTCCCTGACATTCTATAACTGACATTCCCCGGAACGTTCTGTCCCAGATATTCTATAACTGACATTCCCTGGAACGTTCTGTCCCTGACATTCTATAACTGACATTCCCCGGAACGTTCTGTCCCTGACATTCTATAAGTGCCATTTTTGTCAGTAATTCTGATCTTCCGATTTGTTATTCCAGCTCCAATTACTTTAATAAATCCCTGAATACAGGGACACATTTGGAAATCTCACTGGGTCCCCGATCAAACGGGTCCCTTTGCCTCCAGGCTGATGAATAATGGGTTTGTTTTCCTTCCTCACAGTTAACGTAGTGACCATCTACGTCCTTCTTTATAAAGATTGTGGACTGTCTCCATGTGTCAGACGTTACCTGGGGGCCATGGCAGCGGCGGATCTCCTGGTCATTATCCTCGACCTGATCCTGAGACACATTCCCATTGTTTATCGGGAACAGTTTTATTTCCTGAAGGACTCCGTCCCTGTGTGTAATATCCACGCCGTCCTGCTTTATGCAGCCACTGACTGCTCTGTCTGGTTCACCGTCACTTTCACCTTTGATCGGTTTGTGGCCATTTGTTGCCAGAAGCTGAAAAGTAAATATTGCAGTGAGAAAACAGCGGCTATGGTTCTGGGAGCAGTGACTGTGCTGAGCTGTTTAAAGGACATTTCCTGGTATTTTATGCTCACGGCTCGGTATTGGCTGGTGAACGTCCCCTGGTTTTGTGATGTAACAGACACTGTTCTATTCTCCAGTGTCTGGGTCACAATCGAGTTCCTCCACCACATTCTAACCCCGTGTGTCCCATTTCTCCTGATTCTGCTGCTCAATGTTCTCACCGTCAGACACATTGTAGTGACCAGCAGAGCCCGCAGGAGACTCCGCGCTCACATCAATGGGGACGCTCAGTCTGACACTGAAATGAGAAACCGAAAAAAATCCATCATTTTACTGTTCGTTATCTCGGCTAATTTCATCCTGTTATGGTCAACGTTCATGCTGTATTCTATATGGAGTCGGATGTGGTATATTGGGTATCGGTCTGTGTATCTCAATGACTTTGTGAAGGAATTGGGCTTCATGCTGCAGCTCCTCAGTTGCTGCACAAACACTGCGATTTATGCCATGACCCAAACTAAGTTTAGGCTGCAGCTGAAGAATGTGCTGAAATATCCCTTCACCCAGATCCATCCATCCATCAAATTCCCGCATTAATCAATCCATCCGGGATTTTCTCATTTCAGTTCAGTGTTTCAGCGATGGAGTAGCCTGTCGCTATGGTAACAGACTGAGGGTAGCGCTGGTTTGTCCATCCTTATCCCACAGGGGGGTTACAGGGAAACATTTCAATGTTTCTCACAACTCAGGGGCCATTGAGAAAAGGCACCATCCCACTGACTGTATCCATCACTTCCGTTTGTAAACAATAAAAATGTTGATTAAAGCGTGCCGAGCAGCAGAGTGACCGATGTTGTTGTGTGTCTTTGTGTTGGAGAAGCTGAGCTGGAGAGAGACAGACTCAGCTCCAAGTCCTGGTCCTCAGGGAAGGGGAGGGCACCGGGCCCTGAGCTCAGGAGCTGAGTTTAACTCCCTCTGTCCCCCCCCCCACTCCAACCTGACCTCCCCATTTCCTCTCCCCGACTCTTCCTCCTCAATTCTCTCCCTCTCTCTCTCTTTCTGCACTCAGTCTCTCTCACCACCTCTCCCTTTCACTCTCTCTGGTCCCCTCTCAGACACACCCCCCCCCCCAACCCCGGTTTCTCCACCTGCCTCCACTATTCTTTCTGCCTCACTCTGCCCCTCTCTCTCTCACACCCCAACATGAGTTTCTCCACCTGCCTCCATTCTTCTCTCTCCCCCTCACCCTCACCCTCTCTCTCTCCTGCCGTCTCTGTCTCCCTCCCGCAATTCCGTCTCTACACCAATTTCCCCACTTCCCACATCTCTCAATCATCTCACCCCCACCCCCCACACGCAGCCTCACCACAAACACCCAGTCTCTAGGTCAGAGGGAGAGGGAAGGACCAGGGAGACAGAGTGTGTCAGAGAGAGAGGAAGGGCAGGACAGGAGGGAGAGAGATTGAGTCAGAGAGAAACGGAGGGAAGTGGGGAGAGAGAGAGAGACACCGAGGGAGGGGGATCGAGAGTGGGAGAAGATGGAGAGAGAGCGAAGGAGCAGGGAGAGACAGAGGGAGAGAGAGAGGGAAGGGAGAGATAAGGTGAGGGAGGGAGAGAGAGAAATAGGGGAGGACATAATGAGAGAGGGTCAGAGAGAGGGGGGACAGAGAGAGGGGGACAGAGAGAGGGGGGACAGAAAAGGGGGGAGATAGAGAGTGCGACAGAGAGAGGGGCACAGAGAGTGGGCTACAGAGTGGGGGGAGAGAGGGGGTCAGAGAGAGGGGGACAGAGAGTGGGGGATGGAGAGAGTGGGGGACAGAGAGAGAGGGGGGACAGAGAGAGAGGGGGCAGAGAGAGAGGGAGCAGGGAGAGGGCGACAGAGGGGGGCAGAGAGCGGGGGAGAGATCGACGGGACAGAGAGAGGGGGACAGAGAGAGTGGGGGAGAGAGAGAGACAGGGGACAGAGAGAAGGGGGGACAGAGAGATGGTGACAGAGAGATGGTGACAGAGAGAAGGGGACAGAGAGAGGGGTACAGAGTGGGAGAGAGAGAGGGGGACAGAGAGAGGGGTACAGAGAGAGGGGACAGAGAGAGGGCGACAGAGTGGGGGTCAGATAGCGGGGGGAGAGAGAGAGAGGGGACAGAGAGAGGGGGACAGAGAGAGGGGGACAGAGAGAGGGGGACAGAGAGAGGGGAAGATAGAGGGGACAGAGAGAGGGGGACAGAGAGTGGGGGACAGAGAGGGTACAGAGTGGGGGGGAGAGAGGAGGTCAGAGAGAGGGGGACAGAGAGTGTGGGGATGGAGAGACTGGGGGACAGAGAGAGTGGGGGACAGAGAGAGTGGGACAGAGAGTGGGGGCAGAGAGAGGGCGACAGAGTGGGGGTCAGACAGCGGGGTTGAGAGAGAGAGGGGACAGAGAGAGGGGGGGAGATAGAGGGGACAGAGAGAGGGGGACAGAGAGAGGGAAAGATAGAGGGGACAGAGAGTGGGGGACAGAGAGAGAGGGGACAGAGAGAGAGAGGTGTAGAGAGAGAGGGACAGAGAGAGAGGGGGCAGAGAGAGAGGGAGCAGGGAGAGGGCGACAGAGGGGGGCAGAGAGCGGGGGAGAGATCGACGGGACAGAGAGAGGGGGACAGAGAGAGTGGGGGAGAGAGAGAGACAGGGGACAGAGAGAAGGGGGGACAGAGAGATGGTGACAGAGAGATGGTGACAGAGAGAAGGGGACAGAGAGAGGGGTACAGAGTGGGAGAGAGAGAGGGGGACAGAGAGAGGGGTACAGAGAGAGGGGACAGAGAGAGGGGGACAGAGTGGGGGTCAGACAGCGGGGGGGAGAGAGAGAGAGGGGACAGAGAGAGGGGGACAGAGAGAGGGGGACAGAGAGAGGGGGACAGAGAGAGGGGAAGATAGAGGGGACAGAGAGAGGGGGACAGAGAGTGGGGGACAGAGAGGGTACAGAGTGGGGGGGAGAGAGGAGGTCAGAGAGAGGGGGACAGAGAGTGTGGGGATGGAGAGACTGGGGGACAGAGAGAGTGGGGGACAGAGAGAGGGGGACAGAGAGTGGGGGGAGAGAGAGGGCGACAGAGTGGGGGTCAGACAGCGGGGTTGAGAGAGAGAGGGGACAGAGAGAGGGGACAGAGAGAGAGGGGGAGATAGAGGGGACAGAGAGAGGGGGACAGAGAGAGGGAAAGATAGAGGGGACAGAGAGAGGGGGACAGAGAGTGGGGGACAGAGAGAGAGGGGACAGAGAGAGAGAGGTGTAGAGAGAGAGGGACAGAGAGAGAGGGGGACAGAGAGGGGTGGAACAGAGAGAGCGGGACAAAGAGAGAGGGGGACAGAGAGAGAGGGTACAGAGGGAGAGGGGGACAGAGAGTGGGTACAGAGAGAGAGGGGGACAGAAAGAGAGGGGCAGAGAGAGAGGGGGGCAGAGAGAGAGGGGGTCAGAGACAGAGGGGGTCAGAGAGAGAGGGGCAGAGAGAGAGGGGGACAGAGAGAGAGGGGCAGAGAGAGAGAGAGGGGGGCAGAGGGGGAGACAGAGAGAGTGGGGGACAGAGAGAGGGGCAGAGAGAGAGGGGGTCAGAGGGGGGACAGAGAGAGAGGGGGACAGAGAGAGGGGGAACAGAGAAAGGAGGAACAGAGAGAAATGGGGATAGAGAGACGGTGACAGAGAGGGGGGGCAGAGAGAGGGAGACAGAGAGAGGGGGACAGAGAGAGAGAGGGGGGGACAGAGAGAGGGGTCGGGTGGCAGAGAGAGTGGGGGCAGAGAGATGGCAACAGAGAGGGGGTCAGACAGCGGGCGGGAGAGAGAGAGGGGACAGAGAGAGGGAGGCAGAGAGAGAGGAGGACAGAGAGAGGGAGGTACAGAGAGAGAGGATGCAGAGAGAGGGCAACATAGAGGGGGTCAGAGAGCGGGGGAGAGAGAGAGGATCAGAGAGAGGGGGACAGAGAGAGAGGGAAGAGAGCGAGGGGGACAGAGAGAGAGGGGGACAGAGAGAGAGGGGGACAGAGAGACGGTGACAGAGAGAGGGACGACAGCGAGAGAGGGGGACAGTGAGGTGGTACAGGGAGAGGTGAGTGTGAGAGAGGGGGTCGGAGAGAGGGTAACAGAGAGAGGGCGACAGCGAGAGAGGGTAACAGAGAGAGGGGGACAGGGAGCGGGGGAGATAGAGGGGGTCAGAGAGAGAGAGGGGGACAGAGAGAGTGGGGGTCAGAGAGAGGGCAACAGAAAGCGGGGGACAGAGAGTGGGGGAGATAGAGGGAGTCAGAGAGAGAGGGAGGACAGAGAGAGGGGGGACAGAGAGAGGGGGGACAGAGAGAGGGGACAGAGAGAGGGGGAACAGAGAAAGGGGGAACAGAGAGAAGGGGTATAGTAAGACGGTGACAGAGGGGGGGGCAGAGAGAGGGAGACAGAGAGAGGGGTACAGAGTGGGGGAGAGAGAGGGAGTCAGAGAGAGGGGGACAGAGAGTGGGGGGGCAGAGAGAGTGGGGGCAGAGAGAGAGAGTGCAGAGAGAAAGGGTGAGTGAGAGGGGGTCAGAGAGCGGGAGAGAGAGAGAGGGGGCAGTGAGAGAGGGGGCAGGGAGAGAGGGTGACAGAGAGGGGGTCAAAGAGCGGGAGAGAGATAGAGGGGACAGAGAGAGGGGGGGACAGAGATGGGGGGCAGAGAGAGGCGGGACAGAGAGAGGGGGAACAGAGAGAGGGGGGGGCAGATAGAGGGGGGACAGAGAGGGGGTACAGAGAGAGCGGGGAACAGAGAGAGGGGGGACAGAGAAAGAGGGGGTGCAGAGAGAGGAGGACAGAGAGAGGGGGACAGAGAGAGGGGGACAGAGAGCGGGAGAGAGGGGACAGTGAGAAGGGGATAGAGAGAAGGGACAGAGAGAGGGGTCGGGGGGGCAGAGAGAGTGGGACAGAGAGAGTGGGACAGAGAGAGGGGCGACAGCGAGAGAGGGGGGACAGAGAGATGGGGGGCAGAGAGAGAGAGGGGGCAGAGAGACGGCGACAGAGAGAGGGGCGACAGAGAGCGCAGGCGACAGAGAGGGTTCAGAGAGCGGGAAGAGAGAGAGGGGGACAGAGAGGGAGGGGACAGAGAGAGGGGGGGACAGAGAGAGGGGGACAGAGAGAGGGGGGACAGAGAGGGGGTACAGAGAGAGGGGGGAACAGAGAGAGGGGGACAGAGAGAGAGGGGTACAGAGAGAGGAGGACAGAGAGAGGGGGACAGAGAGAGGGGGGGACAGAGAGCGGGAGAGAGGGGACAGTGAGAAGGGGATAGAGAGAAGGGACAGAGAGAGGGGTCGGGGGGGCAGAGAGAGTGGGACAGAGAGAGTGGGACAGAGAGAGGGGGACAGAGAGAGGGGGGGGACAGAGATGGGGGGCAGAGAGAGGCGGGACAGAGAGAGGGGGAACAGAGAGAGGGGGGCAGATAGAGGGGGGACAGAGAGGGGGTACAGAGAGAGGGGGGAACAGAGAGAGGGGGACAGAGAGAGAGGGGTACAGAGAGAGGAGG
This sequence comes from Chiloscyllium plagiosum, assembly GCF_037043375.1. Taxonomy (NCBI): domain Eukaryota; kingdom Metazoa; phylum Chordata; class Chondrichthyes; order Orectolobiformes; family Hemiscylliidae; genus Chiloscyllium; species Chiloscyllium plagiosum. Next base: position 30,785,092 of record NW_028270186.1, on the reverse strand, counting down.
ACAGAGAGAGGGGGACAGAGAGAGGGGGACAGAGAGCGGGAGAGAGGGGACAGTGAGAAGGGGATAGAGAGAGGGGGACAGAGAGAGAGGGGAGAGAGAGAGGGGGACAGAGAGAGAGGGGGACAGAGAGAGGGGGGGACAGAGAGACGGTGACAGAGAGAGGGACGACAGCGAGAGAGGGGGACATTGAGGTGGTACAGGGAGAGGCGGGTGTGAGAGAGGGGGTCAGAGACAGGGCGACAGAGAGAGGGTGACAGCGAGAGAGGGTAACAGAGAGAGGGGGGACAGGGAGCGGGGGAGATAGAGGGGTTCAGAGAGAGAGAGGGGGACAGAGAGAGTGGGGGTCAGAGAGAGGGAGACAGAGAGAGGGAAAGATAGAGGGGACAGAGAGAGGGGGACAGAGAGTGGGGGACAGAGAGAGAGGGGACAGAGAGAGAGAGGTGTAGAGAGAGAGGGACAGAGAGAGAGGGGGCAGAGAGAGAGGGAGCAGGGAGAGGGCGACAGAGGGGGGCAGAGAGCGGGGGAGAGATCGACGGGACAGAGAGAGGGGGACAGAGAGAGTGGGGGAGAGAGAGAGACAGGGGACAGAGAGAAGGGGGGACAGAGAGATGGTGACAGAGAGATGGTGACAGAGAGAAGGGGACAGAGAGAGGGGTACAGAGTGGGAGAGAGAGAGGGGGACAGAGAGAGGGGTACAGAGAGAGGGGACAGAGAGAGGGCGACAGAGTGGGGGTCAGACAGCGGGGGGGAGAGAGAGAGGGGACAGAGAGAGGGGGACAGAGAGAGGGGGACAGAGAGAGGGGGACAGAGAGAGGGGAAGATAGAGGGGACAGAGAGAGGGGGACAGAGAGTGGGGGACAGAGAGGGTACAGAGTGGGGGGGAGAGAGGAGGTCAGAGAGAGGGGGACAGAGAGTGTGGGGATGGAGAGACTGGGGGACAGAGAGAGTGGGGGACAGAGAGAGTGGGACAGAGAGTGGGGGCAGAGAGAGGGCGACAGACTGGGGGTCAGACAGCGGGGTTGAGAGAGAGAGGGGACAGAGAGAGGGGACAGAGAGAGAGGGGGAGATAGAGGGGACAGAGAGAGGGGGGCAGAGAGAGGGAAAGATAGAGGGGACAGAGAGAGGGGGACAGAGAGTGAGGGACAGAGAGAGAGGGGACAGAGAGAGAGAGGTGTAGAGAGAGAGGGACAGAGAGAGAGGGGGCAGAGAGAGAGGGAGCAGGGAGAGGGCGACAGAGGGGGGCAGAGAGCGGCGGAGAGATCGACGGGACAGAAAGAGGGGGACAGAGAGAGTGGGGGAGAGAGAGAGACAGGGGACAGAGAGAAGGGGGGACAGAGAGATGGTGACAGAGAGATGGTAACAGAGAGAAGGGGACAGAGAGAGGGGTACAGAGTGGGAGAGAGAGAGAGGGGGACAGAGAGAGGGGTACAGAGAGAGGGGACAGAGAGAGGGCGACAGAGTGGGGGTCAGACAGCGGGGGGGAGAGAGAGAGAGGGGACAGAGAGAGGGGGACAGAGAGAGGGGGACAGAGAGAGGGGGACAGAGAGAGGGGAAGATAGAGGGGACAGAGAGAGGGGGACAGAGAGTGGGGGAGAGAGAGGGTACAGAGTGGGGGGGAGAGAGGGGGACAGAGAGACGGGGACAGAGAGTGTGGGGATGGAGAGACTGGGGGACAGAGAGAGTGGGGGACAGAGAGAGTGGGACAGAGAGTGGGGGCAGAGAGAGGGCGACAGAGTGGGGATCAGACAGCGAGGTTGAGAGAGAGAGGGGACAGAGAGAGGGGGACAGAGAGAGAGGGGAGATAGAGGGGACAGAGAGAGGGGGACAGAGAGAGGGAAAGATAGAGGGGACAGAGAGAGGGGGACAGAGAGTGGGGGACAGAGAGAGAGGGGACAGAGAGAGAGGGGGACAGAGAGACGGTGACAGAGAGAGGGACGACAGCGAGAGAGGGGGACAGTGAGGTGGTACAGGGAGAGGTGGGTGTGAGAGAGGGGGTCAGAGAGAGGGCGACAGAGAGAGGGAAAGATAGAGGGGACAGAGAGAGGGGGACAGAGAGTGGGGGACAGAGAGAGAGGGGACAGAGAGAGAGAGGTGTAGAGAGAGAGGGACAGAGAGAGAGAGGGGACAGAGAGAGAGAGGTGTAGAGAGAGGGGACAGAGAGAGGGGGACAGAGAGAGAGGGGAGATAGAGGGGACAGAGAGAGGGGGACAGAGAGAGGGAAAGATAGAGGGGACAGAGAGAGGGGGACAGAGAGTGGGGGACAGAGAGAGAGGGGACAGAGAGAGAGAGGTGTAGAGAGAGCGGGACAAAGAGAGAGGGGGACAGAGAGAGAGGGTACAGAGAGAGAGGGGGACAGAGAGTGGGTACAGAGAGAGAGGGGGACAGAAAGAGAGGGGCAGAGAGAGGGGGGGGCAGAGAGAGAGGGGGTCAGAGACAGAGGGGGTCAGAGAGAGAGGGGCAGAGAGAGTGGGGGACAGAGAGAGAGGGGCAGAGAGAGAGAGAGGGGGGCAGAGGGGGAGACAGAGAGAGTGGGGGACAGAGAGAGGGGCAGAGAGAGAGTGGGTCAGAGGGGGGACAGAGAAAGGAGGAACAGAGAGAAATGGGGATAGAGAGACGGTGACAGAGAGGGGGGGCAGAGAGAGGGAGACAGAGAGAGGGGGACAGAGAGAGAGAGAGAGGGACAGAGAGAGGGGTCGGGTGGCAGAGAGAGTGGGGGCAGAGAGATGGCAACAGAGAGGGGGTCAGACAGCGGGCGGGAGAGAGAGAGGGGACAGAGAGAGGGAGGCAGAGAGAGAGGAGGACAGAGAGAGGGAGGTACAGAGAGAGAGGATGCAGAGAGAGGGCAACATAGAGGGGGTCAGAGAGCGGGGGAGAGAGAGAGGATCAGAGAGAGGGGGACAGAGAGAGAGGGAAGAGAGTGAGGGGGACAGAGAGAGAGGGGGACAGAGAGAGAGGGGGACAGAGAGACGGTGACAGAGAGAGGGACGACAGCGAGAGAGGGGGACAGTGAGGTGGTACAGGGAGAGGTGGGTGTGAGAGAGGGGGTCAGAGAGAGGGCGACAGAGAGAGGGCGACAGCGAGAGAGGGTAACAGAGAGAGGGGGACAGGGAGCGGGGGAGATAGAGGGGGTCAGAGAGAGAGAGGGGGACAGAGAGAGTGGGGGTCAGAGAGAGGGAGACAGAGAGAGGAAAAGATAGAGGGGACAGAGAGAGGGGGACAGAGAGTGGGGGACAGAGAGAGAGGGGACAGAGAGAGAGAGGTGTAGAGAGAGAGGGACAGAGAGAGAGAGGGGACAGAGAGAGAGAGGTGTAGAGAGAGGGGACAGAGAGAGGGGGACAGAGAGAGAGGGGAGATAGAGGGGACAGAGAGAGGGGGACAGAGAGAGGGAAAGATAGAGGGGACAGAGAGAGGGGGACAGAGAGTGGGGGACAGAGAGAGAGGGGACAGAGAGAGAGAGGTGTAGAGAGAGCGGGACAAAGAGAGAGGGGGACAGAGAGAGAGGGTACAGAGAGAGAGGGGGACAGAGAGTGGGTACAGAGAGAGAGGGGGACAGAAAGAGAGGGGCAGAGAGAGAGGGGGGCAGAGAGAGAGGGGGTCAGAGACAGAGGGGGTCAGAGAGAGAGGGGCAGAGAGAGTGGGGGACAGAGAGAGAGGGGCAGAGAGAGAGAGGGGGGGGCAGAGGGGGAGACAGAGAGAGTGGGGGACAGAGAGAGGGGCAGAGAGAGAGGGGGTCAGAGGGGGGACAGAGAGAGAGGGGGACAGAGAGAGGGGGAACAGAGAAAGGAGGAACAGAGAGAAATGGGGATAGAGAGACGGTGACAGAGAGGGGGGGCAGAGAGAGGGAGACAGAGAGAGGGGGACAGAGAGAGAGAGAGGGGGACAGAGAGAGGGGTCGGGTGGCAGAGAGAGTGGGGGCAGAGAGATGGCAACAGAGAGGGGGTCAGACAGCGGGCGGGAGAGAGAGAGGGGACAGAGAGAGGGAGGCAGAGAGAGAGGAGGACAGAGAGAGGGAGGTACAGAGAGAGAGGATGCAGAGAGAGGGCAACATAGAGGGGGTCAGAGAGCGGGGGAGAGAGAGAGGATCAGAGAGAGGGGGACAGAGAGAGAGGGAAGAGAGTGAGGGGGACAGAGAGAGAGGGGGACAGAGAGAGAGGGGGACAGAGAGACGGTGACAGAGAGAGGGACGACAGCGAGAGAGGGGGACAGTGAGGTGGTACAGGGAGAGGTGGGTGTGAGAGAGGGGGTCAGAGAGAGGGCGACAGAGAGAGGGCGACAGCGAGAGAGGGTAACAGAGAGAGGGGGACAGGGAGCGGGGGAGATAGAGGGGGTCAGAGAGAGAGAGGGGGACAGAGAGAGTGGGGGTCAGAGAGAGGGCAACAGAAAGCGGGGGACAGAGAGTGGGGGAGATAGAGGGAGTCAGAGAGAGAGGGAGGACAGAGAGAGGGGGGACAGAGAGAGGGGACAGAGAGAGGGGGAACAGAGAAAGGGGGAACAGAGAGAAGGGGGATAGTAAGACGGTGACAGAGGGGGGGGCAGAGAGAGGGAGACAGAGAGAGGGGTACAGAGTGGGGGAGAGAGAGGGAGTCAGAGAGAGGGGGACAGAGAGTGGGGGGCAGAGAGAGTGGGGGCAGAGAGAGAGGGTGCAGAGAGAAAGGGTGAGTGAGAGGGGGTCAGAGAGCGGGAGAGAGAGAGAGGGGGCAGTGAGAGAGGGGGCAGGGAGAGAGGGTGACAGAGAGGGGGTCAAAGAGCGGGAGAGAGATAGAGGGGACAGAGAGAGGGGGGGACAGAGATGGGGGGCAGAGAGAGGCGGGACAGAGAGAGGGGGAACAGAGAGAGGGGGGGCAGATAGAGGGGGGACAGAGAGGGGGTACAGAGAGAGGGGGGAACAGAGAGAGGGGGGACAGAGAAAGAGGGGGTGCAGAGAGAGGAGGACAGAGAGAGGGGGACAGAGAGAGGGGGACAGAGAGCGGGAGAGAGGGGACAGTGAGAAGGGGATAGAGAGAAGGGACAGAGAGAGGGGTCGGGGGGGCAGAGTGAGTGGGACAGAGAGAGTGGGACAGAGAGAGGGGCGACAGCGAGAGAGGGGGGACAGAGAGATGGGGGGCAGAGAGAGAGAGGGGGCAGAGAGACGGCGACAGAGAGAGGGGCGACAGAGAGCGCAGGCGACAGAGAGGGGGTCAGAGAGCGGGAAGAGAGAGAGGGGGACAGAGAGGGAGGGGACAGAGAGAGGGGGGGACAGAGAGAGGGGGACAGAGAGAGGGGGGGGACAGAGATGGGGGGCAGAGAGAGGCGGGACAGAGAGAGGGGGAACAGAGAGAGGGGGGCAGATAGAGGGGGGACAGAGAGGGGGTACAGAGAGAGGGGGGAACAGAGAGAGGGGGACAGAGAGAGAGGGGGTACAGAGAGAGGAGGACAGAGAGAGGGGGACAGAGAGAGGGGGACAGAGAGCGGGAGAGAGGGGACAGTGAGATGGGGATAGAGAGAAGGGGACAGAGAGAGAGGGGGACAGAGAGAGAGGGGGACAGAGAGAGAGGGGGACAGAGAGAGGGGGGACAGAGAGACGGTGACAGAGAGAGGGACGACAGCGAGAGAGGGGGACAGTGAGGTGGTACAGGGAGAGGCGGGTGTGAGAGAGGGGGTCAGAGACAGGGCGACAGAGAGAGGGTGACAGCGAGAGAGGGTAACAGAGAGAGGGGGGACAGGGCGCGGGGGAGATAGAGGGGTTCAGAGAGAGAGGGGGGACAGAGAGGGGGTACAGAGAGCGGGGGGAACAGAGAGAGGGGGGACAGAGAGAGAGGGCGTACAGAGAGAGGAGGACAGAGAGAGGGGGACAGAGAGCGGGAGAGAGGGGACAGTGAGAAGGGGATAGTGAGAAGGGACAGAGAGAGGGGTCGGGGGGGCAGAGAGAGTGGGACAGAGAGAGTGGGACAGAGAGAGGGGCGACAGCGAGAGAGGGGGCAGAGAGATGGGGGGCAGAGAGAGAGAGGGCAGAGAGAGAGGGGGCAGAGAGAGATGGGGGACAGAGAGACGGCGACAGAGAGAGGGGCGACAGAGAGCGCAGGCGACAGAGAGGGGGTCAGAGAGCGGGAAGAGAGAGAGGGGGACAGAGAGGGAGGGGACAGAGAGAGGAAGACAGAGAGGGGGGGACAGAGAGAGGGGGACAGAGAGAGGGGGGGACAGAGATGGGGGGCAGAGAGAGGCGGGACAGAGAGAGGGGGAACAGAGAGAGGGGGGCAGATAGAGGGGGGACAGAGAGGGGGTACAGAGAGAGGGGGGAACAGAGAGAGGGGGGACAGAGAGAGAGGGGGTACAGAGAGAGGAGGACAGAGAGAGGGGGACAGAGAGAGGGGGACAGAGAGCGGGAGAGAGGGGACAGTGAGAAGGGGATAGAGAGAGGGGGACAGAGAGAGAGAGGGGGGCAGAGAGAGGGGGACAGAGAGGGGGGCAGAGATCGGGGGCAGAAAAGGGCAACAGAGAGGGGGTCAGAGAGCGGGGGAGAGAGAGGGGACAGAGAGAGGGGGACAGTGAGAGGGGGGCAGAGAGAGAGGGGGCAGAGAGAGGGGGTGACAGAGAGGTGGTCAGAGAGCGGGAGAGAGAGGGGACTGTGAGAGGGGGATAGAGAGAGGGGGACAGAGAGTGAGTGGGACAGAGAGAGAGGGGGCAGAAAGAGGGAGACAGAGAGCGGGGAGACAGAGAGAGGGGAGACAGAGAGAGAAGGAGACAGAGAGAGAGGGGACAGAGAGAGAGGGGACAGAGAGAGAGGGGACAGAGAGAGAGATGTGTAGAGAGAGAGGGACAGAGAGAGAGAGAGGGGGACAGAGAGAGAGGGGGTCAGAGAGAGAGGGGTACAGAGAGAGTGCGACAGAGAGAGGGGGGTCAGAGAGAGGGCGACAGAGAGGGGTGGAACAGAGAGAGCGGGACAAAGAGAGAGGGGGACAGAGAGAGAGGGTACAGAGAGAGAGGGGGACAGAGAGAGGTTACAGAGAGAGAGCGGGACAGAAAGAGAGGGTACAGAGAGAGGGGGCAGAGAGAGAGGGGGTCAGAGAGAGAGGTGCAGAGAGAGAGGGGGACAGTGAGAGAGGAGGACAGAGAGAGAGGGCAGAGAGAGAGAGGGGGGGCGGGGGGGGACAGAGAGAGTGGGGGACAGAGAGACGGGGACAGAGAGAGAGGGGGAACAGAGAAAGGGGGAACAGAGAGAAGGGGGGATAGAGAGACGGTGACGGGGGGGGCAGAGAGAGGGAGACAGAGAGAGTGGGACAGAGAGAGAGGGGGGGACAGAGAGAGGGGTCGGGGGCAGAGAGAGTGGGGGCAGAGACAGGGCAACAGAGAGGGGGTCAGAGAGCGGGGGAGAGAGAGAGGGGACAGAGAGAGGGGGACAGAGAGAGGGGAGAGAGAGAGAGGGGGACAGTGAGGTGGTACAGGGAGAGGCGGGTGTGAGAGAGTGGGGGTCAGAGAGAGGGCGACAGAGAGAGGGCGACAGCGAGAGAGGGTAACAGAGAGAGGGGGGACAGAGAGCGGGGGAGATAGAGGGGTTCAGAGAGAGAGAGGGGGACAGAGAGAGTGGGGGTCAGAGAGAGGGCAACAGAGAGCGGGGGACAGAGAGTGGGGGAGATAGAGGGGGTCAGAGAGAGAGGGGGGAAAGAGAGAGAGGGGACAGAGAGGGGGGACAGAGGGAGGGGGGGAAGGAGAGAGGGGGAACAGAGAAAGGGGAACAGAGAGAAGGGGGGATAGAAAGACGGTGACAGAGAGGGGAGGCAGAGAGAGGGAGACAGAGAGAGGGGTACAGAGTGGGGGAGAGAGAGGGGGTCAGAGAGAGGGGGACAGAGAGTGGGGGGGCAGAGAGAGTGGGGGCAGAGAGAGAGGGGGCAGAGAGAAAGGGTGACAGAGAGGAGGTCAGAGAGCGGGAGAGAGAGAGAGAGGGGACAGAGAGAGGGGGGGTCAGAGAGAGAGGGGGACAGAGAGAGTGGGGGTCAGAGAGAGGGCGACAGAGAGCAGGGGACAGAGAGTGGGGGAGATGGAGGGGGTCAGAGAGAGAGGGGGGACAGAGAGAGGGGGGACAGAGAGAGGGGGGACACAGAGAAGGGTACAGAGAGAGGGGGAACAGCAAAAGGGGGAACAGAGAGAAGGGGGGATAGAAAGACGGTGACAGAGAGGGGGTGCAGAGAGAGGGAGACAGAGAGAGGGGTACAGAGTGGGGGAGAGAGAGGGGGTCAGAGAGAGGGGTTCAGAGAGTGGGGGGACAGAGAGTGGGGGCAGAGAGAGTGGGGGCAGAGAGAGAGGGGGCAGAGAGAAAGGGTGACAGAGAGGAGGTCAGAGAGCGGGAGAGAGAGAGGGGGCAGTGAGAGGGGGACAGAGAGAGGGGGACAGAGAGGGGTACGGGGGTGAGAGAGAGGGGGACAGAGAGAGGGGGGCAGAGAGAGAGGGGGCAGAGAGAGAGGGCAGAAAGAGAGGATGACAGAGAAGGGGTTAGAGAGCGGGAGATAGAGAGAGGGGGCAGTGAGATGGGGATAGAGAGAGGGGGACAGAGAGAGGGGGATAGAGAGAGGGGAACAGAGAGAGAGAAGGGACAGAGAGAGGGGTCGGGGGGGCAGAGAGAGTGGGACAGAGAGAGGGGCGACAGCGAGAGAGGGCAACAGAGAGGGGGGGACAGGGAGCGGGGGAGATAGAGGGGGTCAGAGAGAGAGGGGGTCAGAGAGAGAGAGGGGACAGAGAGAGTGGGGGTCAGAGAGAGGGTGACAGAGAGCAGGGGACAGTGGGGGAGATAGAGGGGGTCAGAGAGAGAGGGGGTCAGAGAGAGAGGGGGACAGAGAGAGGGGGGACAGAGAGAGGAGGGGACAGAGAGAGGGGGAACAGAGAAAGGGGGAACAGAGAGAAGGGGGGATAGAAAGATGGTGACAGAGAGCGGGAGAGAGAGGGGGCAGTGAGTGCGGGATAGAGAGAGGGGGACAGAGAGAGGGGGGCAGAGTGAGAGGGGGGCAGAGGGAGAGGGGGCAGAGAGAGAGGGCGACAGAGAGGGGGTCAAAGAGCGGGGGAGAGAGAGGGGACAGAGTGAGGGGGACAGGAGTGAGGGGAAAATAGAGAGGGGGACAGAGAGACGGCGACAGAGAGGGGGTCAGAGAGGGTGGGAGAGAGAGGGGACAGATAGAGGGGGACAGAGAGAGAGGGGACAGAGAGAGAGGGGGACAGAGAGAGAAGGGGGCAGAAAGAGGAGATAGAGAGAGGGGGACAAAGAGAGAGAAGGACAGAGAGAGAAGGGGTCAGAGAGAAGGGGGACAGAGAGAGGGGGGACAGAGAGAGGGGGTCAAAGAGAGGGGGAACAGCGAAAGTTGGGACAGAGAGAAGGGGGGTTAGAGAGACGGTGACAGAGAGAGGGGGCAGAGGGAGAGAGAGAGAGAGGGGTAGAGTGTGGGGGAGAGAGGGTGGGTCAGAGAGAGGGGGACAGAGAGTGGGCGGATGGAGAGAGTGGGGGATAGAGAGAGAGAGAGGGGGACAGAGAGGTGGGCAGAGAGAGAGGAGGCAGAGAGAGGGCGACAGAGACGGGGACAGAGAGAGGGGGGACAGAGAGAGGGGGGACAGAGAGACTGTGACAGAGAGGGGGCAGAGAGACGGGGACAGAGAGAGGGGGACAGAGACGGGGACAGAGAGAGGGGGGACAGAGAGAGGGGGGACAGAGAGACGGTGACTGAGAGGGGGCAGAGAGAGGGCGATAGAGATGGGGGAACAGAGAGCGGGGAACAGAGCGAGGGGGCAGAGAGAGGCGGTCAGACAGAGAGACGGATAGAGAGAGAGGGGGACAGAGAGAGCGGGGACAGAGAGAGAGAGGACAGAGGGGGGAGGGGGGGACCAGAGTCAGGGGGAGGCAGAGAGAGGGGGACAGAGCGAGAGGGAACAGAGGGAGAGGGGACAGAGAGATGGTGATAGAGAGGGGGCAGAGAGAGGAGGGACAGAGAGAGGGGGACAGAGAGAGAGGGGGACAGAGAGAGGGAGAACAGAGCGAGGCAGACAGAGAGAGGGTGAAAGAGAGAGAGGGGGACAGAGAGAGGGGGACAGAGAGAGGGGGACAGAGAGAGAGGGGGACAGAGAGAGGGGGACAGAGAGAGGAGGGACAGAGAGAGGGGGACAGAGAGAGGGGGTACAGAGAGAGGGGGTCAGAGAGAGAGGGGGCCAAAGAGAGAGGAGGCCAGAGACAGGGGGGCAGAGAGAGAGGGGCAGAGAGAGGGGGAATAGAGAGTGGGGGAGATAGAGAGAGGGGCAGAGAGCGATGGGGGCAGACAGAGGGGGGCAGACAGAGGGGGACAGAGTGAGGGGGGCAAAGAGAGAGGGGAGCAGAGAGAGAGGGGAAAGAGAGAGGGGCAGAGAGAGGAGGACAGAGAGAGGGGGGCAGAGAGAGACGGGAAAGAGAGAGGGGCAGAGAGAGGGTGACAGGGAGTTGGGGAGATAGAGGGGGTCAGAGAGTGGGGACAGAGAGAGGGGTACAGAGAGTGGGGGGATGGAGAGAGGGCAGAGAGACAGGGAGAGATAGACGGGACAGAGAGAGAGGGACAGAGAGAGTGGGGGACAGAGAGGGGGTGGACAGAGAGAGGGGGAGACAGAGAGAGCGGGACTGAGAGAGGGTGGGACAGAGAGAGGGGGGACAGAGAGAGAGGGGGACAAAGAGGAGGGATAGAGAGATGCGGGTGGGAGAGAGAGGGGACAGAGGGGGACAGAGAGTAGGGAGATGGAGAGAGTGGGGACAGAGAAAGAGAGAGGGGTCAGAGAGAGCGGGCGACAGAGAGGGGGTCAGAGAGCGGGGAGAGAGAGAGGACACAGAGAGAGGGGGACAGAGAGAGGGGGACAGAGAGCGCGCGCGACAGAGAGGGGGTCAGAGAGCGGGGAGAGAGAGAGGACACAGAGAGAGGGGGACGGGGGTCAGAGAGAGGGGGGCAGTGAGAGAGGGGGGTAGAGAGAGGGGAGAGAGAGGACACAGAGAGAGGGGGACGGGGGTCAGAGAGAGGGGGTCAGAGAGAGAGGAGGCAGAGACAGGGGGCAGAAAGAGAGGATGACAGGGAGGGGGTCAGAGAGCGGGAGAGAGAGAGGGGGACAGTGAGATGGGGATAGAGAGAGGGGGACAGAGAGAGGGGACAGAAAGAGAGAGGGAGACAGAGGGGGGTCAAAGAGCAGGGGAGAGAGAGAGGGGACAGAGAGAGGGGGACAGAGAGAGGGGAACAGAGAGAGAGGGGACAGAGAGAGGGGTCGGGGGGCAGAGAGAGTGGGACAGAGAGAGTGGGACAGAGAGACGGGCGACAGCGAGGGCGGGCAACAGAGAGAGGGGGACAGAGAGCGGGGGAGATAGAGGGGGTCAGAGAGAGAGGGGGACAGAGAGAGGGAGGGACAAAGAGAGGGGGAACAGAGAAAGGGGGGACAGAGAGAAGGGGGGATAGAGAGACGGTGACAGAGAGAGGAAGACAGAGAGGGGGGACAGAGAGGGGGGGACAGAGAGAGGGAGGGACAAAGAGAGGGGGAACAGAGAAAGGTGGGAAGAGAGAAGGGGGGATAGAGAGACGGTGACAGAGAGAGGGGGCAGAGAGAGGGAGACAGAGAGGGGGCTCAGAGAGGGGGGGACAGAGGGGGGACAGAGAGAGATGGGGTCAGAGAGAGGGGGTACAGAGAGAGAGAGGGGGGTCAGAGAGAGAGGGGGTCAGAGAGAGAGGGGTCAGAGAGAGAGGGGGTACAGAGAGAGAGGGGAACAGAGAGGTGGGCAGAGAGAGGGGGTCAGAGAGAGAGAGGGATAGAGAGAGAGGGGGACAGAGAGAGAGGGGACAGAGAGAGAGAGGGCAGAGGGGGGCTGACCAGAGTGGGGGTGCAGAGAGAGGGGTCAGAGCGAGAGGGAACAGAGGGAGAGGGGACAGAGAGATGGTGACAGAGTGGGGGCAGAGAGAGGAGGGACAGAGAGAGGGAGAACAGAGAGAGAGGGGGACAGAAAGAGAGGGGGACAGAGAGAGAGGGGGACAGAGAGAGGGTGAAAGAGAGAGAGGGGGACAGAGAGAGGGGGACAGAGAGAGAGGGGGACAGAGAGAGGGGGACAGAGAGAGGAGGGACAGAGAGAGGGCGACAGAGAGAGGGGGTACAGAGAGAGAGGGGACAGAGTGAGGGGACAGAGAGAGGGGGACAGAGAGAGAGGGGGACAGAGAGAGAGGGGGACAGAGAGAGGGGGACAGAGAGAGGGGGGACAGAGAGAGGGGGACAGAGAGAGGGGGACAGAGAGAGGAGGGACAGAGAGAGGGGGACAGAGAGAGGGGGGACAGAGAGAGGGGGGACAGAGAGAGGGGGACAGAGAGAGAGGGGGACAGAGAGGGGGGGACAGAGAGAGAGGGACAGAGAGAGGGACAGAGAGAGGGGGACAGAGAGAGAGGGGAACAGAGAGAGGGGGACAGAGAAAGGGGGACAGAGAGAGAGAGGGGGACAGAGAGAGGGGGGGCAGAGCGAGGGGTGACAGAGAGAAGGGGGGAAAGAGAGACGGTGACAGAGAGACGGGGCAGAGAGAGGGAGACAGAGAGGGGGCTCAGAGAGGGGGAGACAGAGGGGGGGGACTAAGAGAGATGGGGTCAGCGAGAGGGGGTACAGAGAGAGAGAGGGGGGTCAGAGCGAGAGGGGGTCAGAGAGAGAGGGGTCAGAGAGAGAGGGGGTACAGAGAGAGAGGGGAACAGAGAGGGGGGCAGAGGGGGGGACCAGAGAGGGAACAGAGAGAGGGGGACGGGGGTCAGAGAGAGGGGGTCAGAGAGAGAGGAGGCAGAGACAGGGGGCAGAAAGAGAGGATGACAGGGAGGGGGTCAGAGAGCGGGAGAGAGAGAGGGGGACAGTGAGATGGGGATAGAGAGAGGGGGACAGAGAGAGGGGACAGAGAGAGAGAGGGAGACAGGGGGGGTCAAAGAGCAGGGGAGAGAGAGAGGGGACAGAGAGAGGGGGACAGAGAGAGGGGAACAGAGAGAGAGGGGACAGAGAGAGGGGTCAGGGGGCAGAGAGAGTGGGACAGAGAGAGTGGGACAGAGAGACGGGCGACAGCGAGGGCGGGCAACAGAGAGAGGGGGACAGAGAGCGGGGGAGATAGAGGGGGTCAGAGAGAGAGGGGGACAGAGAGAGGGAGGGACAAAGAGAGGGGGAACAGAGAAAGTGGGACAGAGAGAAGGGGGGATAGAGAGACTGTGACAGAGAGAGGAAGACAGAGAGGGGGGACAGAGAGGGGGGGACAGAGGGGGGGTCGACAGAGAGAGCGGGGCAGAGAGAGGGAGGGACAAAGAGAGGGGGAACAGAGAAAGGTGGGAAGAGAGAAGGGGGATAGAGAGACGGTGACAGAGAGAGGGGGCAGAGAGAGGGAGACAGACAGAGGTCTCAGAGAGGGGGGGACAGAGGGGGGACAGAGAGAGATGGGGTCAGAGAGAGGGGGTACAGAGAGAGAGAGGGGGGTCAGAGAGAGAGGGGGTCAGAGAGAGAGAGGGGTCAGAGAGAGAGGGGGTACAGAGAGAGAGGGGAACAGAGAGGTGGGCAGAGAGAGGGGTTCAGAGAGAGAGGGATAGAGAGAGAGGGGGACAGAGAGAGAGGGGACAGAGAGAGAGAGGACAGAGGGGGGCTGACCAGAGTGGGGGTGCAGAGAGAGGGGTCAGAGCGAGAGGGAACAGAGGGAGAGGGGACAGAGAGATGGTGACAGAGTGGGGGCAGAGAGAGGAGGGACAGAGAGAGGGAGAACAGAAAGAGAGGGGGACAGAAAGAGAGGGGGACAGAGAGAGAGGGGGACAGAGAGAGAGGGGGACAGAGAGAGGGGGGGACAGAGAGAGGGGGACAGAGAGAGAGTGGGACAGAGAGAGGGGGGACAGAGAGAGAGGGGGACAGAGAGAGGGGGGACAGAGAGAGGGGGACAGAGAGAGTGGGTACAGAGAGAGAGGAGACAGAGAGAGGGGACAGAGAGAGGGGGACAGAGAGAGAGGGGGACAGAGAGAGAGGGGGACAGAGAGAGGGGGACAGAGAGAGGGGGACAGAGATAGAGGGGGACAGAGAGAGGGGGTTCAGAGAGAGGGGAACAGAGAGAGTGGACAGGGAGAGGAGGGACAGAGAGAGGGCGACAGAGAGACGGGGTACAGAGAGAGAGGGGACAGAGAGAGGGGACAGAGAGAGGGGGGACAGAGAGAGAGGGGGACAGAGAGAGGGGGGACAGAGAGAGGGGGACAGAGAGAGTGGGTACAGAGAGAGAGGAGACAGAGAGAGGGGACAGAGAGAGGGGGACAGAGAGAGAGGGGGACAGAGAGAGAGGGGGACAGAGAGAGGGGGACAGAGAGAGGGGGACAGAGATAGAGGGGGACAGAGAGAGGGGGTTCAGAGAGAGGGGAACAGAGAGAGTGGACAGGGAGAGGAGGGACAGAGAGAGGGCGACAGAGAGACGGGGTACAGAGAGAGAGGGGACAGAGAGAGGGGACAGAGAGAGGGGGACAGAGAGAGAGGGTACAGAGAGAGAGGAGACAGAGAGAGGGGACAGAGAGAGGGGGACAGAGAGAGAGGGGGACAGAGAGAGAGGGGGACAGAGAGAGGGGGGCAGAGAGAGAGGGGGACAGAGAGAGGGGGGACAGAGAGAGGGCGACAGAGAGAGAGGGTACAGAGAGAGAGGAGACAGAGAGAGGGGACAGAGAGAGGGGGACAGAGAGAGAGGGGGACAGAGAGAGAGGGGGACAGAGAGAGGGGGGACAGAGAGAGGGGGACAGAGAGAGTGGACAGGGAGAGGAGGGACAGAGAGAGAGGGGGACAGAGAGAGAGGGGGACAGAGAGAGGGGGACAGAGAGAGAGGGGGACAGAGAGAGGGGGACAGAGAGAGGGGGTACAGAGAGAGGGGGGGACAGAGAGAGGGGGACAGAGAGAGGGGGACAGAGAGAGGAGGGACAGAGAGAGGGGGACAGAGAGAGGGGGGACAGAGAGAGGGGGGACAGAGAGAGGGGGACAGAGAGAGAGGGGGACAGAGAGGGGGGGACAGAGAGAGAGGGACAGAGAGAGGGACAGAGAGAGGGGTCAGAGAGAGAGGGGAACAGAGAGAGGGGGACAGAGAAAGGGGGACAGAGAGAGAGAGGGGGACAGAGAGAGGGGGGGCAGAGAGAGGGGGGACAGAGAGAAGGGGGTATAGAGAGACGGTGACAGAGAGAGGGGGCAGAGAGAGGGAGACAGAGAGGGGGCTCAGAGAGGGGGGGACAGAGGGGGGGTCTAAGAGTGATGGGGTCAGAGAGAGGGGGTACAGAGAGAGAGAGGGGGGTCAGAGCGAGAGGGGGTACAGAGAGAGAGGGGAACAGAGAGGGGGGCAGAGGGGGGGACCAGAGAGGGAACAGAGAGAGGGGGACAGAGAGAGGGGGCAGAAAGAGGGGAGCCAGAGAGAGAAGGGGCAGAGAGACGGGGCAGAGAGAGGCCAACAAAGAGAGGGGACAGTGAAGGGGGGGACAGAGAGAGGGGGGACGGGGGGGGCGAACAGAGAGACGGTGACTGAGAGGGGACAGTGAGTGGGGGACAGAGAGAGGGGGGGACGAGCAGGACAGAGAGAGGGGGGACAGAGAAACTGTGACAGAGAGGGGGCAGAGAGACGGTGACAGGGGGGGGGGACAGAGAGAGGGCGATAGAGATGGGGGA
Source organism: Chiloscyllium plagiosum (assembly GCF_037043375.1). Classification (NCBI taxonomy): domain Eukaryota; kingdom Metazoa; phylum Chordata; class Chondrichthyes; order Orectolobiformes; family Hemiscylliidae; genus Chiloscyllium; species Chiloscyllium plagiosum. The sequence continues at coordinate 30,769,456 of NW_028270186.1, read as the reverse complement.
ACAGAGAGCGGGGAACAGAGCGAGGGGGCAGAGAGAGGGGGTCAGAGAGAGAGAGGGATAGAGAGAGAGGGGACAGAGAGAGAGGGGACTGAGAGAGAGGGGACTGAGAGAGAGAGGATAGAGGGGGGGGGGCAGAGTGGGGGTGCAGAGAGAGAGGTCAGAGCGAGAGGGAACAGAGGGAGAGGGGACAGAGAGATGGTGACAGAGTGGGATCAGAGAGAGGAGGGACAGAGAGAGGGAGAACAGAGAGAGAGGGGGACAGAGAGAGAGGGGGACAGAGAGAGAGGGGAACCGAGAGAGGGGGGGACAGAGAGAGGGGTGACAGAGAGAGGACGACAGAGAGAGGGGACAGGGAGAGGAGGGACAGAGAGAGAGGGCGAAAGACAGAGAGGCGGACCGAGAGAGGAGGGACAGAGAGAGGAGGGACAGAGAGAGGGGGACAGAGAGAGGGGGACAGAGAGGGGGGGCAGAGAGAGGGGGACAGAGAGGGGGGGCAGAGAGAGGGGGACAGAGAGAGGGGGACAGAGAGAGGGGGGGACAGAGAGAGGGGGACAGAGGAAGGGGGACAGAGAGAGGGGGGGCAGAGAGAGGGGGACAGAGAGAGGGGGACAGAGAGAGGGGGGACCGAGAGAGGGGGGACAGAGAGAGAGGGGGACAGAGAGAGGGGGACAGAGAGAGGGGGACAGAGAGAGAGGGGGACCGAGAGAGGGGGGGACAGAGAGAGAGAGGGACAGAGAGAGGGACAGAGAGTGGGGGACAGAGAGAGGGGGGCAGAGAGAGGGGGGACAGAGAGAAGGGGGGACAGAGAGAGGGGCACAGAGAGAGGAGGGAAGAGAGGGGAGGGCAGAGAGACTGGGGACAGAGAGAGAGAGGGGTACAGAGAGAGGGGGACAGAGAGTGGGGGACAGAGAGAGGGCAGAGAGAGGGCAACAGAGAGAGGGGGACAGAGACCGGGGCAGAGAGAGGGGGACAGAGAGCGAGGGGGACAGAGAGAGAGGGGGACAGAGAGAGAGCGGGACAGAGAGAGTGGAGGAAAGAGAGGGGGGAAAGAGAGAGGGTAGGAACGAGAGAGAGAGAGGGGATAGATAGCGGGGGAGACAGACAGTGGGGGAAAGAGAGAGGGGACAGACAGCGAGGGGGACAGAGAGAGAGGGGAACAGAGAGAGGGGGACAGAGAGCTGGGGGACAGAGAGTGGGGCACAGAGAGTGGGGAAGATAGAGGGGGTCAGAGGGAGTGGGGACAGAGAGAGGGTTACAGAGTGGGGGAAAGAGAGGGTGTCAGAGAAAGGGGGCAGAGAGAGGAGGACAGAGAGATGCAGGTGGGTGAGAGAGGGAGACAGAGAAATGGGGGACAGAGAGCGAGGGACAGAGAGCGCGGGACAGAGAGAGGGGGACAGAGAGGGGGGCAGAGAGGGGGGGACAGAGAGAGGGGGACAGAGAGAGGGGGACAGAGGGAGGGGGACAGAGGGAGGGGGGACAGAGAGATGGTTACTGGGAGGGGGCATAGAGAGGGGGACAGAGAGAGGAGAACAGAGAGAGGGAAACAGAGAGAGGGGGACAGAGAGAGTTGTCGGGGGCAGAGAGAGCGGGGGCAGAGAGAGGGCAACAGAGAGGGGGTCAGAGCGCGGGGGAGAGAGGGGATCAGAGAGCGTCGGAGAGAGGGGGGACAGATAGAGGGGGACAGAGAGAGAGGGGACAGAGAGAGAGGGGGACAGAGAGACGGCGACAGAGAGAGGGGTCAGAGAGAGGGGGAGATAGAGGGGCCAGAGAGAGAGGGGGCCAAAGAGAGAGGAGGCCAGAGACAGGGGGGCAGAGAGAGAAAGGGGCAGAGAGAGGGGGAACAGAGAGTGGGGGAGATTGAAAGAGAGGGGCAGAGAGTGATGGGGGCAGACAGAGGGGGGCAGACAGAGGGGGACAGAGTGAGGGGGCAGAGAGAGAGGGACAGAGAGAGGAGGACAGAGAGATGGGGGCAGAGAGAGAGGGGAAAGAGAGAGGGGCAGAGAGAGGGTGATAGGGAGTTGGAGAGATAGAGGGGGTCAGAGAGTGGGGACAGAGAGAGGGGTACAGAGAGTGGGGGGATGGAGAGAGTGGGGGACAGAGAGAGGGCAGAGAGACAGGGAGAGATAGACGGGATAGAGAGAGGGGGACAGAGAGAGAGGGGGCCAAAGAGAGAGGAGGCCAGAGACAGGGGGGCAGAGAGAGAGGGGGACAGAGAGAGGGGGGGACAGAGAGAGGGGGACAGAGGGAGGGGGACAGAGAGAGGGGGGGGACAGAGAGAGGGGGTCAGAGAGAGGGGGACAGAGAGAGGGGGACAGAGAGAGGGGGGACAGAGAGAGGGGGACAGAGAGAGAGGGGGACAGAGAGAGGGGGACAGAGAGAGGGGGACAGAGAGAGAGGGGGACAGAGAGAGGGGGGGACAGAGAGAGAGAGGGACAGAGAGAGGGACAGAGAGAGGGGGACAGAGAGAGGGGGGCAGAGAGAGGGGGGACTGAGAGAAGGGGGGACAGAGAGAGGGGCACAGAGAGAGGAGGGAAGAGAGGGGGGAGCAGAGAGACTGGGGACAGAGAGAGAGAGGGGTACAGAGAGGGGGGGAACAGAGAGTGGGGGACAGAGAGAGGGCAGAGAGAGGGCAACAGAGAGAGGGGGACAGAGACCGGGGCAGAGAGAGGGGGCAGAGAGAGGGGGACAGAGAGCGAGGGGGACAGAGAGAGAGGGGAACAGAGAGAGAGCGGGACAGAGAGAGTGGAGGAAAGAGAGGGGGGACAGAGAGAGGGTGGGAAAGAGAGAGAGAGGGGGGACAGAGAGCGGGGGAGACAGAGAGCTGGGGGACAGAGAGAGGGGACAGACAGCGAGGGGGACAGAGAGAGAGGGGAACAGAGAGAGGGGGACAGAGAAAGGGGGAGAAAGAGAGAGAGAGAGAGGACAGAGAGAGATGGAGACAGAGAGCTGGGGGACAGAGAGTGGGGCACAGAGAGTGGGGAAGATAGAGGGGGTCAGAGGGAGTGGGGACAGAGAGAGGGTTACAGAGTGGGGGAAAGAGAGGGTGTCAGAGAAAGGGGGGCAGAGAGAGGAGGACAGAGAGATGCAGGTGGGAGAGAGAGGGGGACAGAGAAATGGGGCACAGAGAGCGAGGGACAGAGAGCGCGGGACAGAGAGAGGGGGTCAGAGAGTGGGGGACAGAGAGCGAGGGACAGAGAGCGCGGGACAGAGAGAGGGGCACAGAGAGTGGGGAAGATAGAGGGGGTCAGAGGGAGTGGGGACAGAGAGAGGGTTACAGAGTGGGGGAAAGAGAGGGTGTCAGAGAAAGGGGGACAGAGAAATGGAGGACAGAGAGATGCAGGTGGGAGAGAGAGGGGGACAGAGAAATGGGGGACAGAGAGAGAGGGACAGAGAGGGGGACAGAGAGAGAGGGACAGAGAGAGAGAGGGACAGAGCGAGAGGGCGACAGAGAGGAGGGACAGAGAGAGGGGGACAGAGTGGGTGGGACAGAGAGAGAGAGGGGGACAGAGAGAGATGGGGACAGAGAGAGAGGGGAACAGAGAGGGGGACAGAGAGAGGCAGGGAGGGAGAGGGGGGCAGAGAGTTGGCGGCAGAGAGAGGGCCACAGAGAGTGAGGGTGATAGAGGGGGTCAGAGAGAAGGGGGGCAGAGAGTGGGGGAACAGAGAGACGGTGACAGATATGGCAACAGAGAGAGGGGGACAGAGAGAGGAGGACAGAGAGAGGGGGACGGGGGACGGCAGAGAGGGCGGGACAGAGAGGGGGGACAGAGAGAGGGGGACAGAGAGAGGCAGGGAGGGAGAGGGGGGCAGAGAGTTGGCGGCAGAGACAGGGCCACAGAGAGTGAGGGTGATAGAGGGGGTCAGAGAGAAGGGGGGCAGAGAGTGGGGTACAGAGAGACGGTGACAGATATGGCAACAGAGAGAGGGGGACAGAGAGAGGAGGACAGAGAGAGGGGGACGGGGGACGGCAGAGAGGGGGGACAGAGAGAGGGGGACAGAGAGAGGGGGACAGAGAGAGGAGGACAGAGAGAGGGGGACAGAGAGAGGGGACAGAGAGAGGAGGACAGAGAGAGGGGGACAGAGAGAGGGGGACAGAGAGAGGGGGACAGAGAGAGGGGGACAGAGAGAGGAGGACAGAGAGAGGGGGACAGAGAGAGGGGGACAGAGAGGGGGCAGAGAGGGGGGGCAGAGAGAGGGGGGCAGAGAGAGGGGGACAGAGGGAGGGTGACAGAGGGAGGGGGGACAGAGAGATGGTTACTGGGAGGGGGCATAGAGAGGGGGACAGAGAGAGGAGAACAGAGAGAGGGAAACAGAGAGAGGGGGAGAGAGAGAGGTGTCGGGGGCAGAGAGAGCGGGGGCAGAGAGAGGGCAACAGAGAGGGGGTCAGAGCGCGGGGGAGAGAGGGGATCAGAGAGCGTGGGAGAGAGGGGGGACAGATAGAGGGGGACAGAGAGAGAGGGGACAGAGAGAGAGGGGGACAGAGAGACGGCGACAGAGAGAGGGGTCAGAGAGAGGGGGAGATAGAGGGGGCCAGAGAGAGAGGGGGCCAAAGAGAGAGGGGGCCAGAGACAGGGGGGCAGAGAGAGAGAGGGGCAGAGAGAGAGAGGGGGAACAGAGAGCGGGGGAGATAGAGAGAGAGGGGCAGAGAGCGATGGGGGCAGGCAGAGGGGGGCAGACAGAGGGGGACAGAGTGAGGGGGGCAGAGAGAGAGGGACAGAGAGAGGAGGACAGAGAGATGGGGGCAGAGAGAGAGGGGAAAGAGAGAGGGGCAGAGAGAGGGTGACAGGGAGTTGGAGAGATAGAGGGGGTCAGAGAGTGGGGACAGGGAGAGGGGTACAGAGAGTGGGGGGATGGACAGAGTGGGGGACAGAGAGAGGGCAGAGAGACAGGGAGAGATAGACGGGACAGAGAGAGGGGGACAGAGAGAGGGGGGGACAGAGAGAGAGGGGGCCAAATAGAGAGGAGGCCAGAGACAGGGGGGCAGAGAGAGAGAGGGGCAGAGAGAGAGGGGGAACAGAGAGTGGGGGAGATAGAGAGAGAGGGGCAGAGAGCGATGGGGGCAGACAGAGGGGGGCAGACAGAGGGGGACAGAGTGAGGGGGGCAGAGAGAGCGGGACAGAGAGAGGAGGACAGAGAGATGGGGGCAGAGAGAGAGGGGAAAGAGAGAGGGGCAGAGAGAGGGTGACAGGGAGTTGGAGAGATAGAGGGGGTCAGAGAGTGGGGACAGAGAGAGGGGTACAGAGATTGGGGGGATGGAGAGAGTGGGGGACAGAGAGAGGGCAGAGAGACAGGGAGAGATAGACGGGACAGAGAGAGGGGGACAAAGAGAGAGGGGGACAGAGAGAGAGGGGGACAGAGAGAGAGGGGGACAGAGAGGGGGTGGACAGAGAGAGGGAGGACAGAGAGAGGGGGAGACAGAGAGAGGCGGGTGGGAGAGAGAGGGGGACAGAGATGGGGGAACAGAGAGAGCGGGACTGAGAGAGTGGGGGACAAAGAGGAGGGATAGAGAGATGCAGGTGGGAGAGAGAGGGGACAGAGGGGGACAGAGAGTGGGGAGATCGAGAGAGTGGGGACAGAGAGAGAGAGGGGGACAGAGAGAGTGGGCGACAGAGAGGGGGTCAGAGAGCGGGGAGAGAGAGAGGACACAGAGAGAGGGGGACGGGGGTCAGAGAGAGCGGGGCAGAGAGAGGGGGGACAGAGGGGGAGAACAGAGAGGGGGGGACAGAGAGAGAGGGGACAGAGAGAGAGGGGGACAGAGAGAGGGGGACAGAGAGCGCGCGCGACAGTGAGGGGGTCAGAGAGCGGGGAGAGAGAGAGGACACAGAGAGAGGGGGACGGGGGTCAGAGAGAGGGGGGCAGAGAGGGGGGTAGAGAGAGGGGAGAGAGAGAGGACACAGAGAGAGGGGGACGGGGGTCAGAGCGAGGGGGTCAGAGAGAGAGGGGGCAGAGACAGGGGGCAGAAAGAGAGGATGACAGGGAGGGGGTCAGAGAGCGGGAGAGAGAGAGGGGACAGTGAGATGGGGATAGAGAGAGGGGGACAGAGAGAGGGGACAGAGAGAGAGGGGGAGACAGAGGGGGGTCAAAGAGCAGGGGAGAGAGAGGGGGACAGAGAGAGGGGGACAGAGAGAGGGGAACAGAAAGTGAGGGGACAGAGAGAGGGGTCGGGGGGCAGAGAGAGTGGGACAGAGAGAGTGGGACAGAGAGAGGGGCGACAGCGAGAGAGGGCAACAGAGAGAGGGGGACAGAGAGCGGGGGAGATAGAGGGGGTCAGAGAGAGAGGGGGGTCAGAGAGAGATGGGGCAGAAAGAGGCAACAGAGAGAGGGGAAGCGAGAGAAAGGGGGACAGAGAGAGGGAGGGACAAAGAGAGGGGAACAGAGAAAGGTGGGACAGAGAGAAGGGGGGATGAGAGACGGTGACAGAGAGAGGGGACAGAGAGAGGGAGACAGAGAGGGGGGACAGAGAGGGGGGGACGGGGGGGGGAACAGAGAGAGATGGGGTCAGAGAGAGGGGGTACAGAGAGAGAGAGGGGATCAGAGAGAGAGAGGGGGTCAGAGAGAGAGGGGTCAGAGAGAGAGGGGGTACAGAGAGAGGGGAACAGAGAGGGGGGCAGGGGGGGGGGGGACCAGAGAGGGAACAGAGAGAGGGGGACAGAGAGAGGGGGCAGAAAGAGGGGTTCAGAGAGAGAGAGGAATAGAGAGAGAGGGGGACAGAGAGAGAGGGGACAGAGAGAGGGAGACAGAGAGGGGGGACAGAGAGGGGGGGACGGGGGGGGAACAGAGAGAGATGGGGTCAGAGAGAGGGGGTACAGAGAGAGAGAGGGGATCAGAGAGAGAGAGGGGGTCAGAGAGAGAGGGGTCAGAGAGAGAGGGGGTACAGAGAGAGAGGGGAACAGAGAGGGGGGCAGAGGGGGGGGACCAGAGAGGGAACAGAGAGAGGGGGACAGAGAGAGGGGGCAGAAAGAGGGGTTCAGAGAGAGAGAGGGATAGAGAGAGAGGGGGACAGAGAGAGAGGGGACAGAGAGAGAGAGGACAGAGGGGGGAGGGGGGGACCAGAGTGGGGGTGCAGAGAGAGGGGGACAGAGTGGGGGTGCAGAGAGAGGGGGACAGAGCGAGAGGGAACAGAGGGAGAGGGGACAGAGAGAGGGGGGACAGAGAGAGGGGGGACAGAGAGAGGGGACAGAGAGAGGGGGACAGAGAGAGAGGGGGACAGAGAGAGGGGGACAGAGAGAGGGGGGGACAGAGAGAGGGGGACAGAGAGAGAGGCGGACAGAGAGAGGAGGGACAGAGAGAGGGGGACAGAGAGAGGGGGTACAGAGAGAGAGGGGACAGAGAGAGGGGACAGAGAGAGGGGGACAGAGAGAGAGGGGGACAGAGAGAGAGGGGTCAGAGAGAGAGGGGGTACAGAGAGAGAGGGGTACAGAGAGAGTGACAGAGAGAGGGGGACAGAGAGGGGGGGGGGCAGAGAGAGGGGGACAGAGAGATGAGGGACAGAGAGAGGGGGACAGAGAGAGGGGGGACAGAGAGAGGGGGGCAGAGAGAGGGGGACAGAGAGAGAGGGGTACAGAGAGAGTGACAGAGAGAGGGGGACAGAGAGAAAAGTGAACAGAGAGAGGGGGACAGAGAGAGGGGGACAGAGGGAGGGGGGACAGAGAGAAGGGGGGGACAGAGAGAGGGGGGACAGAGAGAAGGGGGGACAGAGAGAGGGGGACAGAGAGAGAGTGGGCAGAGAGAGGGCAACAGAGAGGGGGTCAGAGAGCGGGGGAGAGAGGAGGTCAGAGAGCGTGGGAGAGAGAGGGGACAGATCGAGAGGGGCTCAGAGAGCCGGCGACAGAGAGAGGGGGACAGAGAGTGGGGGAGATAGAGGGGGTCAGAGAGAGAGGGGGTCAGTGAGAGAGTGGGGGTCAGAGAGAGAAGGGGGCCGAAAGAGGAGACAGAGAGAGGAGGACAGAGAGAGAGGAGGACAGAGAGAGAAGGGGTCAGAGAGGGGGGGGGGGGACAGACAGAGGAGGGGACAGAGAGAGGGGGGGCAAAGAGAAGGTGAACAGAGAAAGGTGGGACAGAGAGAAGGGGGGATAGAGAGACGGTGACAGAGAGAGGGGGCAGAGGGAGAGAGAGAGGGGTACAGTGTGGGGGAGAGAGGGGTGTCAGAGAGAGGGGGACAGAGAGTGGGCGGATGGAGAGAGTTGGGGATAGAGAGAGAGAGGGGGACAGAGAGAGAGGGGGACAGAGAGGGGGGCAGAGAGAGGGGGCAGAGAGTGGGCGACAGAGAGGGGGTTAGAGAGCGGGGAGAGAGAGGGGACAGAGAGAGGGGGACAGAGAGAGAGGGGGACAGAGAGAGGGAGGGACAAAGAGAGGGGAACAGAGAAAGGTGGGACAGAGAGAAGGGGGGATAGAGAGACGGTGACAGAGAGAGGGGACAGAGAGAGGGAGACAGAGAGGGGGGACAGAGAGGGGGGGGGACAGAGGGGGGGGAGGGAACAGAGGGGGGGGGGACAGAGAGAGATGGGGTCAGAGAGAGGGGGTACAGAGAGAGAGAGGGGGTCAGAGAGAGAGGGGGTCAGAGAGAGGGGGGGTCAGAGAGAGAGAGGGGGTCAGAGAGAGAGGGGGTCAGAGAGAGGGGTCAGAGAGAGAGGGGGTACAGAGAGAGAGGGGAACAGAGAGGGGGCAGAGGGGGGGACCAGAGCGGGAACAGAGAGAGGGGGACAGAGAGAGGGGGCAGAAAGAGGGGGGCCAGAGAGAGAAGGGGCAGAGAGACGGGGCAGAGAGAGGCCAACAAAGAGAGGGGACAGTGAAGTGGGGGACAGAGAGAGGGGGGGACGAGCTGGGCAGAGAGAGGGGGGAACAGAGAAACTGTGACAGAGAGGGGGCAGAGAGACGGTGACAGGGGGGGGCAGAGAGAGGGCGATAGAGATGGGGGAACATAGAGCGGGGAACAGAGCGAGGGGGCAGAGAGAGGGGGTCAGAGAGAGAGAGGGGACAGAGAGAGAGGGGACAGAGAGATGGTGACAGAGTGGGGGCAGAGAGAGGAGGGACAGAGCGAGGGAGAACAGAGAGAGAGGGGGACAGAAAGAGAGGGGGACAGAGAGAGAGGGGACAGAGGAGGGAGGGGGGGACCAGAGTGGGGGTGCAGAGAGAGAGGGGGACAGAGAGAGGGGAGACAGAGAGAGGGGGGACAGAGAGAGGGGGACATAGAGAGTGTACAGGGAGAGGAGGGACAGAGAGAGGGCGACAGAGAGAGAGGCGGACAGAGAGAGGAGGGACAGAGAGAGGGGGACATTGAGAGGGGGTACAGAGAGAGGGGGACAGAGAGAGAGGGGGACAGAGAGAGGGACAGAGAGAGGGGGACAGAGAGAGAGGTGAACAGAGAGAGGGGGACAGAGAGAGGGGGACAGAGGGAGAGGGGGACAGAGAGAGGGGGGCAGAGAGAGGGGGGACAGAGAGAAAGGGGGGGACAGAGAGAGGGGGACAGAGAGAGAGGGGGCAGAGAGAGGGCAACAGAGAGGGGTCAGAGCGCGGGGGAGAGAGAGGATCAGAGAGCGTGGGAGAGAGAGGGGACAGATAGAGGGGGACAGAGAGAGAGGGGACAGAGAGAGAGGGGGACAGAGTGACGGCAACAGAGAGAGGGGGACAGAGAGATGGGGAGATAGAGGGGGTCAGAGAGAGAGGGGGTCAGTGAGAGAGAGGGGGACAGAGAGAGAGGAGGACAGAGAGAAACGGGGTCAGAGAGAGGGGGGACAGAGAGAGGAGGGGACAGAGAGAGGGGGGGCAAAGAGAGGGGGAACAGAGAAAGGTGGGACAGAGAGAAGGGGGATAGAGAGACGGTGACAGAGAGAGGGGGCAGAGGGAGATAGAGAGGGGTACAGTGTGGGAGAGAGAGGCGGGGTCAGAGAGAGAGGGACAGAGAGTGGGCGGATGGAGAGAGTGGGGGATAGAGAGAGAGGGGGGGACAGAGAGAGAGGGGGACAGAGAGGGGGCAGAGAGAGAGGGGGCAGAGAGAGGGCGACACAGAGGGGGTTAGAGAGCGGGGGAGAGAGAGTGGGACAGAGAGATGGGGACAGAGAGAGGGCGAAAGAGAGAGAGGAGGCAGAGAAATGGGGGCAGAGAGATGGGGGCAGAGAGAGAGGGGCAGAGAGAGAGGGGGCAGAGATGGAGAGGGGGCAGAGAGAGGGGGACAGAGAGACGGCAACAGAGAGAGGGACGACAGAGAAAGCGGGCGACCGAGAGGGGGTCAGAGAGCGGGGAGAGAGAGAGAGAGTACACAGAGAGAGGGACCAGAGAGAGGAGGGGACAGAGAGAGGGGGAACAGAGAGAGGGGGGGACAGAGAGAGAGGGGGACAGAGAGTGGGGCAGAGAGAGACGGGGCAGAGAGAGGGCGACAGAGAGGGGGTTAGAGATCGGGGAGAGAGAGGGGACAGAGAGAGGGGGGACAGAGAGAGGGCGACAGAGAGAGAGGGGGCAGAGAGATGGGGCAGAGAGAGAGGGGGAAGAGAGAGAGGGGGCAGAGAGAGAGGGGGCAGAGAGAGGGGGACAGAGAGACGGCAACAGAGAGAGGGGCGACAGAGAGAGCGGGCGACAGAGAGCGGGTCAGAGAGCGGGGACAGAGAGAGGGGGGGACAGAGAGAGGGGGACAGAGAGAGGGGGATAGAGAGAGGGAGACAGAGAGAAGGGGACAGAGAGAGGGCGACAGAGTGAGGGGGTACAGAGTGAGGGGGACAGAGAGAGGGCGACAGAGAGAGGGGAACAGAGAGAGGGGGACAGAGAGAGTGGAACAGAGAGAGGGGAACAGAGAGAGGGGGACAGAGAGAGGGGAACAGAGAGAGGGCGACAGAGAGAGAGGAACAGAGAGAGGGCGACAGAGAGAGGGGAACAGAGAGAGGGGGACAGAGAGAGGGGTTCAGACAGAGGGGGGCAGAGAGAGAGGGGGCAGAGTGAGAGGGGAGAGAGAGAGAGGGGGACAGAGAGAGAGGGGGCAGGGAGAGAGGATGACAAAGAGGGGGTCAAAGAGCGGGGGAGAGAGAGAGGGGACAGAGAGAGGGGTAGAGAGAGTGGGACAGAGAGAGTGGGACAGAGAGAGGGGCGACAGCGAGAGAGGGGGACAGTGAGGTGGTACAGGGAGAGGCGGGTGTGAGAGAGGGGGTCAGAGAGAGGGCGACAGAGAGAGGGCGACAAGGAGAGAGGGCAACAGAGAGAGGGGGCACAGAGAGCGGGGGAGATAGCGGGGGTCAGAGAGAGAGAGGGGGACAGAGAGAGTGGGGGTCAGAGAGAGGGCGACAGAGAGAGGGGGAACAGAGAGAGGGGGAACAGAGAGAGGGGAACAGAGAGAGTGGGGCAGAGAGAGTGGGGCAGAGAGAGGGGGACAGAGAGCGGGAGAGAGAGAGAGGCGGTTGGGAGAGAGAGGGGGTCAGAGAGAGGGCGACAGACAGAGGGGGACAGAGTGGGGGAGACAGAGAGAGAGGGAGACAGAGAGAGAGGGGACAGAGAGAGAGGGGACAGAGAGAGAGGTGACAGAGAGAGAGAGGTGTAGAGAGAGAGGGACAGAGAGAGAGAGGGGGACAGAGAGAGAGTGGGACAGAGAGAGTGGGACAGAGAGAGGGGGTCAGAGAGAGGGCGACAGAGAGGGGTGGAACAGAGAGAGGGGAACAAAGAGAGAGGGGGACAGAGAGAGAGGGTACAGAGAGAGAGGGGGACAGAAAGAGAGGGTACCGAGAGAGAGGGGCAGAGAGAGAGGTGGTCAGAGACAGAGGGGGTAAGAGAGAGAGGGGCAGAGAGAGAGGGGGACAGAGAGAGAGGGGTCAGAGAGAGAGATGGGGCAGAAAGAGGCAATAGAGAGAGGGGGACAGAGAGAGAGGGGGACAGAGAGAGGGGGACAGAGAGAGGGGGAACACAGAAAGGAGGAACAGAGAGAAGGGGGGATACAGAGACGGTGACAGAGAGGGGGGCAGAGAGAGGGAGACAGAGAGAGGGGTACAGAGAGTGGGGGGGCAGAGAGGGGGGCAGAGAGAGTGGGGGCAGAGAGAGAGGGGGCAGAGAGAAAGGGTGACAGAGAGGGGGTCAGAAAGCGGGAGAGAGAGAGGGGGCAGAGAGAGGAGGATAGAGAGAGGGGGACTTAGAGGGGGTCAAAGAGTGGGGGAGAGAGAGGGGACAGAGTGAGGGGGACAGGAGTGAGAGGGACAGAGAGAGGGGGATAGAGAGAGGCGAACAGAGAGAGGGAAACAGAGAGAGGGGGACAGAGAGGGGGGTCGGGGGGCAGAGGGGGGGGCAGAGAGAGGGCAACAGAGAGGGGGTCAGAGAGCAGGGGAGAGAGGAGGTCAGAGAGCGTGGGAGAGAGAGGGGACAGATAGAGGGGACAGAGAGAGAGGGGACAGAAAGAGAGGGGCTCAGAGAGCCGGCGACAGAGAGAGGGGGACAGAGAGTGGGGGAGATAGAGGGGGTCAGAGAGAGAGGGGGTCAGTGAGAGAGAGGGAGACAGAGAGAGAAGGGGGCCGAAAGAGGAGACAGAGAGAGGGGGACAAAGAGCGAGGAGGACAGAGAGAGAAGGGGTCAGAGAGGGGGGGACAGAGAGAGGAGGGGACAGAGAGAGGGGCGGCAAAGAGAGGGTGAACAGAGAAAGGTGGGACAGAGAGAAGGGGGGATAGAGAGACGGTGACATAGAGAGGGGGCAGAGGGAGAGAGGGAGGGGTACAGTGTGGGGGAGAGAGGGGGGGTCAGAGAGAGGGGGACAGAGAGTGGGCGGATGGAGAGAGTTGGGGATAGAGAGAGAGAGGGGGAAAGAGAGGGGGGCAGAGAGAGGGGGCAGAGAGAGGGCAACAGAGAGGGGGTTAGAGAGCAGGGGAGAGAGAGGGGACAGAGAAAGGGCGACAGAGAGAGAGGGGGCAGAGAGATGGGGGCAGAGAGAGGGGGCAGAGAGAGAGGGGGCAGAGAGAGAGGGGGCAGAGAGAGAGGGGGCAGAGAGAGGGGGACAGAGAGACGGCAACAGAGAGGGGGGCGACAAAGGGAGCGGGCGACAGAGAAGGGGTCAGACAGCGGGGAGAGAGAGAGAGTACACAGAGAGGGGGGGGGCAGAGAGAGGGGGGACAGAGAGAGGGGGAACAGAGAGAGGGGGGACAGAGAGAGGGGGTACAGAGAGAGGTGGACAGAGAGAGGGGGACAGTGAGCGGGAGAGAGAGAGGGGACAGTGAGAAGGGGATAGAGAGAGGGGGACAGAGAGAGGGGGACAGAGAGAGTGGGGACAGAGATAGGGGGCAGAAAGAGGGCAACAGAGAGGGGGTCAGAGAGCGGGGGAGAGAGAGAGGGGACAGAGAGAGGGGGGCAGAGAGAGAGGGGGCAGAGAGAGGAGGTGACAGAGAGGTGGTCAGAGAGCGGGAGAGAGAGGGGACTGTGAGAGGGGGACAGAGAGAGGGGGCAGTGAGAGAGGGGGCAGAGAGAGAGGGCGACAGAGATGAGGTCAAAGAGCGGGGGAGAAAGAGAGGGGACAGAGAGAGGGGGATAGAGAGAGGGAGACAGAGAGAAGGGGACAGAGAGAGGGCGACAGAGTGAGGGGGTCAGAGTGAGGGGGACAGAGAGAGGGGAACAGAGAGAGGGGAACAGAGAGAGGGGGACAGAGAGAGAGGGGGACAGAGACGGGGACGGGGTTCAGAGGGGGGCAGAGAGAGGGGGCAGAGAGAGTGGGCAGAAAGAGAGGATGACAGAGAAGGGGTTAGAGAGCGGGAGATAGAGAGAGGGGGCAGTGAGATGGGGATACAGAGAGGGGGACAGAGAGAGAGGGGGCAGGGAGAGAGGGTGAGAGAGGGGGGTCAAAGAGCGAGGGAGAGAGAGGGGACAGAGAGAGGGGGATAGAGAGAGGGGAACAGAGAGAGAGAAGGGACAGAGAGAGGGGTCGGGGGCGCAGAGAGAGTGGGACAGAGAGAGGGGCGACAGCGAGAGAGGGGGACAGTGAGGTGTTACAGGGAGAGCGGGAGATAGAGAGAGGGGGCAGTGAGATGGGGATAGAGAGAGGGGGACAGGAGTGAGAGGGACAGAGAGAGGGGGATAGAGAGAGGAGAACAGAGAGAGGGAAACAGAGAGAGGGGGACAGAGAGGGGGGTTGGGGGGCAGAGAGAGGGGGGCAGAGAGAGGGCAACAGAGAGGGGGTCAGAGAGCAGGGGAGAGAGGAGGTCAGAGAGCGTGGGAGAGAGAGGGGACAGATAGAGGGGACAGAGAGAGAGGGGACAGAAAGAGAGGGGCTCAGAGAGCCGGCGACAGAGAGAGGGGGACAGAGAGGGGGCAGAGAGAGGGGGCAGAGAGAGGGCGACAGAGAGGGGGTTACAGAGCAGGGGAGAGAGAGGGGACAGAGAAAGGGCAGAGAGAGAGAGACAGAGAGAGGAGTACAGAGTGGGGGAGAGAGCGGGGGTCAGAGAGTGGGGGAGACAGAGAGGGTGGCAGAGAGAGTGGGGGCAGAGAGAGTGGGGGCAGAGAGAGAGGGGGCAGAGAGAAACGGTGAGAGAGAGGGTGTCAGAGAGCGGGAGAGAGAGAGAGGGGGCAGTGAGAGGGGGATAGAGAGAGGGGGACAGAGAGAGGGGGGCAGAGAGAGAGGGGGCAGAGAGAGAGGGCGACAGAGTGGGGGTCAAAGAGCGGGGGAGAGAGAGGGGACAGAGTGAGGGGGACAGGAGTGAGGGGAAAAGAGAGGGGGGACAGTGAGAGGGGAACAGAGAGAGGGGAACAGAGAGAGGGAAACAAAGAGGGGGACAGAGAGAGGGGTCGGGGGGGCAGAGAGAGTGGGACAGAGAGAGGGGCGACAGCGAGAGAGGGGGACAGTGAGGTGGTACAGGGAGAGGCGGGTGTGAGAGAGGGGGTCAGAGAGAGGGCGACAGAGAGAGGGGGGACAGGGAGCGGGGGAGATAGAGGGGGTCAGAGAGAGAGCGGGGGACAGAGAGAGTGGGGTCAGAGAGAGGGCAACAGGGAGCGGGGGAGATAGAGGGGGTCAGAGAGAGAGGGAGTCAGAGAGAGAGGGGGTGACAGAGAGCGGGGGAGATAGAGGGGGTCAGAGAGAGAGAGGGGACAGAGAGAGGGCGACAGAGAGCAGGGGACAGAGAGTGGGGGAGATAGAGGGGGTCAGAGAGAGAGGGGGGACAGAGAGAGGGGGACAGAGAGAGGGGGGACAGAGAGAGTGGGAGACAGAGAAAGGGGGAACAGAGAGAGGGGGGACAGAGAGAGAGGGGGCAGAGAGAAAGGGTGAGAGAGAGGGTGTCAGAGAGCGGAGAGAGAGAGAGGGGGCAGTGAGAGGGGGATAGAGAGAGGGGGACAGAGAGAGGGGGGCAGAGAGAGCGGGGGCAGAGAGAGAGGGGGCAGAGAGAAAAGGTGAGAGAGAGGGTGTCAGAGAACGGGAGAGAGAGAGAGGGGGCAGTGAGAGGGGGATAGAGAGAGGGGGACAGAGAGAGGGGGGCAGAGAGAGAGGGGGCAGAGAGAGGAGATGACAGAGAGGTGGTCAGAGAGCGGGAGTGAGAGGGGACTGTGAGAGGGGGACAGAGAGAGGGGGCAGTGAGAGAGGGGGCAGAGAGAGGGGGACAGAGAGAGGGCGACAGAGTGAGAGGGGACAGAGTGAGGGGGACAGAGAGAGGTGAACAGAGAGAGGGGAACAGAGAGAGGGGGACAGAGACAGAGGGGGACAGAGACGGGGACAGGGTTCAGACAGAGGGCGGCAGAGAGACAGGGGGCAGAAAGGGGGTCAAAGAGCGGGGGAGAAAGAGAGGGGACAGAGAGAGGGGGATAGAGAGAGGGGAACAGAGTGAGGGGGACAGAGAGAGAGGCGGACAGAGACGGGGACGGGGTTCAGACAGAGGGCGGCAGAGAGAGAGGGGGCAGAGAGAGGGCGACAGAGTGAGGGGGACAGAGTGAGGGGGACAGAGAGAGGGGAACAGAGAGAGAGGGGGACAGAGAGAGGGGACAGAGAGAGGGGAACAGAGAGAGGGGAACAGAGTGAGGGGGACAGAGAGAGAGGCGGACAGAGACGGGGACGGGGTTCAGACAGAGGGCGGCAGAGAGAGAGGGGGCAGAGAGAGGGAGCAGAAAGAGAGGGGGCAGAGAGAGGGGGGGCAGAGAGAGAGGGGGCAGAGAGAGGGAGCAGAAAGAGAGGGGGCAGAGAGGGGGGGGCAGAGAGAGAGGGGGCAGAGAGAGGGAGCAGAAAGAGAGGGGGCAGAGGGGGGAGGGTCAGAGAGAGAGGGGGCAGAGAGAGGGAGCAGAAAGAGAGGGGGCAGAGGGGGGGGGCAGAGAGAGAGGGGGCAGAGAGAGGGAGCAGAAAGAGAGGGGGCAGAGAGGTGGGCAGAGAGAGAGGGGGCAGAGAGAGGGGGACAGAGAGACGGCAACAGAGAGAGGGGCGACAGAGGGAGCGGGCGACAGAGAGGGGGTCAGACAGCGGGGAGAGAGAGAGTACACAGAGAGAGGGGGGGCAGAGAGAGGGGGGACAGAGAGAGGGGGAACAGAGAGAGGGGGGACAGAGAGAGGGGGTACAGAGAGAGGAGGACAGAGAGAGGGGGACAGTGAGCGGGAGAGAGAGAGGGGACAGTGAGAAGGGGATAGAGAGAGGGGGACAGAGAGAGAGAGGGTGACAGAGAGATGGGGGACAGAGATAGGGGGCAGAAAGAGGGCAACAGAGAGGGGGTCAGAGAGCGGGGGAGAGAGAGAGGGGCAGAGAGAGGGGGGCAGAGAGAGAGGGGGCAGAGAGAGGAGATGACAGAGAGGTGGTCAGAGAGCGGGAGTGAGAGGGGACTGTGAGAGGGGGACAGAGAGAGGGGGTAGTGAGAGAGGGGGCAGAGAGAGGGCGACAGAGAGAGGGCGAGAGAGTGAGGGGGGACAGAGTGAGGGGGACAGAGAGAGGTGAACAGAGAGAGGGGAACAGAGAGAGGGGGACAGAGAGAGAGGGGGACAGAGACGGGGACAGGGTTCAGACAGAGGGCGGCAGAGAGACAGGGGGCAGAAAGGGGGTCAAAGAGCGGGGGAGAAAGAGAGGGGACCGAGAGAGGGGGATAGAGAGAGGGAGACAGAGAGAAGGGGACAGAGAGAGGGCGACAGAGTGAGGGGGGACAGAGTGAGGGGGACAGAGAGAGGGGAACAGAGAGAGGGGAACAGAGAGAGGGGACAGAGAGAGGGAAACAGAGAGAGGGGAACAGAATGAGGGGGACAGAGAGAGAGGCGGACAGAGACGGGGACGGGGTTCAGACAGAGGGCGGCAGAGAGAGAGGGGGCAGAGAGAGAGGGGGCAGAGAGAGGGGGCAGAAAGAGAGGGGACAGAGAGAGGGGGCAGAGAGAGAGGGGGCAGAGAGAGGGGGCAGAGAGAGGGGGCAGAGAGAGAGGGGGCAGAGAGAGGGGGCAGAGAGAGGGGGACAGAGAAGGGGTTAGAGAGTGGGAGATAGAGAGAGGGGGCAGTGAGATGGGGATAGGGAGAGGGGGACAGAGAGAGAGGGGGCAGGGAGAGAGGGTGACAGAGAGAGGGGGATAGAGAGAGGGGAACAGAGAGAGAGAAGGGACAGAGAGAGGAGTCGGGGATAGAGAGAGTGGGACAGAGAGAGTGGGACAGAGAGAGGGGCGACAGCGAGAGAGGGGGACAGTGAGGTGTTACAGGGAGAGGCGGGTGTGAGAGAGGGGGTCAGAGAGAGGGCGACAGAGAGAGAGGGCAACAGAGAGAGGGGGGACAGGGAGCGGGTGAGATAGAGGTGGTCAGAGAGAGAGGGAGTCAGAGTGAGAGAGGGAGACAGAGAGAGTGGGGGTCAGAGAGAGGGCGACAGAGAGCAGGGGACAGAGAGTGGGGGAGATAGAGGGGGTCAGAGAGAGAGGGGGGACAGAGAGAGGGGGACAGAGAGAGGGGGGACAGAGAGAGGGGGAGACAGAGAAAGGGGGAACAGAGAGAGGGGGGACAGAGAGAGAGAGGGAGACAGAGAGAGTGGGGGTCAGAGAGAGGGCGACAGAGAGCAGGGGACAGAGAGTGGGGGAGATAGAGGGGGTCAGAGAGAGTGAGGGGACAGAGTGAGGGGGACAGGAGTGAGAGGGACAGAGAGAGGGGAATAGAGAGAGGAGAACAGAGAGAGGGAAACAGAGATTGGGGGACAGAGAGGGGGGTCGGGGGGCAGAGAGAGGGGGGGGCAGAGAGAGGGCAACAGAGAGGGGGTCAGAGAGCAGGGGAGAGAGGAGGTCAGAGAGCGTGGGAGAGAGAGGGGACAGATAGAGGGGACAGAGAGAGAGGGGACAGAAAGAGAGGGGCTCAGAGAGCCGGCGACAGAGAGAGGGGGACAGAGAGTGGGGGAGATAGAGGGGGTCAGAGAGAGAGGGGGTCAGTGAGAGAGAGGGGGACAGAGAGAGAAGGGGGCCGAAAGAGGAGACAGAGAGAGGGGGACAGAGAGAGAGGAGGACAGAGAGAGAAGGGGTCAGAGAGGGGGGGACAGAGAGAGGAGGGGACAGAGAGAGGGGTCGGGGGGGCAGAGAGAGTGGGACAGAGAGAGGGGCGACAGCGAGAGAGGGGGTCAGTGAGGTGGTACAGGGAGAGGCTGGTGTGAGAGAGGGGGTTAGAGAGAGGGCGACAGAGAGAGGGCGACAGCGAGAGAGGGCAACAGAGCGAGGGGGGACAGGGAGCGGGGGAGATAGAGGGGGTCAGAGAGAGAGGGAGTCAGAGAGAGAGAGGGGGTACAGAAAGCGGGGGTGATAGAGGGGGTCAGAGAGAGAGGGGACAGAGAGAGGGTGACAGAGAGCAGGGGACAGAGAGTGGGGGAGATAGAGGGGGTCAGAGAGAGAGAGGGTCAGTGAGAGAGAGGGGGACAGAGAGAGAAGGGGGCAGAAAGAGGAGACAGAGAGAGGGGGATAGAGAGAGAGGAGGACAGAGAGAGAAGGGGTCAGAGAGAGGGGGGACAGAGAGAGGGGGGACAGAGAGAGGGGGGCAAAGAGAGGGGGAACAGAGAAAGGTGGGACAGAGAGAAGGGGGATAGAGAGACGGTGACAGAGAGAGGGGGCAGAGGGAGAGAGAGAGGGGTACAGTGTGGGGGAGAGAGGGGGGTCAGAGAGAGGGGGACAGAGAGTGGGCGGATGGAGAGAGTGGGGGATAGAGAGAGAGAGAGGTGGACAGAGAGGGGGACAGAGAGGGGGGCAGAGAGAGAGGTGGCAGAGAGAGGGCGACAGAGAGGGCGTTAGAGAGCGGGGAAGAGAGAGGGCACAGAGAGACGGGGACATAGAGAGGGCGACAGAGAGAGAGGGGGCGGAGAGATGGGGGGCAGAGAGAGAGGTGGCAGAGAGAGAGGGGGCAGAGAGAGAGAGGAGGACAGAGAGACGGCAACAGAGAGAGGGGCGACAGAGAGGGGGTCAGAGAGTGGGGAGAGAGAGAGTACACATAGAGGGGGGGGCAGAGAGGAGGGACAGAGAGAGGGGGAACAGAGAGAGGGGCGAACAGAGAGAGGGGGGGACAGAGAGAGGGGGGGACAGAGAGAGGAGGATAGAGAGGGGGGAACAGAGAGAGGGGGGAACAGAGAGAGGGGGGAACAGAGAGAGGGGACAGAGAGAGGGGGCAGAGAGAGAGGGGGACAGTGAGAAGGGGATAGAGAGAGGGGGACAGAGAGAGAGGGGGGCAGAGAGAGGGGGTGACAGAGTGGTGGTCAGAGAGCGGGGGAGAGAGAGAGGCTACAGAGAGAGGGAGACAGAGAAGGGGATAGAGAGAGGGGAACAGAGAGAGAAGGGACAGAGAGAGGGGTCGGGGGGGCAGAGAGAGTGGGACAGAGAGAGGGGCGACAGCGAGAGAGGGGGACAGTGAGGTGTTACAGGGAGAGGCTGGTGTAAGAGAGGGGGTCAGAGAGAGGGCGACAGAGAGAGGGCGACAGCGAGAGAGGGCAACAGAGAGAGGGGGGACAGAGAGCGAGGGAGATAGAGGGGGTCAGAGAGAGAGGGGGTCAGAGAGAGAAAGGGGGACAGAGAGAGTGGGGGTCAGAGAGAGTGCGACAGAGAGCAGGGGACAGAGAGTGGGGGAGATAGAGGGGGTCAGAGAGAGTGGGGGGCAGAGAGAGGGGGACAGAGAGAGCGGGCAGAGAGAGGGGGGGCAGAGAGAGGGGGGACAGAGAGAGGGGGAACAGAGAGAAGGGGGGAAAGAAAGACGGTGACAGAGAGGGGGTGCAGAGAGAGAGAGACAGAGAGAGGGGTACAGAGTGGGGGAGAGAGCGGGGGTCAGAGAGAGGAGGACAGAGAGCGGGGGGGACAGAGAGGGTGGCAGCGAGAGTGGGGGCAGAGAGAGAGGGGGCAGAGAGAAAGGGTGAGAGAGAGGGGTCAGAGAGCGGGAGAGAGAGAGGGGGTAGTGAGAGGGGGATAGAGAGAGGGGGACAGAGAGAGGGGGGCAGAGAGAGTGGGCAGAGAGTGGGCGACAGAGAGAGGCTCAAAGAGCGGGGGAGAGAGAGGGGACAGACTGAGGGGGACATGAGTGAGGGGGACAGAGAGAGGGGAACAGAGGGAGGGAAACAGAGAGAGGGGGACAGAGAGAGGGGTCGGGGGGGCAGAGAGAGCGGGGGCAGAGAGAGGGGGACAGAGAGGGGGTCAGAGAGCGGGGGAGAGAGGGGGTCAGAGAGGGTGGGAGAGAGAGGGGACAGATAGAGGGGGACAGAGAGAGAGGGGACAGAGAGAGAGGGGGACAGAGAGACGGCGACAGAGAGAGGGGGACAGAGAGTGGGGGAGATAGAGGGGGTCAGAGAGAGACGGGGTCAGTGAGAGAGAGGGGGACAGAGAGAGCGGGGACAGAGAGAGGGGGGGACAGAGAGAGGGAGACAGAGAGATGGGGGCAGAGAGAGGGGTTTACAGAGAGAGGGGGACAGAGAGAGAGGGGGACAGAGAGAGGTGGACAGAGAGAGTGGGGCAGAGAGGGATAGGGGCAGACAGAGGGGGACAGAGTGAGGGGGGCAGGGAGAGAGGGACAGAGAGAGGGGGGCAGAGAGAGGGGGGCAGAGAGAGGGGGGTAGAGAGAGGGGGGCAGAGAGAGAGGGGAAAGAGAGAGGGGCACAGAGAGGGTGACAGAGAGTTGGGGAGATAGAGTGGGTCAGAGAGTGAGAACAGAGAGAGGGGTAAAGAGTGAGGGAGACAGGGGGGGTCAGAGAGGGGGTGTCAGAGAGAGGGGGACAGAGAGTGGGTGGATGGAGAGAGTGGGGGACAGAGTGAGAGAGGGGGACAGAGAGGGGGCAGAGCGAGAGAGGGAGAGATAGAGGAGACAGAGGGAGGGGGACATAGAGCGGGGGAGATAGAGGGGGTCAGAGAGAGTGAGGGGGTCAGAGAGAGGGGGGACAGAGAGAGGGGTTACAGGGAGAGGGGGGGACAGAGAGAGGGGGACAGAGAGAGGGGGAACAGAGAAAGGGGGAACAGAGAGAAGGGGGGATAGAAAGACGGTGACAGAGAGGGGGGCAGAGAGAGGGAGACAGAGAGAGGGGTACAGAGTGGGGGAGAGAGAGGGGTTCAGAGAGTGGGAGAGAGAGAGGGGGCAGTGTGAGGGGGATAGAGAGAGGGGGACAGAGAGAGGGGGCAGAGAGTGGGGAGGAGAGAGGGGGTCAGAGGGAGTGGGGACAGAGAGAGGGTTACAGACTGGGGGAAAGAGAGGATGTCAGAGAAAGGGGGCAGAGAGAGGAGGACAGAGAGAAGCAGGTGGGAGAGAGAGGGGGACAGAGAAATGGAGGACAGAGAGGGGGACAGAGAGAGAGTGACAGAGTGGGGGACAGAGAGAGAGGGACAGAGAGAGAGGGGGACAGAGAGGGGGTGACAGAGAGGGTGGGGGACAGAGAGGGGGGACAGAGAGAGGGGGACAGAGTGGGTGGGACAGAGAGAGAGGGGGACAGAGAGAGATGGGGACAGAGAGAGAGGGAGACAGAGAGGGGGACAGAGAGAGGCGGGGAGGGAGAGGGGGGCAGAGAGTTGGCGACAGAGAGAGGGCCACAGAGAGTGAGGGAGATAGAGGGGGTCAGAGAGAAGGGGGGCAGAGAGTGGGGGACAGAGAGACGGTGACAGATATGGCAACAGAGAGAGGGGGGCAGAGAGAGGAGGACAGAGAGAGGGGGACGGGGGACGGCAGAGAGGGCGGGACAGAGAGGGGGGGACAGAGAGATAGTGACTGGGAGGGGGCATAGAGAGGGGGACAGAGAGAGGAGAACAGAGAGAGGGAAACAGAGAGGGGGACAGAGAGAGGGGTCGGGGGGCAGAGAGAACGGAGACAGAGAGAGGGCACCAGAGAGGGGGTCAGAGAGCGGGGGAGAGAGGGGGTCAGAGAGGGTGGGAGAGAGGGGGACAGATAGAGGGGGACAGAGAGAGAGGGGACAGAGAGAGAGGGGGACAGAGAGACGGCGACAGAGAGAGGGGGACAGAGAGTGGGGGAGATAGAGGGGGTCAGAGAGAGAGGGGGTCAGTGAGAGAGAGGGGAACAGAGAGAGAAGGGGGCAGAAAGAGGAGACAGAGAGAGGGGGATAGAGAGAGAGGAGGACAGAGAGAGAAGGGGTCAGAGAGAGGGGGGGACAGAGAGAGGGGGGGCAAAGAGAGGGGGAACAGAGAAAGGTGGGACAGAGAGAAGGGGGGATAGAGAGACGGTGACAGAGAGAGGGGGCAGAGGGAGAGAGAGAGAGAGAGGGGTACAGTGTGGGGGAGAGAGGGAGGTCAGAGAGAGGGGGACAGAGAGTGGGCGGATGGAGAGAGTGGGGGATAGAGAGAGAGAGGGGGACAGAGAGAGAGGGGGACAGAGAGGGGGGTACAGAGAGAGAGGTGGCAGAGAGAGGGCGACAGAGAGGGCGTCAGAGAGCGGGGAAGAGAGAGGGCACAGAGAGAGGGGGACAGAGAGAGGGGGAACAGAGAGGAGGGGCAGAGAGAGGGGGGACAGAGAGGTGGGGCAGAGAGAGGGGGAACAGAGAGAGGGGGGGCATAGAGAGGGGGGACAGAGAGAGTGGGAACAGAGAGAGGGGGGAACAGAGAGAGGGGGGGACAGAGAGAGGGGGTACAGAGAGAGGAGGATAGAGAGGGGGGAACAGAGAGAGGGGGAACAGAGAGAGGGGGACAGAGAGAGGGGGTACAGAGAGAGGAGGACAGAGAGAGGGGGACAGAGAGCGGGAGAGAGAGAGGGGACAGTGAGAAGGGGATAGAGAGAGGGGGACAGAGAGAGAGAGGGGGACAGAGAGAGGGGGGACAGAGAAAGGGGCAGACAGATGGGGGCAGAAAGAGGGCAAAAGAGAGGGCTTAAGAGAGCGGGGGAGAGAGTGGGGACAGAGAGAGGGGGACAGAGAGAGGGGCAGAGAGAGGGGGGCAGAGAGATAGGGGGCAGAGAGAGGGGGTGACAGAGAGGTGGTCAGAGAGCGGGAGAGAGAGGGGACTGTGAGAGGGGGACAGAGAGAGGGGGCAGTGAGATAGGGGGCAGCGAGAGAGGGCGACAGAGAGGGGGTCAAAGAGCGGGGGAGAAAGAGAGGGGACAGAGTGAGGGGATAGAGAGAGGGAGTCAGAGAGAAGGGGACAGAGAGAGGGTGACAGAGTGAGGGGGGACAGAGTGAGGGGGACAGAGAGAGGGGAACAGAGAGAGGGGAAAAGAGAAAGGGGGACAGAGAGAGAGGGGGACAGAAACGGGGACGGGATTCAGACGGAGGGGGGCAGAGAGAGGGGGGGGCAGGGAGAGAGGGGGCAGTGAGATGTGGACAGAGTGAGGGGGACAGAGAGAGAGGGTGACAGAGAGGGGGTCAAAGAGCGGGGGAGAGAGAGAGGGGACAGAGAGAGGGGTCGGGGGGGCAGAGAGAGTGGGACAGAGAGTGTGGGACAGAGAGAGGGACGACAGCGAGAGAGGGGGACAGTGAGGTGGTACAGGGAGAGGCGGGTGTGAGAGAGAGGGTCAGAGAGAGGGCGACAGAGAGAGGGCAACAGAGAGAGGGGGGTCAGAGAGGGATAGGGGACAGAGAGAGGCGACAGAGAGCGAGGGAGATAGAGGGGGTCAGAGAGAGAGAGGGGACAGAGAGAGCGGGACAGAGAGAGGGGAACAGAGAAAGGGGGAACAGAGAGAAGGGGGGATAGAAAGACGGTGACAGAGAGGGGGGGCAGAGAAAGGGAGACAGAGAGAGGGGTACAGAGTGGGGGTGAGAGAGGGGGTCAGAGAGAGGGTGACAGAGAGTGGGTGAACAGAGAGGGGGCTGAGAGAGTGGGGGCAGAGAGAGTGGGGGCAGAGAGAGGGGGCAGAGAAAAGGGTGAGAGAGAGGGGTTCAGAGAGCGGGAGAGAGAGGGGGCAGTGAGAGGGGGATAGAGAGAGGGGGACAGAGAGAGGGGGGCAGAGAGAGAGGGGGCAGACAGAGAGGGCGACAGAGAGGGGCTCAAAGAGCGGGGGAGAGAGAGGGGACAGAGTGAGGGGGACAGGAGTGAGGGGGACAGAGAGAGGGCAACAGAGAGAGGGGAACAGAGAGAGGGAAACAGAGAGAGGGGGACAGAGAGAGGGGTCGGGGGGCAGAGAGAGCGGGGGCAGAGAGAGGTCAACAGAGAGGGGGTCAGAGAGCGGGGGAGAGACGGGGTCAGAGAGGGTGGGAGAGAGAGGGGACAGATAGAGGGGGACAGAGAGAGAGGGGACAGAGAGAGAGGGAGACAGAGAGACGGTGACAGAGAGAGGGTGACAGAGAGTGGGGGAGATAGAGGGGGTCAGAGAGAGCGGGGGTCAGTGAGAGAGAGAGGGGGTCAGAGAGAGAAGGGGGCAGAGAGAGAAGGGGGCAGAGAGAGGGGGGACAGAGAGGGGGGGACAGAGAGAGGGGGACAGAGAGAGGGGGGCAGAGAGAGGGGTTCACAGAGAGAGGGGGACAGAGAGAGGGGGGGACAGAGAGAGGGACACAGAGAGAGAGGGGCAGAGAGAGGGGTTCACAGAGAGAGGGGGACAGAGAGAGGGAGACAGAGAGAGAGGGGGACAGAGAGAGTGGGGCAGAGAGGGATAGGGGCAGACAGAGGGGGACAGAGTGAGGGGGCAGGGAGAGAGGGACAGAGAGAGGGGGACAGAGAGAGGGGGGCAGAGAGAGAGGGGAAAGAGAGAGGGGCAGAGAGAGGGTGACAGAGAGTTGGGGAGATAGAGTGGGTCAGAGAGTGAGAACAGAGAGAGGGGTACAGAGTGAGGGAGACAGGGGGGTCAGAGAGGGTGTGTCAGAGAGAGGGGGACAGAGAGTGGGTGGATGGAGAGAGTGGGGGGCAGAGCGAGAGAGGGAGAGATAGAGGAGACAGAGAGAGGGGGACAGAGAGAGGGGGGCAGAGAGAGAGGGGGCAGAAACAGTCGACAGAGAGAGGGGGCCAGAGAAAGGGGGCAGAGAGAGGGGGACAGAGAGAGAGGGGCACAGAGAGAGGGGGGCACAGAGAGAGGGGGCAGAAAGAGGCGACAGAGAGAGAGGGGGACAGAGAGAGGCGGCCAAAGAGAGAGGAGGCCAGAGACAGGGGGGTAGAGAGAGAGGGGCAGAGAGAGAGGGGGAACAGAGAGTGGGGGAGATAGAGAAAGAGGGGCAGAGAGCGATGGGGGCAGACAGTGGGGGGCAGACAGATTGGGACAGAGTGAGGGGGCAGAGAGAGAGGAACAGAGAGAGGAGGACAGAGAGAGGGGGGCAGAGAGAGAGGGGAAAGAGAGAGGGGCAGAGAGAGGGTGACAGGGAGTTGGGGAGATAGAGGGGGTCAGAGAGTGGGAACAGAGAGAGGGGTACAGAGAGTGGGGGGGATGGAGAGAGTGGGGGACAGAGAGAGGGCAGAGAGACAGGGAGAGATAGAGGGGACAGAGAGAGGGGGACAGAGAGAGTGGGGGACAGAGAGAGGGCAGAGAGACAGGGAGAGATAGAGGGGACAGAGAGAGGGGGAGACAGAGAGAGCGGGACTGAGTGAGTGGGGGACAGAGAGAGAGAGGGACAAAGAGGAGGGATAGAGAGATGCGGGTGGGAGAGAGAGGGGACAGAGGGGGACAGAGAGTAGTGAGATGGAGAGAGTGGGGGACAGAGAGAGAGAGAGGGCGTCAGAGAGAGGGGGACAGAGAGAGGGGGGGACAGAGGGGGAGAACAGAGAGGGGGGGACAGAGAGAGAGGGGGGCAGAGAGAGGGGGACAGAGAGGGGGTCAGAGAGCGGGGAGAGAGAGAGGACACACAGAGAGGGGTACGGGGGTGAGAGAGAGAGGGGGGCAGAGAGAGGGGGGGCAGAGAGAGAGGGGGCAGAGAGAGGGGGCAGAAAGAGAGGATGACAGAGAGGGGGTCAGAGAGCGGGCGAGAGAGAGGGGACAGTGAGAAGGGGATAGAGAGAGGGGGACAGAGAGAGGGGACAGATGGAGAGAGGGAGACAGAGGGGGGGTCAAAGAGCAGGGGAGAGAGAGAGGGGACAGAGAGAGGGGGATAGAGAGAGGGGAACAGAGGGAGAGGGGACAGAGAGAGGGGTCGGGGGGGCAGAGAGAGTGGTACAGAGAGAGGGGCGACAGCGAGAGAGGGCAACAGAGAGAGGGGGACAGAGACGGGGGGAGATAGAGGGGGTCAGAGAGAGGGGGGGACAGACAGAGAGGGGGCAGAAAGAAGCAACAGAGAGAGGGGGACAGAGAGAGAGGGGGACTGAGAGAGGGAGGGACAAAGAGAGGGGGAACAGAGAAAGGTGGGACAGAGAGAAGGGGGATAGAGAGACAGTGACAGAGAGAGGGAGCAGAGAAGGGGGAGACAGAGAGGGGGGACAGAGAGGGGGGGACAGAGAGAGAGGGGGTCAGAGAGAGGGGGTACAGAGAGAGAGGGGGGTCAGAGAGAGAGGTGGTCAGAGAGAGAGGGGTCATAGAGAGAGGGCGTACAGAGAGAGAGGGAAACAGAGAGGGGGGCAGAGGGGGGGACCCGAGAGGGAACAGAGAGAGGGGGACAGAAAGAGGGGGCAGAAAGAGGGGGGGCAGAGAGAGAAGGGGCAGAGAGGCGGTGACAGAGACGGGGCAGAGAGAGGCCAACAAAGAGAGGGGACAGTGAGGGGGGGACAGAGAGAGGGGGGACGAGGAGAACAGAGAGAGGGGGGACAGAGAAACTGTGACAGAGAGGGGGCAGAGAGCGGGCGACAGAGAGGGGTGGACGGGGGGGGGGGTATCAGAGAGACGGTGACTGAGAGGGGGCAGAAAGACGGTGACGGGGGGTGACAGAGAGAGGGCGATAGAGATGGGGGAACAGAGAGCGGGGAACAGAGCGAGGGGGCAGAGAGAGGGGGTCAGAGAGAGAGAGGGAGAGAGAGAGGGGGGGACAGAAAGAGGGGACAGAGAGATAGAGGACCGGGGGCTGCGGGACCAGAGTGGGGGTGCAGAGAGAGGGGGACAGAACGAGAGGTAACAGAGGGAGAGGGGACAGAGAGAGGAGGGACAGAGAGATAGGGGACAGAGAGAGGGGGACAGAGAGAGGAGGGACAGAGAGATAGGGGACAGAGAGAGGGGACAGAGACAGGGGGACAGAGAGAGGGAGGGACAGAGAGAGAGGGGGACAGAGAGAGAGGGGGACAGAGAGAGGGGGACAGAAAGAGAGGGGGACAGAGAAAGAGGGGGAAAGAGAGAGGGAGACAGAGAGAGGGGGGACAGAGAGAGGGGACAGAGAGAGGAGGGACAGAGAGAGGGGGACAGAGAGAGGGGGACAGAGAGAGAGGGGGACAGAGAGAGGGGGACAGAGAGAGAGGGACAGAGAGAGGAGGGACAGAGAGAAGAACAGAGAGAGAGGGGGACAGAGAGAGAGGGGAACAGAGAGAGGGGGACAGAGAGAGAGGGACAGAGAGAGGGGGACAGAGAGTCGGTGGTGGAGAGGGGGCAGAGAGAGTGGGACAGAGAGGGGGGACAGAGAGAGAGGGAGATGGGGGGCAGAGAGGGGGGGACAGAGAGAGATGGGGACAGAGAGACGGTGACAGATATGGCGACAGAGAGGGGGGGACAGAGAGAGAGGGGGTCAGAGAGAGGGGGGAACAGAGAGCGTGGGGGACAGAGAGAGGGGCAGAGAGAGGGGCTACAGAGAGAGGGGTGGACAGAGAGAGGGGGACAGAGAGAGGGGACAGAGAGGGGGACAGAGAGAGGGGGCAGAGAGAGGTGGACAGAGAGAGTGGGGCAGACAGGGATAGGGGCAGACAGAGGGGGACAGAGTGAGGGGGGCAGGGAGAGAGGGACAGAGAGAGGGGGGCAGAGAGAGGGGGGCAGAGAGAGAGGGGAAAGAGAGAGGGGCAGAGAGAGGGTGACAGAGAGTTGGGGAGATAGAGTAGGTCAGAGAGTGAGAACAGAGAGAGGGGTACAGAGTGAGGGAGACAGGGGGTTCAGAGAGGGGGTGTCAGAGAGAGGGGGACAGAGAGTGGGTGGATGGAGAGAGTGGGGGACAGAGAGAGAGAGGGGGACAGAGAGGGGGCAGAGCGAGAGAGGGAGAGATAGAGGAGACAGAGAGAGGGGGACAGAGAGAGGGGGGCAGAGAAAGAGGGAACAGAGAGAAGGGGGGATAGAAAGACGGTGACAGAGAGGGGGGGCAGAGAAAGGGAGACAGAGAGAGGGGTACAGAGTGGGGGTGAGAGACGGGGTCAGGGAGAGGGGGACAGAGAGTGGGGGAACAGAGAGGGGGCAGAGAGAGTGGGGGCAGAGAGAGTGGGGGCAGAGAGAGGGGGCAGAGAAAAGGGTGAGAGAGAGGGTTTCAGAGAGCGGGAGAGAGAGGGGGCAGTGAGAGGGGGATAGAGAGAGGGGGACAGAGAGAGGGGGGCAGAGAGAGAGGGGGCAGACAGAGAGGGCGACAGAGAGTGGCTCAAAGAGCGGGGGAGAGAGAGGGGACAGAGTGAGGGGGACAGGAGTGAGGGGGACAGAGAGAGGGCAACAGAGAGAGGGGAATAGAGAGAGGGAAACAGAGAGAGGGGGACAGAGAGAGGGGTCGGGGGGGCAGAGAGAGGCGGGGGCAGAGAGAGGTCAACAGAGAGGGGGTCAGAGAGTGGGGAGAGAGGGGGTCAGAGAGGGTGGGAGAGAGAGGGGACAGATAGAGGGGGACAGAGAGAGAGGGGACAGAGAGAGAGGGAGACAGAGAGACGGTGACAGAGAGAGGGGGACAGAGAGTGGGGGAGATAGAGGGGGTCAGAGAGAGCGGGGGTCAGTGAGAGAGAGGGGACAGAGAGAGAAGGGGGCAGAGAGAGAAGGGGGCAGAGAGAGTGGGGACAGAGAAGCGGGGACAGAGAGAGGGGGGCAGAGAGAGGGGGGCAGAGAGAGGGGGTTCACAGAGAGAGGGGGGACAGAGAGAGGGGGGGACAGAGAGAGGGACACAGAGAGAGAGGGCAGAGAGAGGGGTTCACAGAGAGAGGGGGACAGAGAGAGGGAGACAGCGAGAGAGGGGGACAGAGAGAGGTGGACAGAGAGAGTGGAGCAGAGAGGGATAGGGGCAGACAGAGGGGGACAGAGTGAGGGGGGCAGGGAGAGAGGGACAGAGAGAGGGGGGCAGAGAGAGGGGGGCAGAGAGAGAGGGGAAAGAGAGAGGGGCAGAGAGAGGGTGACAGAGAGTTGGGGAGATAGAGTGGGTCAGAGAGTGAGAACAGAGAGAGGGGTACAGAGTGAGGGAGACAGGGGGGTCAGAGAGGGGGTGTCAGAGAGAGGGGGACAGAGAGTGGGTGGATGGAGAGAGTGGGGGACAGAGAGAGAGAGGGGGACAGAGAGGGGGCAGAGCGAGAGAGGGAGAGATAGAGGAGACAGAGAGAGGGGGACAGAGAGAGGGGGGCAGAGAGAGAGGGGCAGAAACAGTCGACAGAGAGAGGGGGCCAGAGAAAGGGGGCAGAGAGAGGGGGACAGAGAGAGAGGGGGACAGAGAGAGGGGGGCACAGAGAGAGGGGGCAGAAAGAGGCGACAGAGAGAGGCGGCCAATGAGAGAGGAGGCCAGAGACAGGGGGGTAGAGAGAGAGGGGCAGAGAGAGAGGGCGAACAGAGAGTGGGGGAGATAGAGAGAGAGGGGCAGAGAGCGATGGGGGCAGACAGAGAGGGGCAGAGAGAGGGTGACAGGGAGTTGGGGAGATAGAGGGGGTCAGAGAGTGGGAACAGAGAGAGGGGTACAGAGAGTGGGGGGATGGAGAGAGTGGGGGACAGAGAGAGGGCAGAGAGACAGGGAGAGATAGAGGGGACAGAGAGAGGGGGACAGAGAGAGTGGGGGACAGAGAGAGGGCAGAGAGACAGGGAGAGATAGAGGGGACAGAGAGAGGGGGAGACAGAGAGAGCGGGACTGAGTGAGTGGGGGACAGAGAGAGAGGGGGACAAAGAGGAGGGATAGAGAGATGCGGGTGGGAGAGAGAGGGGACAGAGGGGGACAGAGAGTAGTGAGATGGAGAGAGTGGGGGACAGAGAGAGAGAGAGGTCGTCAGAGAGAGGGGGACAGAGAGAGGGGGGGACAGAGGGGGAGAACAGAGAGGGGGGGACAGAGAGAGAGGGGGCAGAGAGAGGGGGACAGAGAGAGGGGGACAGAGAGGGGGTCAGAGAGCGGGGAGAGAGAGAGGACACACAGAGAGGGGTACGGGGGTGAGAGAGAGGGGGGGCAGAGAGAGGGGGGGCAGAGAGAGAGGGGGCAGAGAGAGGGGGCAGAAAGAGAGGATGACAGAGAGGGGGTCAGAGAGCGGGAGAGAGAGAGAGGGGACAGTGAGATGGGGATAGAGAGAGGGGGACAGAGAGAGGGGACAGATGGAGAGAGGGAGACAGAGGGGGGGTCAAAGAGCAGGGGAGAGAGAGAGGGGACAGAGAGAGGGGGATAGAGAGAGGGGAACAGAGGGAGAGGGGACAGAGAGAGGGGTCGGGGGGGCAGAGAGAGTGGTACAGAGAGAGGGGCGACAGCGAGAGAGGGCAACAGAGAGAGGGGGACAGAGACGGGGGGAGATAGAGGGGGTCAGAGAGAGGGGGGACAGACAGAGAGGGGGCAGAAAGAAGCAACAGAGAGAGGGGGACAGAGAGAGAGGGGGACTGAGAGAGGGAGGGACAAAGAGAGGGGGAACAGAGAAAGGTGGGACAGAGAGAAGGGGGATAGAGAGACAGTGACAGAGAGAGGGAGCAGAGAAGGGGGAGACAGAGAGGGGGGACAGAGAGGGGGGGACAGAGAGAGAGGGGGTCAGAGAGAGGGGGTACAGAGAGAGAGGGGGGTCAGAGAGAGAGGTGGTCAGAGAGAGAGGGGTCATAGAGAGAGGGCGTACAGAGAGAGAGGGAAACAGAGAGGGGGGCAGAGGGGGGGACCCGAGAGGGAACAGAGAGAGGGGGACAGAAAGAGGGGGCAGAAAGAGGGGGGGCAGAGAGAGAAGGGGCAGAGAGGCGGTGACAGAGACGGGGCAGAGAGAGGCCAACAAAGAGAGGGGACAGTGAGGGGGGGACAGAGAGAGGGGGGACGAGGAGAACAGAGAGAGGGGGGACAGAGAAACTGTGACAGAGAGGGGGCAGAGAGCGGGCGACAGAGAGGGGTGGACGGGGGGGGGGGGTATCAGAGAGACGGTGACTGAGAGGGGGCAGAAAGACGGTGACGGGGGGTGACAGAGAGAGGGCGATAGAGATGGGGGAACAGAGAGCGGGGAACAGAGCGAGGGGGCAGAGAGAGGGGGTCAGAGAGAGAGAGGGAGAGAGAGAGGGGGGGACAGAAAGAGGGGACAGAGAGATAGAGGACCGGGGGCTGCGGGACCAGAGTGGGGGTGCAGAGAGAGGGGGACAGAACGAGAGGTAACAGAGGGAGAGGGGACAGAGAGAGGAGGGACAGAGAGATAGGGGACAGAGAGAGGGGGACAGAGAGAGGAGGGACAGAGAGATAGGGGACAGAGACAGGGGACAGAGACAGGGGGACAGAGAGAGGGAGGGACAGAGAGAGAGGGGGACAGAGAGAGAGGGGGACAGAGAGAGGGGGACAGAAAGAGAGGGGGACAGAGAAAGAGGGGGAAAGAGAGAGGGAGACAGAGAGAGGGGGGACAGAGAGAGGGGACAGAGAGAGGAGGGACAGAGAGAGGGGGACAGAGAGAGGGGGACAGAGAGAGAGGGGGACAGAGAGAGGGGGACAGAGAGAGAGGGACAGAGAGAGGAGGGACAGAGAGAAGAACAGAGAGAGAGGGGGACAGAGAGAGAGGGGAACAGAGAGAGGGGGACAGAGAGAGAGGGACAGAGAGAGGGGGACAGAGAGTCGGTGGTGGAGAGGGGGCAGAGAGAGTGGGACAGAGAGGGGGGACAGAGAGAGAGGGAGATGGGGGGCAGAGAGGGGGGGACAGAGAGAGATGGGGACAGAGAGACGGTGACAGATATGGCGACAGAGAGGGGGGGACAGAGAGAGAGGGGGTCAGAGAGAGGGGGGAACAGAGAGCGTGGGGGACAGAGAGAGGGGCAGAGAGAGGGGCTACAGAGAGAGGGGTGGACAGAGAGAGGGGGACAGAGAGAGGGGACAGAGAGGGGGACAGAGAGAGGGGGCAGAGAGAGGTGGACAGAGAGAGTGGGGCAGACAGGGATAGGGGCAGACAGAGGGGGACAGAGTGAGGGGGGCAGGGAGAGAGGGACAGAGAGAGGGGGGCAGAGAGAGGGGGGCAGAGAGAGAGGGGAAAGAGAGAGGGGCAGAGAGAGGGTGACAGAGAGTTGGGGAGATAGAGTAGGTCAGAGAGTGAGAACAGAGAGAGGGGTACAGAGTGAGGGAGACAGGGGGTTCAGAGAGGGGGTGTCAGAGAGAGGGGGACAGAGAGTGGGTGGATGGAGAGAGTGGGGGACAGAGAGAGAGAGGGGGACAGAGAGGGGGCAGAGCGAGAGAGGGAGAGATAGAGGAGACAGAGAGAGGGGGACAGAGAGAGGGGGGCAGAGAAAGAGGGAACAGAGAGAAGGGGGGATAGAAAGACGGTGACAGAGAGGGGGGGCAGAGAAAGGGAGACAGAGAGAGGGGTACAGAGTGGGGGTGAGAGACGGGGTCAGGGAGAGGGGGACAGAGAGTGGGGGAACAGAGAGGGGGCAGAGAGAGTGGGGGCAGAGAGAGTGGGGGCAGAGAGAGGGGGCAGAGAAAAGGGTGAGAGAGAGGGTTTCAGAGAGCGGGAGAGAGAGGGGGCAGTGAGAGGGGGATAGAGAGAGGGGGACAGAGAGAGGGGGGCAGAGAGAGAGGGGGCAGACAGAGAGGGCGACAGAGAGTGGCTCAAAGAGCGGGGGAGAGAGAGGGGACAGAGTGAGGGGGACAGGAGTGAGGGGGACAGAGAGAGGGCAACAGAGAGAGGGGAATAGAGAGAGGGAAACAGAGAGAGGGGGACAGAGAGAGGGGTCGGGGGGGCAGAGAGAGCGGGGGCAGAGAGAGGTCAACAGAGAGGGGGTCAGAGAGTGGGGGAGAGAGGGGGTCAGAGAGGGTGGGAGAGAGAGGGGACAGATAGAGGGGGACAGAGAGAGAGGGGACAGAGAGAGAGGGAGACAGAGAGACGGTGACAGAGAGAGGGGGACAGAGAGTGGGGGAGATAGAGGGGGTCAGAGAGAGCGGGGGTCAGTGAGAGAGAGGGGACAGAGAGAGAAGGGGGCAGAGAGAGAAGGGGGCAGAGAGAGTGGGGACAGAGAAGCGGGGACAGAGAGAGGGGGGCAGAGAGAGGGGGGCAGAGAGAGGGGTTCACAGAGAGAGGGGGGACAGAGAGAGGGGGGGACAGAGAGAGGGACACAGAGAGAGAGGGCAGAGAGAGGGGTTCACAGAGAGAGGGGGACAGAGAGAGGGAGACAGCGAGAGAGGGGGACAGAGAGAGGTGGACAGAGAGAGTGGAGCAGAGAGGGATAGGGGCAGACAGAGGGGGACAGAGTGAGGGGGGCAGGGAGAGAGGGACAGAGAGAGGGGGGCAGAGAGAGGGGGGCAGAGAGAGAGGGGAAAGAGAGAGGGGCAGAGAGAGGGTGACAGAGAGTTGGGGAGATAGAGTGGGTCAGAGAGTGAGAACAGAGAGAGGGGTACAGAGTGAGGGAGACAGGGGGGTCAGAGAGGGGGTGTCAGAGAGAGGGGGACAGAGAGTGGGTGGATGGAGAGAGTGGGGGACAGAGAGAGAGAGGGGGACAGAGAGGGGGCAGAGCGAGAGAGGGAGAGATAGAGGAGACAGAGAGAGGGGGACAGAGAGAGGGGGGCAGAGAGAGAGGGGGCAGAAACAGTCGACAGAGAGAGGGGGCCAGAGAAAGGGGGCAGAGAGAGGGGGACAGAGAGAGAGGGGGACAGAGAGAGGGGGGCACAGAGAGAGGGGGCAGAAAGAGGCGACAGAGAGAGGCGGCCAATGAGAGAGGAGGCCAGAGACAGGGGGGTAGAGAGAGAGGGGCAGAGAGAGAGGGCGAACAGAGAGTGGGGGAGATAGAGAGAGAGGGGCAGAGAGCGATGGGGGCAGACAGAGAGGGGCAGAGAGAGGGTGACAGGGAGTTGGGGAGATAGAGGGGGTCAGAGAGTGGGAACAGAGAGAGGGGTACAGAGAGTGGGGGGATGGAGAGAGTGGGGGACAGAGAGAGGGCAGAGAGACAGGGAGAGATAGAGGGGACAGAGAGAGGGGGACAGAGAGAGTGGGGGACAGAGAGAGGGCAGAGAGACAGGGAGAGATAGAGGGGACAGAGAGAGGGGGAGACAGAGAGAGCGGGACTGAGTGAGTGGGGGACAGAGAGAGAGGGGGACAAAGAGGAGGGATAGAGAGATGCGGGTGGGAGAGAGAGGGGACAGAGGGGGACAGAGAGTAGTGAGATGGAGAGAGTGGGGGACAGAGAGAGAGAGAGGTCGTCAGAGAGAGGGGGACAGAGAGAGGGGGGGACAGAGGGGGAGAACAGAGAGGGGGGGACAGAGAGAGAGGGGGGCAGAGAGAGGGGGACAGAGAGAGGGGGACAGAGAGGGGGTCAGAGAGCGGGGAGAGAGAGAGGACACACAGAGAGGGGTACGGGGGTGAGAGAGAGGGGGGCAGAGAGAGGGGGGGCAGAGAGAGAGGGGGCAGAGAGAGGGGGCAGAAAGAGAGGATGACAGAGAGGGGGTCAGAGAGCGGGAGAGAGAGAGAGGGGACAGTGAGATGGGGATAGAGAGAGGGGGACAGAGAGAGGGGACAGATGGAGAGAGGGAGACAGAGGGGGGGTCAAAGAGCAGGGGAGAGAGAGAGGGGACAGAGAGAGGGGGATAGAGAGAGGGGAACAGAGGGAGAGGGGACAGAGAGAGGGGTCGGGGGGGCAGAGAGAGTGGGACAGAGAGAGTGGGACAGAGAGAGGGGCGACAGCGAGAGAGGGCAACAGAGAGAGGGGGACAGAGACGGGGGGAGATAGAGGGGGTCAGAGAGAGGGGGGACAGACAGAGAGGGGGCAGAAAGAAGCAACAGAGAGAGGGGGACAGAGAGAGAGGGGGACTGAGAGAGGGAGGGACAAAGAGAGGGGGAACAGAGAAAGGTGGGACAGAGAGAAGGGGGGATAGAGAGACAGTGACAGAGAGAGGGAGCAGAGAGAGGAAGACAGAGAGGGGGGACAGAGAGGGGGGGACAGAGAGAGAGGGGGTCAGAGAGAGGGGGTACAGAGAGAGAGGGGGGTCAGAGAGAGAGGGGTCATAGAGAGAGGGCGTACAGAGAGAGAGGGAAACAGAGAGGGGGGCAGAGGGGGGGACCCGAGAGGGAACAGAGAGAGGGGGACAGAAAGAGGGGGCAGAAAGAGGGGGGGCAGAGAGAGAAGGTGCAGAGAGGCGGTGACAGAGACGGGGCAGAGAGAGGCCAACAAAGAGAGGGGACAGTGAAGGGGGGGACAGAGAGAGGGGGGACAGGGGGGCGAACAGAGAGTCGGTGACTGAGAGGGGACAGTGAGGGGGGGACAGAGAGAGGGGTGGACGAGGAGGACAGAGAAAGGGGGGACAGAGAAACTGTGACAGAGAGGGGGCAGAGAGCGGGCGACAGAGAGGGGTGGACGGGGGGGGGGATCAGAGAGACGGTGACTGAGAGGGGGCAGAGAGACGGTGACGGGGGGTGACAGAGAGAGGGCGATAGAGATGGGGGAACAGAGAGCGGGGAACAGAGCGAGGGGGCAGAGAGAGGGGGTCAGAGAGAGAGAGGGAGAGAGAGAGGGGGGGACAGAAAGAGGGGACAGAGAGATAGAGGACAGGGGGGTGCGGGACCAGAGTGGGGGTGCAGAGAGAGGGGGACAGAACGAGAGGTAACAGAGGGAGAGGGGACAGAGAGAGGAGGGACAGAGAGATAGGGGACAGAGAGAGGGGGACAGAGAGAGGAGGGACAGAGAGATAGGGGACAGAGAGAGGGGACAGAGACAGGGGGACAGAGAGAGGGGGGCACAGAGAGAGAGGGGGACAGAGAGAGAGGGGGACAGAGAGAGGGGGACAGAAAGAGAGGGGGACAGAGACAGAGGGGGAAAGAGAGAGGGAGACAGAGAAAGGGGGGACAGAGAGAGGGGACAGAGAGAGGAGGGACAGAGAGAGGGGGACAGAGAGAGGGGGACAGAGAGAGAGGGGGACAGAGAGAGGGGGACAGAGAGAGAGGGACAGAGAGAGGAGGGACAGAGAGAAGAACAGAGAGAGAGGGGGACAGAGAGAGAGGGGAACAGAGAGAGGGGGACAGAGAGAGAGGGACAGAGAGAGGGGGACAGAGAGTCGGTGATGGAGAGGGGGCAGAGAGAGTGGGACAGAGAGGGGGGACAGAGAGAGAGGGGGATGGGGGGCAGAGAGGGGGGGACAGAGAGAGATGGGGACAGAGAGGGTTGGACAGAGAGAGAGGGACAGAGAGACGGTGACAGATATGGCGACAGAGAGGCGGGGACAGAGAGAGAGGGGGTCAGAGAGAGGGGGGAACAGAGAGAGTGGGGGACAGAGAGAGGGGCAGAGAGAGGGGCTACAGAGAGAGGGGTGGACAGAGAGAGGGGGACAGAGAGAGGGGACAGAGAGGGGGACAGAGAGAGGGGGACAGAGAGAGGTGGACAGAGAGAGTGGGGCAGAGAGGGATAGGGGCAGACAGAGGGGGACAGAGTGAGGGGGGCAGGGAGAGAGGGACAGAGAGAGGGGGGCAGAGAGAGGGGGGCAGAGAGAGAGGGGAAAGAGAGAGGGGCAGAGAGAGGGTGACAGAGAGTTGGGTAGATAGAGTAGGTCAGAGAGTGAGAACAGAGAGAGGGGTACAGAGTGAGGGAGACAGGGGGGGTCAGAGAGGGGGTGTCAGAGAGAGGGGGACAGAGAGTAGGTGGATGGAGAGAGTGGGGGACAGAGAGAGAGAGGGGGACAGAGAGGGGACAGAGCGAGAGAGGGAGAGATAGAGGAGACAGAGAGAGGGGGACAGAGAGAGGGGGGCAGAGAGAGAGGGGACAGAGAGAGCGGGACAGAGAGAGGGGGAACAGAGAAAGAGGGAACAGAGAGAAGGGGGATAGAAAGACGGTGACAGAGAGGGGGGGCAGAGAAAGGGAGACAGAGAGAGGGGTACAGAGTGGGGGTGATAGAGGGGGTCAGGGAGAGGGGGACAGAGAGTGGGGGAACAGAGAGGGGGCAGAGAGAGTGGGGGCAGAGAGAGTGGGGGCAGAGAGAGGGGGCAGAGAAAAGGGTGAGAGAGAGGGGTTCAGAGAGCGGGAGAGAGAGTGGGCAGTGAGAGGGGGATAGAGAGAGGGGGACAGAGAGAGGGGGGCAGAGAGAGAGGGGGCAGACAGAGAGGGCGACAGAGAGGGGCTCAAAGAGCGGGGGAGAGAGAGGGGACAGAGTGAGGGGGACAGGAGTGAGGGGGACAGAGAGAGGGCAACAGAGAGAGGGGAACAGAGAGAGGGAAACAGAGAGAGGGGGACAGAGAGAGGGGTCGGGGGGGCAGAGAGAGCGGGGGCAGAGAGAGGTCAACAGAGAGGGGGTCAGAGAGCGGGGGAGAGACGGGGTCAGAGAGGGTGGGAGAGAGAGGGGACAGATAGAGGGGG
Organism: Chiloscyllium plagiosum; assembly: GCF_037043375.1. Classification (NCBI taxonomy): domain Eukaryota; kingdom Metazoa; phylum Chordata; class Chondrichthyes; order Orectolobiformes; family Hemiscylliidae; genus Chiloscyllium; species Chiloscyllium plagiosum. The sequence goes on along the minus strand of NW_028270186.1, from coordinate 30,731,658 downwards.
ACAGAGAGAGGGGACAGAGAGAGAGGGAGACAGAGAGACGGTGACAGAGAGAGGGGGACAGAGAGTGGGGGAGATAGAGGGGGTCAGAGAGAGCGGGGGTCAGTGAGAGAGAGGGGGACAGAGAGAGAAGGGGGCAGAGAGAGAAGGGGGCAGAGAGAGGCGGGACAGAGAAGCGGGGACAGAGAGAGGGGGACAGAGAGAGGGGTCAGAGAGAGGGGTTCACAGAGAGAGGGGGGACAGAGAGAGGGGGGGACAGAGAGAGGGACACAGAGAGAGAGGGGCAGAGAGAGGGGTTCACAGAGAGAGGGGGACAGAGAGAGGGAGACAGCGAGAGAGGGGGACAGAGAGAGAGGGGGACAGAGAGAGGTGGACAGAGAGAGTGGGGCAGAGAGTGATAGGGGCAGACAGAGGGGGACAGAGTGAGGGGGGCAGGGAGAGAGGGACAGAGAGAGGGGGGCAGAGAGAGGGGGGCAGAGAGAGAGGGGAAAGAGAGAGGGGCAGAGAGAGGGTGACAGAGAGTTGGGGAGATAGAGTGGGTCAGAGAGTGAGAACAGAGAGAGGGGTACAGAGTGAGGGAGACAGGGGGGTCAGAGAGGGGGTGTCAGAGAGAGGGGGACAGAGAGTGGGTGGATGGAGAGAGTGGGGGACAGAGAGAGAGAGGGGGACAGAGAGGGGCAGAGCGAGAGAGGGAGAGATAGAGGAGACAGAGAGAGGGGGACAGAGAGAGGGGGGCAGAGAGAGAGGGGGCAGAAACAGTCGACAGAGAGAGGGGGCCAGAGAAAGGGGGCAGAGAGAGGGGGACAGAGAGAGAGGGGGACAGAGAGAGGGGGGCACAGAGAGAGGGGGCAGAAAGAGGCGACAGAGAGTGGCGGACAAAGAGAGAGGAGGCCAGAGACAGGGGGGTAGAGAGAGAGGGGCAGAGAGAGAGGGCGAACAGAGAGTGGGGGAGATAGAGAGAGAGGGGCAGAGAGCGATGGGGGCAGACAGAGGGGGGTAGACAGTGGGGGGCAGACAGATGGGGACAGAGTTAGGGGGCAGAGAGAGAGGAACAGAGAGAGGAGGACAGAGAGAGGGGGGCAGAGAGAGAGGGGAAAGAGAGAGGGGCAGAGAGAGGGTGACAGGGAGTTGGGGAGATAGAGGGGGTCAGAGAGTGGGAACAGAGAGAGGGGTACAGAGAGTGGGGGGATGGAGAGAGTGGGGGACAGAGAGAGGGCAGAGAGACAGGGAGAGATAGAGGGGACAGAGAGAGAGGGGGACAGAGAGAGTGGGGGACAGAGAGAGCGGGACTGAGTGAGTGGGGGACAGAGAGAGGGGGGGACAAAGAGGAGGGATAGAGAGATGCGGGTGGGAGAGAGAGGGGACAGAGGGGGACAGAGAGTAGTGAGATGGAGAGAGTGGGGGACAGAGAGAGAGAGAGGGGGTCAGAGAGAGGGGGACAGAGAGAGGGGGGGACAGAGGGGGAGAACAGAGAGGGGGGGACAGAGAGAGAGGGGGGCAGAGAGAGGGGGACAGAGAGGGGGTCAGAGAGCGGGGAGAGAGAGAGGACACACAGAGAGGGGTACGGGGGTGAGAGAGAGGGGGGCAGAGAGAGGGGGGGCAGAGAGAGAGGGGGCAGAGAGAGGGGGCAGAAAGAGAGGATGACAGAGAGGGGGTCAGAGAGCGGGAGAGAGAGAGAGGGGACAGTGAGATGGGGATAGAGAGAGGGGGACAGAGAGAGGGGACAGATGGAGAGAGGGAGACAGAGGGGGGGTCAAAGAGCAGGGGAGAGAGAGAGGGGACAGAGAGAGGGGGATAGAGAGAGGGGAACAGAGGGAGAGGGGACAGAGAGAGGGGTCGGGGGGGCAGAGAGAGTGGGACAGAGAGAGTGGGACAGAGAGAGGGGCGACAGCGAGAGAGGGCAACAGAGAGAGGGGGACAGAGACGGGGGGAGATAGAGGGGGTCAGAGAGAGGGGGGACAGACAGAGAGGGGGCAGAAAGAAGCAACAGAGAGAGGGGGACAGAGAGAGAGGGGGACTGAGAGAGGGAGGGACAAAGAGAGGGGGAACAGAGAAAGGTGGGACAGAGAGAAGGGGGGATAGAGAGACAGTGACAGAGAGAGGGAGCAGAGAAGGGGGAGACAGAGAGGGGGGACAGAGAGGGGGGGACAGAGAGAGAGGGGGTCAGAGAGAGGGGGTACAGAGAGAGAGGGGGGTCAGAGAGAGAGGTGGTCAGAGAGAGAGGGGTCATAGAGAGAGGGCGTACAGAGAGAGAGGGAAACAGAGAGGGGGGCAGAGGGGGGGACCCGAGAGGGAACAGAGAGAGGGGGACAGAAAGAGGGGGCAGAAAGAGGGGGGGCAGAGAGAGAAGGGGCAGAGAGGCGGTGACAGAGACGGGGCAGAGAGAGGCCAACAAAGAGAGGGGACAGTGAGGGGGGGACAGAGAGAGGGGGGACGAGGAGAACAGAGAGAGGGGGGACAGAGAAACTGTGACAGAGAGGGGGCAGAGAGCGGGCGACAGAGAGGGGTGGACGGGGGGGGGGGTATCAGAGAGACGGTGACTGAGAGGGGGCAGAAAGACGGTGACGGGGGGTGACAGAGAGAGGGCGATAGAGATGGGGTAACAGAGAGCGGGGAACAGAGCGAGGGGGCAGAGAGAGGGGGTCAGAGAGAGAGAGGGAGAGAGAGAGGGGGACAGAGAGAGGGGACAGAGAGATAGAGGACAGGGGGGTGGGGACCAGAGTGGGGGTGCAGAGAGAGGGGGACAGAACGAGAGGTAACAGAGGGAGAGGGGACAGAGAGAGGAGGGACAGAGAGATAGGGGACAGAGAGAGGGGGACAGAGAGAGGGGGGACAGAGAGAGGAGGGACAGAGAGATAGGGGACAGAGAGAGGGGACAGAGACAGGGGGACAGAGAGAGGGGGGTCAGAGAGAGAGGGGGACAGAGAGAGAGGGGGACAGAGAGAGGGGGACAGAAAGAGAGGGGGACAGAGAAAGAGGGGGAAAGAGAGAGGGGGACAGAGAGAGGGGGGACAGAGAGAGGGGGACAGAGAGAGGAGGGACAGAGAGAGGGGGACAGAGAGAGGGGGACAGAGAGAGAGGGGGACAGAGAGAGGGGGACAGAGAGAGAGGGACAGAGAGAGGAGGGACAGAGAGAAGGACAGACAGAGAGGGGGACAGAGAGAGAGGGGAACAGAGAGAGGGGGACAGAGAGAGAGGGACAGAGAGAGGGGGACAGAGAGAGGGGAACAGAGAGAGGGGGACAGAGAGAGAGGGACAGAGAGAGGGGGACAGAGAGTCGGTGATGGAGAGGGGGCAGAGAGAGTGGGACAGAGAGGGGGGACAGAGAGAGAGGGGGATGGGGGGAAAGGGGGGGGACAGAGAGAGAGATGGGGACAGAGAGGGTTGGACAGAGACAGAGGGACAGAGAGACGGTGACAGATATGGCGACAGAGAGGGGGGAACAGAGAGAGAGGGGGTCAGTGAGAGGGGGGAACAGATAGAGTGGGGGACAGAGAGAGGGGCAGAGAGAGGGGCTACAGAGAGAGGGGTGGACAGAGAGAGGGGGACAGAGAGAGGGGACAGAGAGGGGGACAGAGAGAGGGGGCAGAGAGAGGGGGACAGAGAGGGGGGTCAGAGAGAGTGGGGGTCAGAAAGAGGGCGACAGAGAGGGGGAACAGAAAGAGGGGGACAGAGTGAGGCGGACAGAGAGAGGGGGGTGACAGAGAGGGGGGGACAGAGAGGGGGACAGAGAGATGGGGACAGAGAGGCGGGGGCAGAGAGAGATGGGAACAGAGAGAGGGGGCAGAGATAGCGCGACAGAGAGACGGTGACAGATGTGGCGACAGAGAGAGGGGGACAGAGAGAGGGGGACAGAGAGAGGGGTCAGAGAGAGGTGGACAGAGAGAGTGGGAGACAGAGAGAGGGGGGACAGAGAGAGGGGCTACAGAGCGAGGAGGGGACAGACAGGGAGGTACAGAGAGAGGGGGACAGATGGAGGGGGACAGAGAGAGGGGTACAGAGCGAGGGGGACAGAAGGAGGCGGGACAGAGAGATGGTGACTGGGCGGGTGCAGAGAGAGGGGGACAGAGAGAGGGGGACAGAGAGAGGAGGACAGAGGGAGGGTGAAAGACCGAATGAGTACGGAGAGATGGTGACGGAGAGGGGGTGGACGGTGGGGAACAGAGAGATGGTGTCTGACAGGGGGCAGAGAGAGGGCTACAGAGAGGGGGGGACAGAGGTTTGGGACAGAGAGAGGGTGGACTGAGAGAGGGGGCAGAGAGACAGTGACAGAGAGGGGGCAGAGAGAGGTGGATAGAGATGGGGGGACAGAGAGCGGGGAACAAAGCGAGGGGGCAGAGAGAGGGGGGCAGTGAGAGGGAGGGACAGAGAGAGAGGGTTTCAGAGGGGGGGCAGAGAGAGGGGGACAGAATGAGGGAGACAGAGAAAGTGGGAGCAGAGAGAGAGGGAACTGAGCCAGGGGGCAGAGAGAGGGGGGCAGAGAGAGAGAGGGATAGAGAGAGAGGGGGACAGAGAGAGAGAGGGATAGAGAGAGAGGGGGACAGAGAGAGAGGGGACAGAGAGAGGGGACGGGGGCGGGGGGGGGACGGGGGGGACCAGAGTGGGGGGGGCAGAGAGAGGGGGACAGAGAGAGGGAGAACAGAGGGAGGGGGCAGAGGGAGGGGGACAGAGGGAGGGAGACAGATGGAGGGTACAGAGTGGGGGAGAGAGAGGGGCAGAGAGGGGGCGATAGAGATGGGGGGACAGAGAGCGGGGAACAGAGTGAGGGGGCAGAGAGAGGGGGGCAGAGAGAGAGGGATAGAGAGAGGGGGACAGAGAGAGAGGGGACAGAGAGAGAGAGGACAGAGTGGGGGATGGGGGGGGACCAGAGTGGGGGACGGGGGGGGGACCAGGGAGAAGGGGACAGAGAGGGGGGACAGAGAAGGGGGAATAGAGAGAGAGGGAGAACAGAGGGAGGGGGACAGAGGGAGGGGGACAGAGAGAGGGGGGACAGAGAGAGGGGTACAGAGAGAGGGGTACAGAGAGAGAGGGGGACAGAGAGAGAGGGGGACAGAGAGAGGGGACAGAGGGGGGACACAGAGGAGGGGAACAGAGGGGGGAACAGAGAGAGGGGGACTGAGAGAGGGGGACAGAGAGAGGGGGACAGAGAGAGGGGACAGAGGGGGGACACAGTGGGGGGGGGACAGAGGGGGGAACAGAGAGAGGGGGACTGAGAGAGGGGGCACAGAGAGAGAGGGTGACAGGGAGAGGGGGGACAGAGGGAGGGACGGGGCGACTGAGGGGGGAACAGAGAGAGGGGGCCAGAGAGAGGTGGGACAGAGTGAGGGGCAACAGAGAGAGGGGCAGAAAGAGGGGGGACAGAGAGAGAGAGAGGGGACAGAGAGGAGGCAGAGAGAGGGCGACAAAGAGAGGGGACAGTCAGGGCAGGACAGAGAGAGAGGGGGACAGAGGGAGGTGGGACAGAGGGAGGGGACAGAGCGAGAGGTGACAGAGGGAGAGGGGACAGACAGATGGTGACAGAGTGGGGGCAGAGAGAGGGCGACAGAGGCGGGGGCAGAGAGAGGAGGGACAGAGAGAGGGGGACAGAGAGAGGGGGAACAGAGAGAGGGGGACAGAGAGAGGGGTACAGAGAGAGGGGGACAGGGGGGGGGACAGAGCGGTGGGGCAGAGAGAGGGTGAAAGAGAGAGGGGGTCAGAGAGAGAGGGGGACAGAGGGAGAGGGGGCAGAGAGAGGGGGGAAGAGAGAGGGGGACAGAGAGAGGGGAGCAGAGAGAGGATGAAAGAGAGAGGGGACAGAGGGAGAGGGGACAGAGGGAGAGGGGGCAGAGAGAGGGGGCAGAGAGAGGGGGACAGAGAGAGGGGACCGGGAGAGGGGGACAGAGGGAGGGGGGACAGTGGGAGGGGGACAGAGGGAGGTGGGACAGAGAAACGGTGACAGAGAGGGGGCAGAGAGAAGGGGACTGAGAGCAGGGGGACAGAGAAACGGGGACAGAGAGAGGGGTCAGAGAGACGGTGACAGTGAGGGGGCATAGAGAGGACGACAATGAGAGGGGACAGTGAGGGTGGGGACAGAGAGAGTGGTACAGAGGGAGGGGGGCAGAGGGAGGGGGACAGAGAGACGGTGACAGAGAGTGGGCAGAGAGAAGGCGACAGAGAGAGGGGGTCAGAGAGCGGGAGAGAGAGAAGGGGCAGAGAGAGTGCGAAAGAGAGAGGGGCAGAGAAATGCGGACAGGGGGTGGGGCGAGAGATGGGGACAGAGAGAGGGGTACAGAGGTAGGGGAGACAGAGGGACGGTGACAGAGAGGGAGCAGAGAGAGGGCGACAGAGAGAGATGGGAGACAGATTACGGGAGAGAGAAAGAGAGGGGTGAGAGAGGGGGATGAGAGAGAGGGGGGTGAGAGAGGGGATGGTAAGAGAGGGTGTGAGAATGGGGAGAGATAGGTGGAGAAAAAGGGGGGGAGAGAGAGAGTGGGGGAGAGGGGCTGGAGAGAAAGCGTGTAGAGAGGGTGGAGAGACAGGGGAGAGAGAGGGTGGGGGAAGAGGGGAGAGAGAGGGGAGGAGAGAGAGAGGGGAGTGAGAGAAGGATGAGAAAGAGTGGGTGAAGGAGTTGGTGTGAGATAGAGGGTGTGTTTCAGAGAGAGTCGGTATGAGAGAGAGGGGTGAGAGAGAGAGAAGGGGTGTGAGAGAGAAGGGGTGTGAGAGCGAGAAGAGGTGAGAGAGAGAGAATGGGTGTGAGAGAGAAGGGGTGTGAGAAATATGGGTGGAGAGGGAGAGAGAGACGTGGGGTGAGAGCGAGAGAGTGGGGTGACAGAGTGAGATGGGATGGAGAGAGTGGGGGTGAGAGAGACAGAGGGAGATGGAGGGGAGGGGGGGCAGAGAGAGGTGGAGAGAGAGGGGGTGGGGGTGAGAAGGGGTTTAGAGAGAAGGGTTGATTGAGAGTGAAAAAGTGGGGGGTAAGAGAGAGAGTGGAGTGAGAAGGAGAGGGTGTGAGAAGAGAGTGGGTGAGAGAGTGGTGAGAGAGCGAGGGGTGAGAGAGAGTGGGTGAGAGAGGGGGGGTGAGCGAGAGGCATGAGGGGGAGGGGTTAGAGAGAGAGGGCAGAGTAAGAGAGAAAGTGGGTGAGAGAGGGAGGGGGTGAGGGGGTGAGAGGGAGGAGGGGTGAGAGGGGAGACAGAGAGAGGGATAAGCGAGAGGGGATGAGAGTGTGAGGGAGGTTGAGAGAGGGGGTGGTGAGAGAGGGCGGTTAGACACAGAGGGAGTGAGAGAGGTGTGAGAGAGAGGGTGTAAGAGACAAAGGGTGATTGAGAGAGAGAAAGTGGGGAGGGTGTAAGAGAGAGAGTGGAGTGAGAAAGAGGGTGTGAGAGAGAGAGTGGTTGAGAGAGAGGGGTGAGAGAGAGGATGAGCGAGAGAGGAGGAGAGAGAGGGGGAGGGGGAGAGAGAGAGGGGGAAAGAGAGGGGTGGAGAGAGAGGGGGAGAGAGGGCTCTGAGAGAGAGAGGTGATGAGAGAGAGGGGATGAGAGAGAGGAAGTGAGAGAGGAGGGGTGAGAAACAGGGGTGTGAGAGAGAAGGGGTGTGAGAGAGAAGGGATGTGAGAGAGAAGGTGTGTGAGGCAGAGGGGGTGGGAAAGAGAGAGCGACGTGGGCTAAGAGACAGAGAGTGGGGTGAGAGAGTGAGATGGGAGTGAGAGAGAGGAGTTGTGAGAGACAGGGGGAGAGAAAGGGTAAAGAGTGGGAGGCAAGAGAGGGGGTAGAGAGAAGGGGAGAGAGAGGGGAGAGAGAGGGGGGGAGAGAGAGAGAGGGTGAGAGAGACAGGGGGTGAGAGAGAGGGGGTGAGAGAGAGGGGATGAGAAAGAGAGAGAGTGAGTGAAAAAGAGAGCTTGAGTGAGAAAGAGAGAGTGGGTGAAGAGAGGGTGCGAGAGAGAGAGGTTGAGAGACAAGGGGTGGTTGAGAGAGAGAAAGTGGTGAGGGGGTAAGAGAGAGAGTGGAGTTAGAAGGAAAGAGTGTGATTGAGAGAGTTCAGTGAGAGAGAGGAGGTGAGCGAGAGGGGTGAGAGGGGGAGGGGTTAGAGAGAGCACGTGGGGTAGGAGAGAAAGGATGTGAGAGGGAGTAAGAGAGAGGGGTGAGAGAGGGGATGAGAGAGAGAGGGGTGAGAGAGAGGGGTTTAGAAAGAGAGAGGGCGTGAGAGATTGAGGGTGTGAGAGAGTGAGGGGATGAGAGAGTGAGGGGGGTTGAGAAAGGGGTGGTGAGAGAGAGATGGAGTGAGAGAGAAGGGGTGTGAGAGCGAGAAGAGGTGTGAGAGAGAAGGGGTGTGAGAGAGAGAAGGGGTGTGAGAGAGAAGGGATGTAAGGAATAGGAGGTGGAGAGAGAGAGAGACGTGCGGTGAGAGCGAGAAAGTGGGGTGAGAGCGTGAGATGGGATGGAGAGAGAGGGGGTGTGAGAGACAGAGGGAAACAGAGGGGGAGAGAGAGGGGGACAGAGAGAGGTGGAGAGAGAGGGGGCAGAGAGAGGTGGAGAGAGAGGGGGCTGGGGGTGAGAAGGGGTTGAGAGAGAAAAGTTGATTCAGAGAGAAAATGTGGGGGGTAAGAGACAGAGTGGAGTGAGAAGGAGAGGGTGTGAGAGAGAGAGTGGGTGAGAGAGAGTGGTGAGAGAGCGAGGTGTGAGAGAGAGTGGGTGAGAGAGGGGGTGAGCGAGCGGGGTGAGAGGGGGAGGGGTTAGAGAGAGAGAGGGAGGGGTAAGAGAGAAAGGGTGTGAGAGAGGGATGGGGTGTGGGGGTGAGAGAAGGAGGAGAGGTGAGAGGGGGTGAGAGAGAGAGGGGTGAGAGAGAGGGGATGAGAGAGTGAGGGGGGTTGAGCGAGGGGGTTGAGAGACACAGGGAGTTAGAGAGAGGGGTGAGAGAGGGGGTGAGAGACAATGGATGATTGAGAGAGAGAAAGTGGGGAGGGGGTAAGAGAGAGAGTGGAGTGAGAAGGAGAGGGTGTGATTGAGAGAGTGGGTGAGAGAGAGGGGTGAGAGAGTGGGGGAGGGGTTAGAGAGAGCGCGGGGTAAGAGCGAAAGGGTGTGAGAGGGCGTGAGAGAGAAGGGTGAGAGACGGAATGAGAGAGAGAGGGGGGTGAGAGAGAGAGGGTTTGAGAAAGAGAGAGGGCATGAGAGATTGGAGGTGTGAGAGAGTGAGGGGATGAGAGAGTGAAGGGGGTTGAGAGAGAGGGTGGTGAGAGACAAGGGGGTGAAAGAGAGAGGAAGTGAGAGAGAGACGTGAGAGAGAGAGGGGGGTGAGAGAGAGGGGTGAGAGAGAGGGGGTGAGAGAGTGAGGGGATGAGAGAGTGAGGGGGTTTGAGAGAGGGTGTGGTGAGAGAGAGAGGGAGTGAGAGAGAGGGAGTGTGGGAGAGTGGTGAGAGCAAGGGGTGAGAGTGAGGGGTTGAGAGAGAGGGGTTGAGAGGAAGAGGGGGTGGGGTGTGTAAGAGAGAGGGGGTGGGGGGTGTAAGACAGAGGGTTGAGAGAGAGGGAGGTGGGAGAGAGAGAGGGAGGTGGGAGAGAGAGGGGTGAGAGAGAGAGGGGTGAGATAGAGGGAGCGAGAAGGAGAGAGAAGGGATGAGAAAGAGGCAGAGAGATGGTGGGAGAGAGGAACGGGTGAGAGAGCAAGGGTGTGTGAGAGTGTGTGTGAGAGAGGGGGATGTGAATGAGATTGGGGTGGGAGAGAGAGGGGTGACGGAGAGAGAGGGGTGAGAGAGAGGGGAGTGAGAGAGAGATGAATGTGAGAGAGAGAGGGGTTGAGAGAGAGGGGGTGAGAGACTGAGGGGTGTTGAGAGAGGGGGTGGTGAGAGAGGGGGCGGTGAGGGGGGGACGTTGAGCGAGAGGAGGAGTGAGAGAGAGGGGTTGACAGAGAAAGCGAGCTCAGAGAGAGAGGGGTGAGAGAGAGTGTGTGAGAGAGAGAGGGGTTGAGAAAGAAAGAGAGGGGTGAGAGAGAGAGGGTAAGAGATAGAGGGGTGACCGAGAGGGGTGAGAGGGGAAGGGGTTAGAGAGAGTGCGGGGTAAGACAGAAAGGGAGAGGGGTGAGGGGCTGAGAGAGGGAGGAGGAATGAGAAGGGGTGACAGAGAGAGGGGTGAGAGAGAGGGGATGAGAGTGGGGGTGGTGAGAGAGGGGTGGTGAGAGACACAGGGAGTGAGAAAGAGGGGTTCAGAGAGAGGGGGTGAGAGAGAGAGGGGGGTTGAGAGTGAGAGGGGTGGGGGCTGAGACTGAGGGGGGTGAGAGAGAGGGGTGGGGTGTGAGAGAGAGAGGGTGAAAGAGTGAGAGGGAGGAAGAGAGGGGGTGTGGGAGAGAGAGAGGGGGTGAGAGAGAGAGAGCTGGGTGAGAGGGCGCTGAGGGAATGAGTGACAGAGAGGGGGTGGGAGAGAGAGGGTGTGAGAGGGGGGGGTGAGAGAGAGGGGGTGAGAGAGAGGGGGTGAGAGAGAGGAAGCAAGAAGGAGAGAGAGGGGAGAGAAAGAGGCAGAGAGATGGTGGGAGAGAGGGAGAGTGTTTGAGAGTGTGTGTGAGAGAGAGGGTGAATGTGAAAGAGATTGGGGTGGGAGAGAAAGGGGTGACAGAGAGAGGGGAGAGGGGGGAGAGAGGGAGATGTTTGAGGGGTGGTGAGAGAGGGGGGTGAGAGAGGAAGGTGGGAGAGGGGGGTGAGAGAGAGGGGTGTGTGAGAGAATGATGAGGTGAGAGAGTAAGGGGATGAGAGATTATGGGGGGTGAGAGAAGGTTTGAAGAGAGAGGGGGGTGAGAGAGAGGTGGATGTGAGAGATAGAGAGGGGTTGAGAGAGAGGGGGGTGAGAGACTGAGGGTGTGAGAGACTGAGGGAATGAGAGATTGAGGGGTGGTGAGAGAGGGGGGTGAGAGAGAGGGTGTGAGAGAGAGGGATGTGTGAGAGACTGATGAGGTGAGAGAGTAAGGGGATGAGAGATTATGGGGGGTGAGAGAAGGTTTGAAGAGAGAGGGGGGTGAGAGAGAGGTGGATGTGAGATAGAGAGGGGTTGAGAGAGAGGGGGGTGAGAGACTGAGGGTGTGAGAGAGTGAGGGGATGAGAGATTGAGGGGTGTTGAGAGAGCGGGTGGTGAGAGGGGGGTGTTTAGAGAGAGAGGGAGTGAGAGAGGGGTGAGAGAGAGAGGTTGACAGAGAAAGAGAGTGTGTGAGAGAGAGTGGTGAGAGAGAGAGGGTGAGAGAGAAAGAGAGGGGTGAGAGAGAGAGAGGAAGAGAGAGAGGGGATGAGCAAGAGGGGTGAGAGGGAGAGGGGTTCGAGAGAGAGCGCGGGGTAAGAGAGAAAGGGAAAGGGGTGAGGGGGTGAGAGAGGGAGGGGTGAGAGAGAGAGAGTGAGGGGGTGATTGAGGGAGAGAAAGTGTGGGGGGTAAGAGAGAGAGTGGAGTGAGAAGGGCAGGGTGTGATTGAGAGAGGGGGTGAGAGCGAGAGGGGTGAGAAGGTGAGGGGTTAGAGAGAGCGCGTGGTAAGAGAGAAAGGGTGTGAGAGGGAGTGAGAGAGAGGGGTGAGAGAGGGGATGAGAGAGAGAGTGGGGCGAGAGAAAGGGTTTGAGAAAGAGAAAGGGCGTGAGAGTTTGAGGGTGTGAGAGAGTGAGGGGATGAGAGAGTGAGGGAGGTTGAGAGAGGCGGTGGTGAGAGAGAGGGGGGTGGGAGAGAGAGGGTGTGAGAGAGAGGGGTGTGAGAGGGAGGGGGTGAGAGAGTGAGGGAGGTTGAGAGAGGCGGTGGTGAGAGAGAGGGGGGTGGGAGAGAGAGGGTGTGAGAGAGAGGGGTGTGAGAGGGAGGGGGTGAGAGAGTGAGGGCGTGAGAGAGTGAGGGGATGAGAGAGTGAGGGGGTTTGAGAGGGGATGGTGAGAGAGAGTGAGGGAATGTGAGAGAGAGGGGTGAGAGAGCGAGGGGTTAGGGAGAAGGGTTGAGAGAGGGGGGGAGAGAGAGAGGGGGGGGTTGAGAGAGAGGGGTGAGAGAGAGAGAGAGTTGAGAGAGAGAGAGGTGGGAGAGAGAGGGGGTGAGAGACAAGGGGTGATTGTGAGAGAGAAAGTGGGGAGGGGTTGGCAGAGAGAGTGGAGTGAGAAGGAGAGGGTGTGAGAGAGAGAGTGGGTGAGAGAGAGGGGGTGAGAGAGCGAGGGAGAGAGAGAGGGGGTGAGAGAGAGGGGGGTGAGAGAGAAGGGGGGTGGGAGAGAGAGGGGGGTGAGAGAGAGGGGTGTGAGAGAGAGGGGTGTGAGAGGGAGGGGGGTGGGAGAGAGAGGGGGGTGGGAGAGAGAGGGGGGTGAGAGAGAGATGTTGAGAGAGAGAGGTTGAGAGAGGGAGTTGAAAGAGAGAGGGGGTGAGAGACAGGGGTTGAAAGAGATGTGGGAAAAGGGGTGAGTGAGAGAGAGACGTGGGCTAAGAGAAAGAGAGTGGGGTGAGAGAGTGAGATGGTGTTTTAAAAAATTCTCAAGGTCAAGGACCAGGCTCGCAGGAAACTAGTCTGACACAGAACAAACAGCCAAGAGGCGAGTCTGCTAGAATATAGTTTTATTCCCCGCAGTGTCCCCACAACCAGTCTCGTACTTACAACGGGTCTGGCTTATACTCACTCTACATGTTACCAAAACTGGGAGCCGTCAGTTCTCGTAGAGCGGTTGCCAACAACCCACGCTCGGCGGTTAAACGTAACCCCGGAGCAGACTCTACCGAACTGGAGACTTCTCCAGCTGATATACCCTTTTCCAGATATAAACATTCATGTGAACAGCAGAGCAAGGCTAAAAAACACATTCCATTCTGGTTACATACAGATAAGAAGATTCACACGGGAAGGTGTATAACAAGATTCACACGGGACTAAGCGACACCTTCCATTTTCGGTTAGATTCACACATGTATTGGGACACAATTTTAACCCTTTCACCACATTCCACTGCTTGGCCCAATACATGTGTTGCATAATGATTCACACATGTATTGGGACATAATTTTACACCACATTCCACTGCTTGACCCAATACATGTGTTACATTATGCCCATATGTATTCTTTCTAACAAGCGCCTACGTACACGCCAAATATACAAGCAAGTCAGGACATTACAGCATGTTAAAATCACCAGGACCGCTACCAGGATCGACAAGGGTGGGAACAGGAATGTCCCCGCAGTGGAGGACATACCACTCAATATGTCCCACCAATGATGAGCTGACTCCACGTCCACTACACGGGCAGCATGTACTACCTCCTGTCCATGTATAAAGGTAGACACCGTAACCTTGGTGACATTGGTTTGATGCTTTCGTAATATCTGCTTAAGCTCCTCGGATCGGTCCAATGCCCGCTTAAACCGATCCAGGGAAATGTTCCAGGGATTCCTCAGCACTTTCCACTGCACCTTGGTAAAGTGGCGAGCACTGCTATAAGTGGTCAACAAATAGGTGTGATTCTGCCAGTGCCACTGATAGACATTTGAGAGGCATCCCGAGAACGGTGCTGAGGGAAGCATAGGATGTGGATTATTGGTAGCCACACAGAGCGTGTGTGGCCCAATCTGCCACATCATGTCCCTTGGAGTCTCAACAGTCCATTCGCACAGGGCCGTTCCCTTAGTCAAGCAAGGGTCCCGATACCTGTCCATCAGTAGGCAAGTTTTCCCCTGATCAGTCTGTTCACAAGCGGACAGATCATAGGTAATATTGGTATCTGGGCTAAACCACTGTCCCCTTGTCTTCAGAAAATAATATCCAGAAGATGTAATCACCGGTAATACATAATATCGACAGACCGTAACAGTGTGGGTTACATTCATGGTAACACAGTATCCGTTACACATAGTTGCGTTACACCATGTTCGCTCTGGATGGGTTATCATCCACAATTTCTCAGATACATTCCATATTCCCCTCCACGCTTGTACATTGGGGGATGTTACCACACGCAAAAAGCGTTCTTTCTGTATTTGAGCATGCAACATTTGAATATGACAGGCAGTCCAATTTAACTGAGCCGTAATGTTCTCAAACAGTTCCTGAGTGGCGCCCCAGACATCCAGTTCCCATTGCAGAGATCGTATCATTATTTCAGCTGTCTCTCCTTGAGTCATCATTACGGATGGCATCCACCTTCCAATAGTATGTAGTCCTTGTGAGGTGGCCTGTCCCGTGTTAGATAATTTAGTACGGGTTACCTCAGAGTCAATGGCATTCGAGATACCTATAACAGTTCCTGTGCCTCCCAGCAGGGTGTCGTACCACGCTCGTCGCCGCCTCTTGGTATGACACTCGGGTATGAGGGGCAACTGTACCCGCCAATGAACATCAGTGTGCAGTACCGCCCGGGCCATCTGTTGACAAGTTGACATAATAGGGGCCAACTGTGTTCGATGCGACCGCACGCCCCCCGTGGCTGGCCCGCCCCGCGTGGGGTTTAATAACGCCTCAGACGGGGCGTTCGTCGAGGCCAGTACCATTATTAACCACATGAATCGATGACGATTCCGAACATCGGTGGCATTGCGCAGCCACAGATCTCCCCCCCGAGCTGTGACGCTCCAATGAGTCCCCGTTGTCCCGCATGTCTGGGTGCGTCGGTCCCACAAACACGTCTTGACTTGGGCATTTACCACCAGGGTGCAATTAGGCGGTATGAACGATATGTCATATTTTTCCCCATCCCGGCGCATGTAGCACTGTGCACACGTGTACAATTGACAGTCGCTGGTGAGAGTCAGAACAACGCACTGCTGACCGGGTTCACATGTAAAGTCGCCCTGCGTCCGTCGCTGGCTACTGGCCTCCCACCGCACCTCATGGCGGGCGACCGGTACCAGCGTCCAGGCCGTGATACCGATGCCCTGGAGTGGCCATCCGATCGCGAACATCGCCAATAGGAGTCGCAATCCCCATGACCACCCCATGTTCAAGGCGGAGGGTCAGCCTGCGGGTGCATAGCAATTACAACATTATTTAGGTCTCACGTAAGTAGCACTGGTTCGCCGGGACGTTTGCCCAGGTCGGGTCTCCGGGGTACATAATGGTGACCAGACTGTCCTTCCCCTGTGCTATGATTTCGGCCGGCCTGGGGGGGCCGGTCGTCTGGCGCACCCATACCTTGGCCCCCTTAGTGTCAGTAGACCCAAATCCCCCCGTCCTACGCTCAGTAACCGTAACGGGAGCTCCCATCTCTTCCACCGTTGTAAGGTTACATGGCTTAATGACCAATTGCGCTATTCTGTCCCCCTTCTGTATCACGTAAGGTTCAGCGGTGATGTTGACCAGGATCACCCCCAACTCCCCTTGGTAGTCTGCGTCAATTACGCCTGCCATCACATCAATCCCCTTTAGTGACAGTCCCGACCGCGGGAGGATATGCCCATAGGTTCCAGGGGGACAAATCAACCCTAACCCGGTCTTAATCACCGTAGGTTTCTGTTGGATCAAAGTCTGGGCAGTTAGTGCTCGTAGGTCCAGTCCAGCCGAAGCCGGCGTGGCCCTTACGGGAATATCAGCTTCCTCAGCGAACTTCCACATTTTAATAGGCTGAGTCTTTGGGGTATCACATACTCGTATCATCCTATTCAAGGGTGTTACCCCATTTCCTAATGGGCGGTTATTAATTTGTTTCACCACCCGAATTAGTTGCTTCCTCCAACCCGTTAAGTCATTGCAACCTCCTGCTTTTCGTAGTGAGGACTTCAGAAGCCCATTCATTCGTTCTATAAGTCCCGCAGCTTGTGGGTGATAGGGTACATGATAAACCCATTCCACGTGGTTATCGTGACACCACTGCTTTACTGCCCTTCCTGTGAAATGGGAGCCATTGTCACTCTGGACCTGTATGGGCAATCCATAGAATTGTTCAATCAAATCTAAACATCGCAAGGTAGCCTGTTGATTGTTGTGACGACAGGGATGGGCTACCAAAACCCCAGACATAGTGTCCACAGCTGTACATATGTGGTTACATCCTTGTGAGGAGGGTAAGGGACCCACAAAGTCCATTTGCCAGCTCTGTCCCGGACCATCCCCCCGATGGATATGTCCCATCATGTGTTGGGGCACTCCCTGCCGCTGATGTTGACACTGCTCACACTGGTTTACTGCAGTCTTAACATCATCTACCATAAGATCTATTCCTCGGTCTCGAGCCCAGTGCAAGGTTCCTTGCACTCCCCAGTGCCCAGCCTTAAGGTGTGCCCATCTAGCTAGGTCCACTGAGGTGCCCCTTTGCACCATCATGGTTCGGACGATACCATCCACATATCGGTTATGTAGAGCTTCCACATCATTTCGAGAGGTATGGGCATCTACGTGGGTGATGTATATGACCAGGTATTGAGCTTTCTCCCATATATCCTCCCATAACTGTTTACCCCACACTTCCCTATTCTGGATCATCCACTGATTGGCCTGCCAAGTTGGCATCCATTGTGTCATGCCGTTAACCACTGACCACGAGTCAGAGAACAAACAAACTCGCATGACCCCTGCTTGCATGACTACCATATGCACTGCCTTTAATTCTGCCCACTGACTACTTTTTCCCTCCCCTAATTCTTCTAGGGTAGTGCCTTGTTTTGGGTTAAAGGCGGCAGCTTTCCATCTACGCTGTCCCGCTTTCCATTGGGCTGACCCATCTACGAACCAAGCCGTGGCTTGTTCATCCGGGGTCAGTTCATCATACCGTTTTCCCATCTTAACGGGTGATTCCTTGTATTCAATCACCTCAAACCGCTTTTCCCCTTCCTCAGGGGCCTCCGCCACTTGCTCATGTAGGACTGACACTCCTTTCTGTCCAGTCCGCACTCTCTCCGACACATACCATTTCCATTTAATGATGCTGCTCTCTTGGGCAGTTCCTATTCGGTGGGTAGTGGGGTCACTAAGTACCCACCGAAGAATAGGGATAGCTGTTCTCATGATCACTTCATGTCCAATGGTCAGGGCTTCGGTTTCCACCAAGCCCCAGTAGCATGCTAATAACTGTTTCTCAAAGGGGGTATACCGTTCCCCTGCCGGGGGTAATTTTCGGGACCAAAATCCCAGTGGCTTACGGGTCCTTTCCTGTTTTTGCCATAAGCTCCAATTGGCATAATCCCCCTGTGCTGAGACTTGCAGTTCTACAGGTCCTGACTGTATCTTTCCCAAGGATACAGCTTGCTGTATCGCTTGCTTGGCCATTTCAAATGCAGTTTGATGGACCTCCGTCCATTCGAACGCTGCCTTTTTCCTCGTAACTCGATACAAAGGTTTTAAAATTTGTCCTAAATGGGGAATATGCTGTCTCCAGAATCCGAATAACCCAATAAATTGCTGCACGTCCTTCTGGGTGTGAGGGACGGCAAAGACCTGAATCTTATTTTTAGCTTTCGCAGTGATTTCCCTTTCCCCCTTGTTCCACACGATTCCTAAGAATTTTACCGTTTGTGAGGGACCCTGGATTTTGGCTGGGTTGATCTCCCACCCATATCCTCGCATATGTTGAACCAGTTGGTCCAGCAATTCCTGAACCTGCTTCTGACTTGTCCCCTGTATCATCATATCGTCAATATAGTGCGAGATCATCACTTCGTCAGGCACTTTAAAGGCAGCCAAGTGTTCTGCAACTATCCGGTGGCAGATAGTAGGGCTATGCAGATATCCTTGGGGCAATCGTGTGAACGTGAATTGTCTACCCTCCCAAGTGAATGCGAACTGTTCCTGCCTATCTTCGGGAATAGGAATTGTGAAGAAGGCATTGGCCAAATCAATTACTCCGTACCACACCCCTGGATGATGTTGGATTCGTCCTATAATAGTGACGGCATCCGGGACCGCTGCCGTCAAGGCCGGAGTGTGACGGTTTAGTTGCCGATAATCTACCGTCATCCGCCATGACCCATCGGCTTTATGTACGGGCCATAAGGGGTTATTCCACGCCGTGGTGCATGTCCTAAGCACTCCCGCTTCCAAATAATCCTTAATTGTGGCGGATATTTCTTTATGTCCGCCGGGAATCCTATACTGTCTAAGGCTTATTACGCGATCGGCGATCGGGATGGGGAAGGGGTCCATCTTAACCTTTCCCACTAACACCGTCCTACAGCGCAAAGCCATTTTCGTGATTCCAAATTCAAACTTCCCCTGTTGGAGGTGAAGTGTTAAACCGGCCAGAATGTCCATTCCCAGGATCCATTCTCTAACCGGTGTAATGATAATTGAATAAGTTTTAATGGGCATTGTACCTATCTTTAGGGGCAATTGTACTGTTCTTCCTTCAATCAGATTACCTCCCAGCCCAACCAGCGTGACTGGGGTTCCTTTAAACTTATGGGGCGTCCCATAGATTAAGGTGGCCTCCGCCCCTGTGTCCACTAGAGCCATAACGGTTTGGACGGATTTGCGCCAATAGATAGTCAATGATACATGAGGTCGAATGTCGTCTGCTGACCATTGGCTCGTTCGTGGGCAAACCCTTGGGGCTTGGCCCGATTCCTATTGTTCCTCCCATTCATCTTCCCCAGACAGCACTGGGTAAAGACGTTTGCCTCGCCCTTCTTTGTTCTTGCCTTTCTTACTAGGTTTCCGGCCACGCCTATCCACTTTATAACACTCTCGGAGGGGAGGCCGTACCTCCTCCTCCTCCTCGTCCTCCGAGGATTCCCACCGCTGGGAAGTGGAAGTTCTACCCCTTCGAGGCTCATTAACAACCGGACCCCGTGTCTGACATTTTTGTGTTAGTAATTCCACTAGGTCTTCCATAGTGGGTCGGGACTCCGTCTCTACCCGGGACACCTTCAGTCCCTTTCGTCTGCATAAGTCTTTTAATTCCGGTGTAGGTAGGCCATCAATCTCCGATGCTGGGACCTGCGCCCGTATCAAAGCTTGCCACAAAGCACGCCGTGAGGGGCTTTGGTTACTTCCTTGATTAGGGTTTACTTTTCCCCCTGCTCGAGCCTTAGGGCGACGCCCCTCCGTGCCCCCCTGAGAAGCACGGGTTGTGGGTCCCCAATCCCCCAAACCACCCATCTCCCTCATCATACTACGGGCATCTCCTAGGGTTTCTCCCCGTCCACTCAACATTATGGTTAATAACAGTGGTTTATAATGGGGGGGGGGGGCAGTCTTCACTAGATGGTCTCTAGTCTGTCTACTAACATTTGTGTTATCTACCTCGTCCAGCACTCCCAGCAACAGGGCATCCCGCACACACAAACGGGTTAGCCTCTGAACCCCTTCCTTAATCGTTGTCCAAGTTCCTTCCAAGGGGGGCCAATCGGACGGGAAGGGATACTGTTCGGCCACTGCCCTGGCATACATCCCAAATAGGGTCCCCATACTGCGATCTATTACCATATCCTTGGCTTGGTTGCGGTACCCCAGGTCTATGGCAGCATCCTTTGCTAATCCACCAAACTTGGGAGCATCCTGATAGTCTACCTGCACTTGTTGCCCCCCTTCCTCGAGGAGCCGAATTAGCCATAGCTCTAACGGCTCCCCAGGATTACGTCGGGTTTTCTGGGTGATAAACAGCACCTCATCGGTAGTGAAGTCTTCCGTTAATTCAGAGAATTCTGCGGGAGGCTGAGCCCGCGGTAATTCATGCATAATTGCCTCCCCTTGTTCATTCCGTATAGGGTTTCCTTTCTCATCTAACATTACCTCCCGTTGCACTGGGAGACGTCTCTGAACCTGCTTTCTCCTAACCACTGGTTTAGCTTGGAGTACGGGTGGGTCCTCTTCGTACTGATCATCTAAATCTCCCCAAATGTTCCCATCCCAATGATCGATATCCCACCGATCCCCGTTATTTAACTGGGCTACAAACGCCCGTACTTGTACCGGGTCCGGGGTTCGAGGGACCTTCCTTTTCTCTTTCCGTTTCTTAGCAGACAAATACATAATAGTTCGTCCTGCTAGTTCAGTTAATGCTGTCAATTCAGCTTTTAACTTCATAATTTCCTGCCTCAACATAGAGGCATCTCCCGAACTGAGGCCCTGCTCATGTTTCAGGAGGGCTAATTCTGCTTCAGCTTTTTGGCGCTTGTCTGACTGTTGTCTACAAGCCGCCGCACAGGCCCACATCCTCCGCTGTACCCCAGGCAATGGGTTCTTCGGCAGGACTGGGATCCTCTCAAGGGTGGACAGCAGCGACCCTGGGGTTCCTACGCCCTCGGCCTCCCAGTCCTCCGGTCGCCCCCCACCATTTCTCAAACAAACTGCCACGCCATGCCACGGCCCATGCCATCCCGGGACGGTCAGGACCTCCACAGTTGGTTCCTCTGGTTTCTTAGCCTTTTTCCAAAACATTGTTCTGTATCAAAATCTTTCCTCAATTGCGATTGATCCTGCCGGCTACGCCAAAATGTTTTTAAAAATTCTCAAGGTCAAGGACCAGGCTCGCAGGAAAGTAGTCTGACACAGAACAAACAGCCAAGAGGCGAGTCTGCTAGAATATAGTTTTATTCCCCGCAGTGTCCCCACAACCAGTCTCGTACTTACAACGGGTCTGGCTTATACTCACTCTACATGTTACCAAAACTGGGAGCCGTCAGTTCTCGTAGAGCGGTTGCCAACAACCCACGCTCGGCGGTTAAACGTAACCCCGGAGCAGACTCTACCGAACTGGAGACTTCTCCAGCTGATATACCCTTTTCCAGATATAAACATTCATGTGAACAGCAGAGCAAGGCTAAAAAACACATTCCATTCTGGTTACATACAGATAAGAAGATTCACACGGGAAGGTGTATAACAAGATTCACACGGGACGAAGCGACACCTTCCATTTTCGGTTAGATTCACACATGTATTGGGACACAATTTTAACCCTTTCACCACAGATGGGAGTGAGAGAGAGGGGGTGTGAGAGACAGGAGAAGAGAGGGGGTAGAGAGTGGGGGCAAGACAGGGGGTAGAGAGAAGGGAGAGAGGGGGGAGAGAGAGAGGAGTTGAGAGAGAGAAGGGGTGAGAAAGAGAGACAGTGAGTGAAAAAGAGAGAGTGTAAGTGAGAAAGAGAGCGCGTGAGTGTGAAAGAGAGAGGGGGTGAGAGAGCGAGGGGTGAGAGAGCGAGGGGTGAGAGAGAAGGGTAGGGTGAGAAGGGGTGAGAGAGAAGGGGTGAGAGACAGAGGGGATGGAACAGAGAGAGAGAGAGACTGTGGTGAGAGGGGGGGAGAGAGTGAGATGGGAATGAGAGGGGGTGTGAGAGAGGGCTAAGAGAGAGAGAGAGGGAGTGAGAGAGAGGGAGGTGGGAGAGAGAGACGGGTTGAGAGACAAGGGGTGATTGAGTTAGAAAGTGGGGAGACGGTAAGAGAGAGAGAGGAGTGAGAAGGAGAGGGTGTGAGAGAGAGAGGGGTGAGAGAGAGGGGTGAGAGAGTGAGGGGTGAGAGAGAGAGGGGTGAGAGAGAGAGGGGTGAGAGAGAGTGGGGTGAGAGAGAGGGGGGTGAGAGAGAGGGGGTGAGAGAGAGGGGTGTGGGAGAGAGAGGGGGTTGAGAGAGAGAGCTGGGCGAGAGGACGGTCAGAGAGAGAGAGGAGTGAGAGAGAGTGGGGTGAGAGAGAGGGGTGAGAGAGCGAGGGGTGAGAGAGGAAGGGGTGAGAGAGAGGGGAGTGAGAGGGAGGGGGGTGAGAGAGAGGGGTGAGAGAGCGAGGGGTGAGAGAGGGAGGGGTGAGAGAGAGGGGAGTGAGAGAGAGTGGGGTGAGAGAGGGAGGGGTGAGAGAGGGAGGGGTGAGAGAGAGGGGGTGAGAGAGAGGGGTGTGGGAGAGAGGGAGTTGAGAGAGAGCTGGGCGAGAGGACGGTCAGAGAGAGAGAGGAGTGAGAGAGAGCGGGGTTGAGATAGAGAGGGGTTGAGAGAGAGAAGGGGGTAAGAGAGAGAGAGAAGGGGAGTGAGAGGCAGAGTGGAGTGAGAGAGAGGGGAGTGAGAGAGAGAGGTGAGAGAGTGTGGTTGAGAGAGGGGGTTGAGAGAGAGATGGGGTGAGAGAGGGGTTGAGAGAGATGGGTTGAGAGAGATGGGGGGAATAAGGGGTGAGAAAGAGAGAGACGTGGGCTAAGAGAGAGAGAGAGTGGGGTGAGAGGGTGAGCGTGGGGTGAGGGAGTGAGTGGGGTGAGAGAGTGAGATGGGAGTGAGAGTGAGATGGGGTGAGAGACAGGGGAGAGAGGGGGTAGAGAGTGGGGGGCAAGAGAGGGGGTAGTGAGAGGGGAGAGAGAGGAGTTGAGAGAGAGGGTGTGAGAGAGAGGGGTGAGAAAGAGAGAGTGAGTGAAAAAGAGAGAGAGTGTAAGTGAGAAAGAGAGAGCGGGTGAGAGTGCGAGGGGTGAAGAGAGGGGCTGGGGTGAGAAGGGGTTGAGAGAGAAGGGGTGAGAGACAGAGGTGATGGGACAGAGAGAGACTGTGGTGAGAGAGAGGGGTGAGAGAGTGAGATGGGAGTGAGAGGGGGTGTGAGAGAGGGAGGTGGGAGAGAGAGGGGGTGAGAGAGAGAGCTGGGTGAGAGGAGGAGGTGGGAGTGAGTGACAGAGAGGGGGTGGGAGAGAGAGGCATTAAGAGAGAGAGAGGGTTTGAGAGAGAGGGAGTGAGAAGGAGAGAGGGGGGATGAGAAAAAGGCAGAGAGATGGCGGGAGAGAGGGCGGGGATTGAGAGCGAGTGTGTGTGAGAGTGTGTGTGAGAGAGAGGGGGGATGTGAAAGAGATTGGGGTGGGAGAGAGAAGGATAACGGAGAGAGAGAGAGAGGAGAGAGAGAGGGGTGAGAGAGATGGATGTGAGAGAGAGAGAGAGGGGTTGAGAGAGAGGGGGTGAGAGAGTGAGGGTTGTTGAGAGAGGGTGTGGTGAGAGGGGGGCAGTGAGCGAGAGAGGGAGTGAGAGAGAGAGGGGTGAGAGAGAGGGGTTGACAGAGAAAGAGAGGTGTGAGAGAGAGAGGGGTGAGAGAGAGGGTGTGAGAGAATGTGGTGAGAGAGAGAGGGGTTGAGAGAGAAAGAGAGGGGTGAGAGAGAGGGTTAGAGAGAGGGGGTGACCGAGAGGGGTGAGAGGGGGAGGGGTTAGAGAGAGGGAGAGCTCAGGGTAAGAGAGAAAGGGAGATGGGTGAGGGGGTGAGAGATAGAGGAAGGGTGAGAGGGGGTGACAGAGAGAGGGGTGAGAGAGAGGGGATGAGAGAGTGAGGGGGGTTGAGAGAGGGGGTGGTGAGAGAGGGATGGTGAGAGACACAGGGAGTGAGAGAGAGGTGTGAGAGAGAGGAGTGAGAGACAAGGGGTGTTTGAGAGTGAGAAAGTGGGGAGTGGGTAAGAGAGAGAATGGGGTGAGAGGGCAGTGAGAGGGAGACGTGGGAGTGAGTGACACAGAGGGAATGGGATAGAGAGGGGTGAGAGAGAATGGGGGTGAGAGAGAGGGAGCGAGAAGGAGAGAGAGGGGAGGAGAAAGAGGCAGAGAGATGGGGATGTGAAAGAGATTGGGGTGGGAGAGAAAGGTTGAAACTTTATTGCTGGAACAGCACAGCAGGTCAGGCAGCATCCAGGGAACAGGAGATTCGACGTTTCGGGCACAGGCCCTTCTTCAGGAATGAAGACCTCACTATCTCCTGGGAGAGAAAGGGGTGACAGAGAGAGAGGTGAGAGAGAGATGGATGTGTGAGAGAGGGGTTGAGATAGAGGGGGGTGAGAGACTGAGGGGGGTTAGAGAGTGAGGGGATGAGAGTTTGAGGGGTGTTGAGAGAGAGGGTGTTGAGCGAGAGGGGTGAGAGAGAGGGGTGAGAGAGAGGGTGTGAGAGAGAGGGGTGAGAGAGAGAGGGGTTGAGAGAGAGGAAGGTGGGAGAAAGAGAGGGTTGAGAGAGAGGGGGTATGAGAGAGAGAGGGGTGAGAGGGCGGTGAGAGGGAGAGATTTAAGTGAGTGACAGAGAGGATGTGGGAGAGAAGGGGCGAGAGAGATAGGGGGTGCGAGAGAGAGGGTGTGTGAGAGTGTGTGTGAGAGAGAGGGGGGATGTAAAAGAGATTGGGGTGGGAGAGAGAGGGGTGACGGAGAGAGAATGGAGAGAGAGAGGGTGGTGAGAGAGAGATGGATGTGAGAGAGATAGATGGTTGAGAGAGAGGGGGTGAGAGACTGATGGGGTGAGAGAGTGAGGAGATGAGCGATTGAGGGGGGTTGAGAGAGGGGGTGAGAGAGAGAGGGAATGAGAGAGAGAGGGGCGAGAGTGAGGGGTTGACAGAGAAAGACAGGGCTGAGAGAGAGAGAGTGGAAAAGAGAGAGGGGAGAGTGAGGGGGTGAGAGAGTGAGGGGATCAGAGAGTGAGGGGATTTGAGTGAGGTGGTGGTGATGGGGGGGTGAGAAAGGGGTGAGAGAGAGATTGGAAAAGAGAGAGGGGTGAGTGAGGGGGTGAGAGAGTGAGGGGATCAGAGAGTGAGGGGATTTGAGCGAGGTGGTGGTGATGGGGGGGTGAGAAAGGGGTGAGAGAGAGCGGGGTTGAAAGAGAGTGGGGTTGAGAGAGAGAAGGGGGTGAGAGAGAAGGGGGGTGAGAGAGAGGGGGGAGTGAGGGGTTGAGAAAGATGGGTTGAGAGAGAAGAGGTGAGGGGGGATACTGAGAGAGAGACGGAGAGAGAGAGCGACAGACAGAGAGAGAGATAAAGCAAGAGTGAGAGAGAAGAGGTGAGGGAGGTAGGGTGGACTGGGAGAGAGGTAGAGAGAGAGTGAGAGTGCCAGACAGAGAGAGCATGAGCGACAGAGAGAGAGAGAGAGAGAGCACGAGCAAGAGAGAGCGAATGAGAGAGACCGTGAGATAAGAGAGAGAGGAAGGCAAGAGAGAGGGAGAGAGGCAGGGAGAGAGAGATAATGTGAGAAGAGGATGAGAGAGTGAGAGAGACCGCAAGGGGAAGAGAGCGAGCTGAAGTGTGTGTGAGAGAGAGAGAGAGAGAGACGTGCGAGAGAGAGGGGCGAAAGAGGAGGGGAGACAGGAGGAGAGAGAGAGGGGACGGGGGAGGGAGAGGGAGAGGGGAGAGAGAGGGGGCAGAGAGATGGCGGATAGAGGGGGAGAGAGTGGAGGAGAGGGGAGAGAGAGGGGGAGAGAGAGGGTGAGAGAGAGAGGTGTTGAGAGAGAGGGGTGAAAGAGAGGAATTGAGAGGGGAGGTGAGAAACAGGGGTGTGAGAGAGAGAACGGGTGTGAGAGAGAAAGGGGGCGGGAGGGGAGGGTGCAGTGAGAGAGGGGCTGAGAGAGACATGGGGTGCAAGAGAGGGTGGGTGAGAGTAGGAGGGGATGAGAGAGAGAGGGGCTGAGAGAGAGATGGGCTGAGAGAGATGGGTGAGATGGGGAGTGTGTGAGAGGAGGGATGAGAGTGGGAGGGGGAAAGAGGGAAGGGATGAGAGAGGGAGGGTGATAGAGAGGGGTGTGAGAGAGAGGGGTGAGAGAGAGGGGAGAAAGAGGGGGGAGAGAGGGAGGGTGTGAGAGTGGAAGGGGGTGAGAGAGGGACGGGATGAGAGAGGGAGGGTGGGAGAGAGAGGGGTGTGAGAGAGAGAGGTGAGAGAGAGGAGTGAGAGAGGGGGGAGAGAGAGGAGTGAGAGAGGGGGAGAGAGGGGTAGAGAGAGAGGGAGAGCAGGTAAGAGAGTTAGAGTGGTGAGAGAAAGAGAGGGGTGACAGAGAGAGGGGCTTGAGAGAGAGAGGAGGAGTAAGGGGGGTGAGAGAGGGGGGTGAGAGGGGTAGGTAGGTGAGGGAGTGTGGGGGGGATGGGGGTGGGAGGGTGAGGGAGGTGGGAGGGAGATAGAGGGGGTGTGAGAGGGGGTGGGAGAGAGAGGTGTGTGAGAGAGAGCTGGGTGAGAGGGAGTGAGGGGGGTTGAGAAAGAGAGGTGGGTGAGAGAGAGAGTGGGTGTGAGAGAGAGGTTGGTGAGAGATGGGGAATGAGAGAGAGTGGGGTTGAGAAAGAGAGAGATGTGAGTGAAAGAGAGAGGGTGTGAGAGAGAGGGGAAGAGAGAGAGAGGGGTGAGAGTGAAGGAGTGAGAAGGAGAGAGAGGGGATGAGAAAGAGATAAAGAGAGGGTGGGAGAGAGGGAGGGGGTGAGAGAGTGGGTGAGAGAGAGAGGGGTGAGAGAGAGCGGGGTTGAGAGAGAGAAGGTGGTGAGAGAACGAAGGGTCGTGAGAGAAAGGGGAGTGGGAGAAAGGGGGTGAGAAAGCGTGGTTGAGAGAGAGGGGGAGAGAGAGATTGAGAGAGAGGGGTTGACAGAGAGGGGGTTGAGAGAGAGAGACGGGGGAAAGAGGGGGTGAGAGAGAGAGGGTTAGAGAGAGAGGGGAGAGAGAGGGGTTGAGAAAGATGGGTTGAGAGAGAGAGGAGGTGAGGGGGAGGACTGAGAGAGAGAGACGGAGAGAGAGAGCAACAGAACAGAGAGAACGATAGAGCAAGAGTGAGAGAGAAGAGGTGAGAGAGATAAGGTGGACTGAGAGAAAGGGAGACAGAGAGTGAGAGTGACAGACAGGAGAAGGGGGAGAGAGGGGGTGAGAGAGAGGAGGAGAGAGGGGGGTGAGAGAGGTGTTGAGAGAGAGGGGGTGAGAGAGAGGAATTGAGAGAGAGGGGGTGAGAAACAGGGCTGTGAGAGAGAGAAGGCATGTGAGAGAGAAAGGGTAGGAGATAGAGAGAGTGCGCGAAAGAGAGACGTGGGGGAGAGAGTGAAAGTGGGGTGAGACAGTGAGATGTGAGTGAGAGAGAGAGACGTGGGCTAAGAGAGAGAGAGTGGGGGAGAGAGTGAGACATGGGCTAAGAGAGAGAGAGTGGGGGAGAGAGTGAGAGTGGGGTGAGAGAGTAAGATGGGAGTGAGAGAGGGGGTAGAGTGGGGGGCAAGAGAGGGGGGAGAGAGAGGGGGAGAGAGGGAAGAGAGAGAGAGGGGGCGGGAGAGAGAGGAGTTGAGAGAGAAGGGGTGAGAGAGAGGGGGTGAGAAAGAGAGAGAGTGAGTGAAAAAGAGAGCGCGGGTGAGAGGGGGGGTGAGAGAGAGGGGGTAGGGTGAGAGGGGTGTGAGAGAGAAGGGGTGAGAGAGAGAGGTGTGGGGTGAGAGGGAGATGAGAGAGAAGGTGTGAGATGCAGAGGGGGTGGGACAGAGAGAGAAAGATTGTGGTGAGAGAGAGGGGTGAGAGAGTGAGATGGGAATGAGAGAGGGGGGAGTGAGAGAGAGGGAGTGTGTGAGAGAGAGGAGTAAGAGAGCGAGTGGTGAGAGAGAGGGGTTGAGAAAGATGGGTTGCGAGAGAGAAGAGGTGAGGGGGAGGACTGAGAGAGAGAGAGACGGAGAGAGAGAGAGCAACAGACAGAGAGAATGATAGAGCAAGAGTGAGAGAAGTAGGGTGGACTGAGAGAGAGGGAGACAGACAGACAGACAGAGAGCATGAGCGACAGAGAGAGAGACAGAGAAAAAGAGTGAGAGAGAGCGAGCGAGAGAGACCGTGAGATGAGAGAGAGAGGGAGGCAAGAGAGAGGGAAATAGCCAGGGAGAAGAGAGAGTGTGAGAAGAGGGTGAGAGAGTGAGAGAGAGCAAGAGGAAGAGAGCGAGTGGAAGAGTGAGAGAGAGAGAGGATGCGAGAGAGAGAGAGGGCGGAGAGAGAGAGGGAGGCGAGAGAGGAGGGAAGAGAGGAGGAGAGAGAGGGGGAGAGGGGGGGAGAGAGATGGGAGAGGGGGTTGTGAGGAGGAGAGAGCGGAGGAGAGGGAGTGAGAGAGGAGGAGAGAGAGGGGGAGAGAGGGGGAGAGAGATGGGAGAGGGGTTTCTGATGAGGAGAGAGCGGAGGAGAGGGGGTGAGGGAGGGGGCAGAGAGAGGGGGAGAGAAGTGTCAGAGAGAAGAGGAGAGAGAGGGGGAAAGAGAGGTGGGAGAGAGATGGGGAGGGGAGTGAGGGGGAAGGAGTGGAGGAGAGGAAGAGAGGGGGTGAGAGAGAGGGGGTGAGAGAAAGGTGTTGAGAGAGAGGGGGTGAGAGAGAGGGGTGTGAGAGAGAAGGGGTGTGAGAGAGAAGGGGTGGGAAGGAGTGAAATGTGGGGTGAGAGAGAGAGAGAGTGGGGTGAGAGAGTGAGATGGGAGCGAGAGAAAGGGGATGTGAGAGACAGGGGGAGAGAGGGGTTCGAGATTGGGGGGCTAGCGAGGGGGTAGAGAGAGAGTGGAGAGAGAGAGGGGGAGAGGGGGGAGAGGGGATGAAAAAATTGGGCAGAGAGTGGGAGAGAGAAGGGGAGAAAGAGGGGGAAAGAGAGAGAGGGTTTGAGAGCGCGGGTGAGAGAGGGGTTGAGAAAGAGAGAGTGTGAGTAAAAAAGAGAGAGAGTGTAAGTGAGAAAGAGAGAGTGAGTGAGAAAGAGAGCGTGGGTGAGAGAGGGGGTTGAGAGAGAGGAGGTGGGGGTAAGGGGAGTGAGAGAGAAGGGGTGATTGAGAGAAAGAAAGTGGGGAGGGGATAAGAGAGAGTGGAGTGAGAAGGAGAGGGTGTGAGAGAGAATGGGCGAGAGAGAGGGGGTGAGGGAGAGGGGTGAGGGGGTGAGAGAGAGAGGGGTGAGAGAGAAGGGCTGAGATAGAGGGGTTGAGAGAGGGAGGGATGAGAGAGTAAGGCGTGGAGAGAGTGAGGGGATGAGAGAGTGAGCTGGGTTGAGAGAGGGGGTGGTGAGACAGAGTGGGGTGAGAGAGGGGGAGAGAAGGGTGAGAGAGAGGGGGAGGGGGTAGAGAGAGAGAGGGGTTGAGAGAGAGAGAGGGTTGAGGGAGAGAAGGGGGTGAGAGAGAGTGGGGGAGTGTGAGAGAGAAGGGGTAGAGAGAGGGGTTGAGAGAGTGAGAGAGGATGAGAGAGGGGGTTAGAGAGAGAGGGAGAGAGAGAGGAGTGGGAGAGAGAGGGGGGTGGGTGAGGGAGTGGGGTGAGTGAGAGAGGGCGATGTGAGGGGGGTGAGAGAGAAAGGGGGAGAGACAAAGGGGGAGTGAGAGTGGGTCAGAGAAAGACTGGAGGTGAGACAGAGAGGGGGTGGGAGAAAGGGCATGAGAGAGAGAGAGAGGGTTTGAGAGAAATGGAGTGAGAGTGAGATGGGGTGAGAAAGAGAGGGAGTGAGAAGGAGAGAGAGGGTATGAGAAAGAGACAGAGAGAGGGTGGGAGAGAGGGAGGGGGTTGGAGAGAGGGAGGGGGTGAAAGAGAGAGCGGGGGTGAAAGAGAGAGAGGGGTGTGAGAGAGAGTATGGGTGAGGATGTAAGAGAGAGAGAGTTTGGGAATGAGAGAGGAGTGAGAGAGCAGGTGAGGGGGTGAGAGAGAAGTGGGTGAGAGAGTGGGATGTGAGAGAGAGAAGGGTAAGAGAGAGAGAGAGCAAGGGGTGAGAGAGAGGGGATTTAGAGAGGGGGGGTTTGAGAGAGCGAGAGAGAGCAGGTGAGAGAGAGAGAGGAGGATGAGGGGGTGAGAGAGAGAGGGTGAGAGAGAGGGGTTGAGAGAGAGGGTGTGAGAGAGAAAGGGGTGAGAGAGAGTGGGGTGAGAAAGGGAGAGAGGGCTGAGAAAGGGAGAGAGTGGAGAAAGAGAGAGGGGAGAGAGAGGGGGCTGAGAATGAGAGAGAGGGGAGAGAAAGAGAGGGGGTCAGAGAAAGAGTAAATGTGTGGGAGGGGGTGAGAGAGAGGACATGGGAGAGAGAGTGGGAGAGAGAGGGGGTGAGAGAGAGGGATTGAGAGAAAGGGGGAGAGACAGAGAAGGGGTGAGAGAGAAAGGGGGGCAGCGAGCGAAAGAGGGATGAGAGAGATGGGACGTGAGACAGAGAGTGAATGTGGTGAGAGAGGGGCTGAGATAGACAGTGAATGATGGGTTGAGAGAGAGAGAGAGAGAGAGAGACAGAGAGAGAACGAGTGAATGGATGAGAGAGTTAGAGTGGTGTGAGGGAGATGGGCTGAGAGATTGGGCGCTAGAGAGTGACAGAATGAGAGCAAGGAGGAGGGAGGAAGAAAGGGGTCAAAAGAGAGAGAGAAATGGGGTGAACGAGAGAAAGAGGGCGCGAGAGAGGGGGTATACAGAGAGAGAGAGAGAGAGCGGGGGTGTAAGACAGAGCATGGGAGGGAAGGGGAATGAGAGAGAGAAAAAGGGAGCAAGAGACAGAAGACAATAGAGCGAGAGAGAGTGCGGGAGAGAGACAGGGGTGCGAGAGAGAGGAGTGCGAGAGAGAGGGGTGTGAGAGAGAGACACAGAGAGGTGGGTAAGAGACACGGTGTGGGCGGGGGAGATAGAGTGAAGGGGTGAGCGAGAGAGGGAGTGAGAGAGGGTATAAAGGGGAGAGAGGGTGAGGGGTGACAGAGAGAAAGGGGTGAGAGTGACAGAGGAGGGTGGAGAGAGAGGGGGTAAGATAGAGCGAGGGGGAGAGAGATAACAAGGTGAGAGAGAAAGGGGGTGTGAGAGAAAGTGGCTGAGAGAGAGAGAGGCTGAGAGAGGGTGTTGAGAGAGAGGCAGTGAGAGAGAGAGGGTGAGAGAGATAGTGAGTGGTGAGAGAGAGAGGGCGTGAGAAAGAGAGTGGGTAAGAGAGAGGGCGTGAGGGAGAGAGGGGTGAGAGAGGGGGAGAGAGGGGGGAGAGGTGGTGAAGAGGGGGGTGAAAGGTTGAGAGAGTTAGTAGGGTGTGAGAGAGAGGGTGTAATAGAAAGGGGGAGAGAGAGTGGAATGAGAGAGGGGGTGAGAGAGAGGGGGCAGTGAGAGAGAATGGCTGAGGGAGACAGGGGGTGCAAGAGAGGGTGGGTGAGAGCGGGAGGGGCTGAGAGAGAGAGGGGCTGAGAGAGGGAGGGGCTGAGAGAGGGAGGGGCTGAGAGAGAGATGGACTGAGAGACAGATGGGCTGAGAGAGAGGGGTGAGATAGGGAGAGTGTGAGAGAGGAGGGATGTCAGTGGGAGGGGGAAAGAGGGACGGGATGAGAGAGGGAGGGTGATAGAGAGGGGTGTGAGAGAGAGAGGGGTGAGAGAGAGGGGAGAGAGAGGGAGGAGAGAGGGAGAGTGTGAGAGTGGAAGGGTGTGAGAGAGGGATGGGATGAGAGAGGGAGGACGTGAGAGAGAGGGGTGTGTGTGTGAGAGAGAGAGAGAGGTGAGAGAGAGGGTGAGAGAGTAGTGAGAGACGGGGGAGAGAGAGGGGAGAGGGAAGGAGAGAAGGTAAGAAAGTTAGAGTGGTGAGAGAAAGAGAGGGGTGACAGAGAGGGGTTTGAGAGAGAGAGGGGGTGTAAGAGGGGGGTGAGAGGGGTAGGTGGGTGAGGGGGTGTGTGGGGGATGGGGGTGGGAAAGGGGTTTGGAGAGGGGTGAGGGAGGTGGGGGAAGATAGATGGGGTGTGAGGGGGTGGGAGAGAGAGAGGTGTGTGAGAGGGGGTGAGGGGGGCTGAGAGAGAGAGGTGGGTGAGAGAGAGGAGGGTTTGAGAGAGAGGTTGGTGAGAGATGGGGAATGAGAGAGGGGGGTTGAGAGAGGGAGGGGGTGAGAGAGAGGGTGAGAATGAGGGGGGTGAGATAGAGGGAGTGAGAAGGAGAGAGAGGGGATGAGAAAGAGATAGAGAGAGGGTGGGAGAGAGGGAGGGGGTGAGAGAGAGGGGATGAGAGAGAGAGAGAGAGAGAAGTGTGTGAGAGCGCGGGAGGGGTGCAAGAGAGGTGAGTAAGAGAGAAGGGTATGAGAGAGGAGATTTGAGAGAGAGAGGGGTGAGAAAGAGCGCGGGTGAGGGGGTAAGAGAGAAAGGGGTTGAGAGAGCGGGGGTGAGAAAGCGAGGGGCTGACAAAGAGAGAGGGGGTTTGAGAGAGCGAGAGAGAGCGGGTGAGAGAGGGAGGAGGATGAGGGGGGTGAGAGAGAGGGATTGAGGGAGAGAAGGGAGAGAGAGAGCGAGAGAGAGCGGGTGAGAGAGAGGGGTTTTAGAGAGAGAAGGGGTTTGAGAAAGCAAGAGAGAGTGGGTGAGAGAGAGGGAGGAGGATGAGGGGGGTGAGAGAGAGAGGGTGAGAGAGAGGGGGTTTAGAGAGAGGGGGGGTTTGAGAGAGCAAGAGAGCGGGTGAGAGAGAGAGAGGAGGATGAGGGGGTGAGAGAGAGAGGGTGAGAGAGAGGGGGTTTAGAGAGAGAAGGGGTTTGAGAGAGCAAGAGAGAGCGGGTGAGAGAGAGGGAGGAGGATGAGGGGGGTGAGAGAGAGGGTGAGAGAGAGGTTGAGAGAGCGAGGGTGTTTAAGAGGGCGAGAGAGCGCGGGTCAGAGAGAGAGAGAGGAGGATGAGGGAAGTGAGAGAGAGAGGGTGAGAGAGGAGGGTTGAGGGAGAGGGGGGTTTGAGAGAGCAAGAGAGAGCGGGTGAGAGAGAGAGAGAGGAGGATGAGGGTGTGAGAGAGAGAGGGTGAGAGAGAGAGGGTGAGAGAGAGAGGTTGAGAGAGAGGGGTGTTTGAGCGAGAGGGGGTTTGAGAAAGCGAGAGAGCGGGTGAGAGAGAGAGAGGAGTATGGGGGGTGAGAGAGAGAGGGTGAGAGAGATTGTGGAGGATGGGCGGGGTGAGAGAGAGAGGGTGAGAGAGAGAGAGAGGAGGATGAGGGGTGTGTGAGAGAGAGGGGTTTTAGAGAGAGAGGGGTTTGAGAGAGCGAGAGAGAGCGGGTGAGAGAGGAGAATGAGGGGGGTGAGAGAGAGAGGGTGAGAGTGAGGGGTTTTAGAGAGAGAGGGGGTTTGAGAGAGCGAGAAAGAGTGGGTGAGAGAGAGAGGATGATGAGGGGGGTGAGAGAGGGATTGAGAGAGAGGGGGTTTGAGAGAGCGAGAGAGAGCGGGTAAGAGAGAGAGGAGGATGAGGGGGGTGAGAAAGAGAGGTTGAGACAGAGGGGTTGACAGAGAGAGGGGGTTTGAGAGAGCGAGAGAGCGCGGGTGAGAGAGAGAGGAGGATGAGAGGGTGAGAAAGAGACGGTGGGAGAGAGGGGTTGAGAGAGAAAGGGGGCTTGAGAGATTGAGAGAGAGTGGGTGAGAGAGAGAGGAGGATGAGGGGGGTGAGAAAGAGAGGTTGAGACAGAGGGGTTGACAGAGAGAGGGGGTTTGAGAGAGCGAGAGAGCGCGGGTGAGAGAGAGAGGAGGATGAGAGGGTGAGAAAGAGACGGTGGGAGAGAGGGGTTGAGAGAGAAAGGGGGCTTGAGAGCGCGAGAGAGAGCAGGTGAGAGAGAGAGAGGAGGATGAGGGGGGTGAGAGAGAGAGAGGCTGAGAGAGGGGGGTTTTAGAGAGAGAGGGGGTTTGAGAGAGCGAGAGAGAGCGGGTGAGAGAGAGAGGAGGATGAGGGGGGTGAGAGATAGAGAGAGGGTGAGAGAGAGGGGTTTTAGAGAGAGGGCGTTTGAGAGATCGGGTGAGAGAGAGAGGAGGATGAGGGGGGTGAGAGAGAGGTGTTGAGAGAGGGGGGTTTGAGAGAGCACGGGTGAGAGAGAGAGAGAGGAGGATGAGGGGGTGAGAGACAGAGGGTGAGAGAGAGGGGTTTTAGAGAGAGAGGGGATTGAGAGAGCGAGAGAGAGCGGGTGAGAGAGAGAGGAGGATGAGGAGAGAGGGTGAGAGAGAGGGATTGAGAGGGAGAGGGGGTTTGAGAGAGCGAGAGAGAGCGGGTGAGAGAGAGGAGGATGAGGGGGGGTGAGAGAGAGAGGGTGAGAGAGAGAGAGGAGGATGAGGGGGGTGAGAGAGAGGGGTTGAGAGAGAGGGGACTTAAGAGAGCGAGAGAGAGGGGGGTGAGAGACAGAGGGTGAGAGAGATGGGTTTCAGAGAGAGAGGGGTTTGAGAGAGCGAGAGAGAGCGGGTGAGAGAGAGAGGAGGATGAGGAGAGAGGATGAAAGAGGGGGGTATAGAGAGAGAGGGGTTTGAGAGAGCGAGAGAGAGCGAGTGAGAGAGAGAGAGAGGAGGAGGAGGGGGTGAGAGAGCGAGCGGAAAGAGGGGTTGAGAGAGAGGGGGTTTGAGAGAGCGAGAGAGAGCGAGTGAGAGAGAGAGAGAGGAGGATGAGGCGTGTGAGAGAGAGGGAGGGTGAGAGAGGGGGTTTTTGAGAGAGAGGGTGTTTGAGAGAGTGAGAGAGAGAGGAGGATGAGGGGGTGAGAGAGAGAGGGTGAGAGAGAGAGGAGGATGAGGAGAGAGGATGAAAGAGGGGGGTATAGAGAGAGAGGGGTTTGAGAGAGCGAGAGAGAGCGAGTGAGAGAGAGAGAGAGGAGGATGAGGCGTGTGAGAGAGAGAGAGGGTGAGAGAGGGGGTTTTTGAGAGAGAGGGTGTTTGAGAGAGTGAGAGAGAGAGGAGGATGAGGGGGTGAGAGAGAGAGGGTGAGAGAGAGGGGTTGAGAGAGAGAGGGGGTTTGAGAGAGCGAGAGAGAGCGGGTGAGAGAGAGTGAGGAGAATGGGGGGTGAGAGAGAGAGGGTGAGAGCGAGGGGTTGTGATGGAGGGGGTTTGAGAGTACGAGAGAGTGGGTGAGAGAGAGAGGAGAATGAGGGTGGTGAGAGAGAGAGAGTGAGAGAGAGAGGTGTTTTAGAGAGAGGGCGTTTGAGAGAGCGGGTGAGAGAGAGAAAGGAGGATGAGGGGAATGAGAGAGAGAGAGGGTGAGAGAGAGGGGGTTTGAGAGAGCGAGAGAGAGCGGGTGAGAGAGAGAGGAGGATGAGGGGGGTGAGAGAGAGAGAGAGGGTGAGAGAGAGGTGTTGAGAGAGGGGGTTTTGAGAGAGCGAGAGAGCACGGGTGAGAGAGAGAGAGGAGGATGAGGGGAGTGAGAGAGAGAGGGTGAGAGAGAGGAGTTTAGAGAGAGAGGTGGTTTGAGAGAGTGAAAGAGAGCGGGTGAGAGAGAGTGAGGAGGATGAGGGGGGGTGAGAGAGAGAGTGAGAGAGAGGGGGTTTAGAGAGAGAGGGGATTTGAGAGAGCGAGAGAGAGCAGGTGAGAGAGAGGGGGATGAGGGGGTGAGAGAGAGAGGGTAAGAGAGAGGGGTTTTTGAGAGAGGGGGGTTTGAGAGAGCGAGAGAGAGCGGGTGAGAGAGAGAGAGAGAGAGAGGAGGATGAGGGGGTGAGAGACAGAGGGTGAGAGAGAGGGGTTTTAGAGAGAGGGGGGTTTGAGAGAGCAAGAGAGAGTGGGTGAGAGAGAGAGAGGAGGATGAGGGGGGTGAGATAGAGAGGGTGAGAGAGAAAGGGTTTAGAGAGAGAGGGGGTTTGAGAGAGTGAGAGAGGATGGGTGAGAGAGAGAGGAGGATGAGGGGGGTGAGAGAGAGAGGGTGAGAGAGAGGAGTTTAGAGAGAGAGGTGGTTTGAGAGAGTGAGAGAGAGCGGGTGAGAGAGAGTGAGGAGGATGAGGGGGGGTGAGAGAGAGAGGGTGAGAGCGAGGGGTTGTGAGAGAGGACGTTTGAGAGTACGAGAGAGTGGGTGAGAGAGAGAGAGAGGAGGATGAGGGCGGTGAGAGAGAGAGGGTGAGAGAGAGGGGTTTTAGAGAGAGAGGGGTTTGAGAGAGCGAGAGAGTGCTGGTGAGAGGGAGAGAGGAGCATGAGGGGGTGAGAGAGAGAGAGTGAGAGCGAGGGGGTTTAGAGAGAGAGGGGATTTGAGAGAGCGAGAGAGAGCAGGTGAGAGAGAGGGGGATGAGGGGGGTGAGAGAGAGGGGTTCAGAGAGAGAGGGGTTTGAGAGAGCGAGAGAGAGCGGGTGAGAGAGAGAGAGAGTGGAGGATGAGGGGAGTGAGAGAGAGAGGGTGAGAGAGAGGGGTTGAGAGAGAGAGGGGGTTTGAGAGAGCGAGAGAGAGCGGGTGAGAGAGAGAGTGGAGGATGAGGCGGTGAGAGAGATAGGATGAGAAAGAGGGGTTGAGAGAGAGAGGGGGTTTGAGAGAGCGAGTTAGAGCGGGTGAGAGAGAGAGGAGGATGAGGGGGGTGAGAGAGGGTGTAAGCGAATGTATTTGAAAGAGCAAGAGAGAGCGGGTGAGAGAGAGGGAGGAGAATGAGGGGGGTGAGAGAGAGAGGGTGAGAGAGAGGGGTTGAGAGAGAGAGGGGGTTTGAGAGAGCGAGTTAGAGCGGGTGAGAGAGAGAGAAGCGGATGAGGGGGGTGAGAGAGGGTGTGAGCGAATGTATTTGAAAGAGCAAGAGAGAGCGGGTGAGAGAGAGGGAGGAGAATGAGGGGGGTGAGAGAGAGAGTGAGAGAGAGGGGTTGAGAGCGAGAGGGGATTTGAGAGAGCGAGAGAGAGCAGGTGAGAGAGAGGAGGATGAGGGGGTGAGAGAGAAGGGTTAAGAGAGAGAGGGGTTTGAGAGAGCGAGAGAGAGTGGGTGGGAGAGAGGGAGGAGAATGAGGGGGGTGAGAGAGAGAGGGTGAGAGAGATGGGTTTTAGAGAGCAAGGTGGTTTGAGAGAGCGAGAGAGAGCGGGTGAGAGAGAGAGAGGAGGATGAGGGGGTGAGAGAGAGAGAGGGTTAGAGAGAGGGGCTGAGAGAGAGAGGGGGTTTGAGAGAGCGAGAGAGAGCGTGTGAGAGAGAGAGAGGAGAATGAGGGGGGTGAGAGAGGGAGCGTGTGGGAGAGGAGTTGAGAGAGAGAGGGGGTTTTAGAGAGCGAGAGAGAGCGGGTGAGAGAGAGAGAGGAGGAGGAGGGGGTGAGAGAGAGAGTGTGAGAGAGAGGGGTTTAGAGAGAGAGGTGGTTTGAGAGAGCGGGTGAGAGAGAGTGCGTGGAGGATGAGGGGGATGAGAGAGAGAGGGTGAGAGAGAGGGGTTGAGAGGGAGAGGGGTTTTGAGAGAGCGGGTGAGAGAGAGAGAGAGAAGAGGATGAGGGGGTGAGAGAGAGGGTGAGAGAGAGGGGTTATAGAGAGAGACGGGGTTTGAGAGAGCGAGAGATGGCGTGAGAGAGAGAGAGAGAGAGAGAGGAGGATGAGACAGGTGTGAGAGAGAGAGGGTGAGAGAGGGGTTTTAGAGAGAGAGGGGGTTTGAGAGAGCGAGAGAGCGGGTGAGAGAGAGAGGAGGATGAGGGGGGTGAGAGAGAGAGAGCGTGAGAGAGAGGGGTTTTAGAGTGAGAGGGGTTTGAGGGAGCGAGAGAGAGCGGGTGAGAGAGAGTGAGAGGAGGATGAGGGGGGTGAGAGAGAGAGTGTGAGAGAGAGGGCTGTTAGAGTGAGGGGGGTTTGAGAGAGCGAGAGAGAGCGGGTGAGAGAGAGAGAGAAGAGGATGAGGGGGGTGAGAGAGAGGGTGAGAGAGGGGTTATAGAGAGAGACGGGGTTTGAGAGAGCGAGAGAGAGCGGGTGAGAGAGAGAGAGAGGAGGATGAAACGGGCGTGAGAGAGAGGATGTGAGAGAGGGGTTTTCGAGAGAGAGGGTTTTTGAGAGAGTGAGAGAGAGCGGGTGAGAGAGATTGAGGAGGATGGGGGGGTGAGACACAGAGGGTGAGAGATAGGGGTTTTAGAGAGAGAGGGTGTTTGAGAGAGTGAGAGCGAACGGGTGAGAGAGAGGGAGGAGGAGGAGGGGGTGAGAGAGAGGGTGAGAGAGAGGGGTTGAGAGAGAGAGGGGATTTGAGAGAGCGAGAGAGAGCAGGTGAGAGAGAGAGTGGAGGATGAGGGAGGTGAGAGAGAGAGGGTGAGAGAGAGGGGTTGAGAGGGAGAGGTGGTTTGAGAGAGCGAGAGAGAGCGGGTGAGAGAGAGAGTGGAGGATGAGGCGGTGAGAGAGAGAGGGTGAGAAAGAGGGGTTGTGAGAGAGAGGGGGTTTGAGAGAGCGAGTTAGAGCGGGTGAGAGAGAGAGAGGAGGATGAGGGGGGTGAGAGAGGGTGTAAGCGAATGTTTTTGAAAGAGCAAGAGAGAGCGGGTGAGAGAGAGGGAGGAGAATGAGGGGGGTGAGAGAGAGAGGGTGAGAGAGAGGGGTTGAGAGAGAGAGGGGGTTTGAGAGAGTGAGTTAGAGCGGGTGAGAGAGAGAGAGGCGGATGAGGGGGTTGAGAGAGGGTGTGAGCGAAGGTGTTTGAGAGAGCAAGAGAGAGTGGGTGAGAGAGAGGGAGGAGAATGTGGGGGGTGTGAGAGAGAGAGGGTGAGAGAGAGGGGTTTTAGAGAGCGAGAGAGAGCGGGTGAGAGAGAGAGAGGAGGATGAGGGGGTGAGAGAGAGAGAGGGTGAGAGAGAGGGGCTGAGAGAGAGAGGGGGTTTGAGGGAGCGAGAGAGAGCGTGTGAGAGAGAGAGGAGAATGAGGGGGGTGAGAGAGAGAGTGTGAGAGAGAGGGGTTTAGAGAGAGAGGTGGTTTGAGAGAGGGAGAGAGCGGGTGAGAGAGAGTGCGTGGAGGATGAGGGGGATGAGAGAGAGAGAGGGTGAGAGAGAGGGGTTGAGAGAGAGAGGGGTTTTTAGAGAGCGGATGAGAGAGAGAGAGAAGAGGATGAGGGGGTGAGAGAGAGGGGTTATAGAGAGAGACGGGGTTTGAGAGAGCGAGAGATGGCGTGTGAGAGAGAGAGAGGAGGATGAGACAGGTGTGAGAGAGAGGGTGAGAGAGGGGTTTTAGAGAGAGAGGGGGTTTGAGAGAGTGAGAGAGAGCGGGTGAGAGAGAGAGAGGAGGATGAGGGGGTGAGAGAGAGAGGGTGAGAGAGAGAGGAGGATGAGGGGGTTGAGAGAGAGGGTGAGAGAGGGGTTTTAGAGAGAGAGGGGGTTTGAGAGAGTGAGAGAGAGCGGGTGAGAGAGAGAGAGGAGGATGAGGGGGTGAGAGAGAGAGGGTGAGAGAGAGAGGAGGATGAGGGGGTTGAGAGAGAGGATGAGAGAGGGGTTTTAGAGAGAGGGGGGTTTTGAGAGAGCGAGAGAGCGGGTGAGAGAGAGAGAGGAGGATGAGGGGGTGAGAGAGAGAGGGTGAGAGAGAGGGGTTTTAGAGTGAGAGGGGTTTGAGGGAGCGAGAGAGAGCGGGTGCGAGAGTGAGAGGAGGATGAGGGGGGTGAGAGAGAGAGTGTGAGAGAGAGGGCTTTTAGAGTGAGGGGGGTTTGAGAGAGCGAGAGAGAGCGGGTGAGAGAGAGAGAGAAGAGGATGAGGGGGGTGAGAGAGAGGGTGAGAGAGGGGCTATAGAGAGAGACGGGGTTTGAGAGAGCGAGAGAGAGCGGGTGAGAGAGAGAGAGAGAGGAGGATGATACGGGTGTGAGAGAGAGAGGATGTGAGAGAGGGGTTTTAGAGAGAGAGGGTTTTTGAGAGAGTGAGAGAGAGCGGGTGAGAGAGATTGAGGAGGATGGGGGGTGAGACACAGAGGGTGAGAGATAGGGGTTTTAGAGAGAGAGGGTGTTTGAGAGAGTGAGAGAGAACGGGTGAGAAAGAGAGAGGAGGATGAGGGGGGTGTGAGAGAGAGGTTGAGAGAGGGGGTTTGAGCGAGAGAGGGGGTGTGAGAGAGCGAGAGCGAGCGGGTGAGAGAGAGAGTGAGGAGGATGAGAGGGGTGAGAGAGAGAGAGGGTGAGAGAGAGGGGTTGAGAGAGAGAGGGTTTGAGAGTATGAGAGAGAGTGGGTGAGAGAGAGAGAGGAGGATGAGGGTGGTGAGAGAGTGAGAGAGGGTGAGAGAGAGGGGTTTTAGAGAGAAAGGGGGTTTGAGAGAGCGGGTGAGAGAGAGGAGGATGAGGGGGATGAGATAGAGAGGGTGCGAGAGAGGGGTTGAAGAGAGGGGGTTTGAGAGAGCGAGAGAGCGCGAGTGAGACAGGGGGAGGAGGATGTGGGCGGTGAGAGAGAGAGTGTGAGAGAAAGAGAGGAGGATGAGGGGGGTGAGAGAGAGAGGGCCAGAGAGAGGGGTTTTGGAGAGAGAGAGAGGGTTTGAGAGAACGAGAGAGAGTGGGTGAGAGAGAGGAGGATGAGGGGCGTGAGAGAGAGGGGTGAGAGAGAGGGGTTGAGAGAGAGGGGTTTTAGAGAGAGAGGGGATTTGAGAGATCGAGAGAGCGCGGGTGAGAGAGAGAGAGGAGGATGAGGGAGTGAGAGAGGGTGAGAGAGAGGGGTTTTAAAGAGAGAGGGGATTTGAGAGAGCGAGAGAGCGCGGGTGAGAGAGAGAGAGGAGAATGAGGGGGGTGAGAGAGAGAGGGTGAGAGAGAGGGGGTTTAGAGAGAGAAAGGGTTTGAGAGAGCAAGAGAGAGCGGGTGAGAGAGCCGGAGGAGGATGGGGGGGGGTGAGAGAGAGAGAGAGGGTGAGAGAGAGGGGTTGAGAGAGAGAGGGAGTTTGAGAGAGTGAGTGAGAGCGGGTGAGAGAGAGACGAGGATGAGGGGGGTGAGAGAGGGTGTGAGAGTAGGTGTTTGAGAGAGCAAGAGAGAGCGGGTGAGAGAGAGGGAGGAGAATGATGGGGGTGAGATAGGGTGTGAGAAAAGGTGTTTGAGAGAGCAAGAGAGAGCGCGTGAGAGAGAGGGAGAAGAATGAGAGGGGTGTGAGAGAGAGAGGGTGAGAGAGAGGGGTTGAGAGAGGGGGTTTGAGAGAGCGAGTGAGAGAGAGACGAGGATGAGGGGGGTGAGAGAGGGTGTGAGAAAAGGTGTTTGAGAGAGCAAGAGAGAGTGGGTGAGAGAGAGGGAGAAGAATGAGAGGGGTGTGAGAGAGAGAGGGTGAGAGAGAGGTGTTGAGAGAGGGGGTTTGAGAGAGCGAGAGAGAGCGGGTGAGAGTGAGAGAGGAGGGTGAGGGGGGTGAGAGAGAGAGTGAGAGAGAGGGGTTTTAGAGAGAGAGGGTGTTTGAGAGAACGGGGGAGAGCGGGTGAGAGAGAGAGAGAGAGGAGGATGTGGGGGTGTGAGAGAGAGGTTGAGAGAGAGGGGTTGAGAGAGAGAGGGGGGGTTTGAGAGAGTGAGAGAGCGCGGGTGAGAGATAGAGAGGAGGGTGAGGGGGGTGAGAGAGAGGGTGAGAGAGAGGGGTTTTAGAGAGAGAGGGTGTTTGAGAGAACGGGGGAGAGCGGGTGAAAGAGAGAGAGAGAGGAGGATGTGGGGGTGGGAGAGAGAGGTTGAGAGAGAGGGGTTGAGAGAGAGAGGGGGTTTGAGAGAGCGAGAGAGAGCGGGTGAGAGAGAGAGAGAGGAGGATGAGGGGGGTGAGAGAGAGAGGGTGAGAGAGATGGGTTTTAGAGAGAGATTGGGTTTGAGAGAGCGAGAGAGCACGGGTGAGAGAGAGAGAGGAGGATGAGGGGGGTGAGAGAGCGAGGGTGAGAGAGAGAGAGGAGGATGAGGGGGATGAGAGAGAGGTTGAGAGAGGGGTTTTAGAGAGAGAGGGATTTGAGAGAGCGAGAGAGAGCGGGTGAGGGAGAGGATGATGAGGGGGTGAGAGAGCGATGGTGTGAGAGAGTTGAGAGAGAGATGGGGTTTGAGAGAGCGAGAGATCGCGGGTGAGAGAGAGAAAGGAGGATGAGGGGGGTGAGAGAGAGAGGGTGAGAGAGAGGGGGTTTAGAGAGAGAAAGGGTTTGAGAGAGCAAGAGAGAGCGGGTGAGAGAGCGGGAGGAGGATGAGGGGGGTGAGAGAGAGAGAGTGAGAGAGAGGGGTTGAGAGAGAGAGGGGGTTTGAGAGAACGAGTGAGAGCGGGTGAGAGAGAGACGAGGATGAGGGGGGTGAGAGAGAGAGGGTGCGAGAGAGGGGTTGAGAGAGAGGCGGTTTGAGAGAGCGCGGGTGAGAGAGAGAGAGACGAGGATGAGAGGGTGAGAGAGGGTGTGAGAAAAGGTGTTTGAGAGAGCAAGAGAGAGCGGGTGAGAGAGAGGGATGAGAATTAGAGGGGTGAGAGAGAGGGTGAGAGAGAGGGGTTGAGAGAGAGGGGGTTTGAGAGAGCGAGAGAGAGCGGGTGAGGGTGAGAGAGGTGGAGGAGGGGGGTGAGAGAGAGAGGGTGAGAGAGGGGTTATAGAGAGAGACGGGGTTTGAGAGAGCGAGAGAGCGCGGGTGAGAGAGAGAGAGGAGGATGAGGGGGGTTAGAGAGAGGGGTTTTAAAGAGAGAGGGTATTTGAGAGAGCGAGAGAGCGCGGGTGAGAGAGAGGCGGATGAGGGGGGTGAGAGAGAGGGTGAGAGAGAGGGGGTTTAGAGAGAGAAAGGTTTTGAGAGAGCAAGAGAGAGAGGGTGAGAGAGCGGGAGGAGGATGAGGGGTGTGAGAGAGAGAGGGTGAGAGAGAGGGGTTGAGAGAGAGGGGGTTTGAGAGAGCGAGTGAGAGCAGGTGAGAGAGAGACGAGGATGAGGGGGGTGAGAGAGGGTGTGAGTAGGTGTTTGAAAGAGCAAGAGAGAGAGGGTGAGAGAGAGGGGTTGAGAGAGAGAGGCGGTTTGAGAGAGCGTGAGAGCGGGTGAGAGAGAGAGACGAGGATG
Source organism: Chiloscyllium plagiosum (assembly GCF_037043375.1). Classification (NCBI taxonomy): domain Eukaryota; kingdom Metazoa; phylum Chordata; class Chondrichthyes; order Orectolobiformes; family Hemiscylliidae; genus Chiloscyllium; species Chiloscyllium plagiosum. The sequence goes on along the minus strand of NW_028270186.1, from coordinate 30,689,622 downwards.
AGTGGGGTGAGAGAGGGTGTGAGAAAAGGTGTTTGAGAGAGCAAGAGAGAGCGGGTGAGAGAGAGGGAGGAGAATGAGAGGGGTGAGAGAGAGAGGGTCAGAGAGAGGGGTTGAGAAAGAGGGGGTTTGAGAGAGCGAGAGAGCGCGGGTGAGAGTGGAGGAAGGGGGTGAGAGAGAGAGGGTGAGAGAGAGGGGTTATAGAGAGAGACGGGGTTTGAGAGAGTGAGAGAGCGGGTGAGAGAGACAGAGGAGGATGAGAGGGGTGAGAGAGAGAGGGTGCGAGAGAGGGGTTTTAGAGAGAGGGGGTTTGAGAGAGTGAGAGAGCGCGGGTGAGAGAGAGAGAGAGGAGGGTGAGGGGGGTGAGAGAGAGAGGGTGAGAGAGAGGGGTTTTAGAGAGAGAGGGTGTTTGAGAGAACGAGGGAGAGCGGGTGAGAGAGAGAGGAGGATGAGGGGGATGAGAGAGAGAGGGTGAGAGAGAGGGGTTTGAGAGAGCGGGTGAGAGAGAGAGAGGAGGATGAGGGGTGTGAGAGAGCGAGGGTCAGAGAGAGGGGTTTTAGAGAGAGATGGGGTTTGAGAGCGCGAGAGAGCACGGGTGAGAGAGAGAGAGGAGGATGAGGGGGGTGAGAGAGAGAGGTTGAGAGAGGGGTTTTAGAGAGAGGGGTTTGAGAGAGCGAGAGAGAGCGGGTGAGGGAGAGAGAGGAGGATGAGGGGGGTGAGAGAGCGAGGGTGAGAGAGGGTTGAGAGAGAGATGGGGTTTGAGAGAGCGAGAGATCGCGGGTGAGAGAGAGAGAGGAGGATGACGGGGTTGTGAGAGAGAGGGGTTGAGAGAGAGGGTTTTAGATAGAGAGGGGGTTTGAGAGTGCGAGAGAGCGCGAGTGAGAGAGAGGGAGGATGAGGGGGTGAGATAGAGGGGTTTTAGAGAGAGGGGGGTTTGAAAGAGTGAGAGAGCGCGGGTGAGAGAGAGAGAGGAGGATGAGGGGGGTGAGAGCGATTGTGTGAGAGAGCGAGAGGATGATGAGGGGGGGTGAGAGAGACGGTGAGAGAGAGGGGTTTAGAGAGAGAGGAGGTTTGAGAGAGCGAGAGAGAGTGGGTGAGAGAGAGAGGAGGAGGAGGGGGTGAGAGAGAGAGGGGGTTTGAGAGAGCGAGAGAGAGCGGGTGAGACAGAGAGAGAGGAGGATGACAGCGGTGAGAAAGAGAGGGTGAGAGAGAGAGGAGGATGATGGTGTGAGCGAGAGAGGGTGAGAGAGAGGGGTTTTAGAGAGAGGGGGCTTGAGAGAGCGGGTGAGCGAGAGGAGGATGAGGGGCGTGAGAGAGAGAGAGGGTGAGAGAGAGGGGTTGAGAGAGAGGGGGGTTTGAAAGAGCGAAAGAGCGCGGGTGAGATAGAGAGAGGAGGATGGGGGTTGAGAGAGAGAGGGTGAGAGAGAAGGGTTGAGAGAGAGAGGGTGTTTGAGAGAGCGAGAGAGAGCGGGTGAGAGAAAGAGAGGAGGAGGAGGGGGGTGAGAGAGAGGGGTTGCGAGAGAGAGGGTGTTTGAGAGAGCGAGTAAGAGCGGATGAGAGAGAGGAGGATGAGGGGAGTGAGAAAGAGAAAGTGAGAGAGAGGGGTTTTGGAGAGAGAGAGAGGGGGTGAGAAGGAGGGAGAGGGGATGTGAAAGAGAAAGTGAGAGAGAGGAGTTTTGGATAGAGAGAGGGGGTGAGAAGGAGGGAGAGGGGATGAGGAAGAGACAGTGAGAGAGAGGGGGTTATGAGAGAGGGGTGAGGGAGAGCGAGTGAGAGTGAGAGGGGGTTAAAGCGAGCGGGGTGAGAAGGACAGAGACTGGATTAGAAAGAGACGGAAAGAGGGGTGGGAGAGAGGAAGGATGTGTGTGAGTGTGTGTGAGAGAGAGAGAGTGAGAGAGCGAGGTGAGAGAGAGGGGAATAAGAATAAGAGAGATTGGGGTGCGAGAGAGAGAGGGGGGTGACAGAGAGAGAGGGTGGGAGGGTGAGAGTGGGAGTGAGGTGGGAGAGAGTGACGGGGTTGAGAGATGGGGGTTGTGAGATGGGGGTTGAGAGACGGGTATGAGAGAGAGGTGGTGAGACAGATGGGCTGAGACAGATGGGGTGAGAGAGGGGGTGCGAGAGAAAGCGGGTGAGACAGAAGGGCGGTGAGAGAGAGAGGGGGTGAGAGAGAGGGGGTGAGAGAGGGGAAGTGAGAGAGTGGTTTGGGAGAGAGAGAGGGGAGAGAGAGGGGTGAGTGGGGTGTTGAGAGAGAGGGGCAGTGAGAGAGAGTGGATGGAGAGAGGGAGTGAGTAAGAGAGGGGGTGAGAGAGGGGTGAGAGAGAGAGTGAGAGAGAGCGTGGGGTGAGAGAGAGGGGATGAGAGAGAGAGGGGGGTGAGAGAAAGGGGAGTGTGGGGGGGTGGGGTGAGAGAGAGGGGCGGTGAGAGAGAGAGAGGGGAGAGAGAGAGTGACGGGTTGAGAGAGAGAAGAGAGTGAGGGAGAGGAGTGAGAGAGAGGGGTTGAGAGATAGGGATCGAGAGAGAGGGGGATGAGAGAGAGGGGGATGAGAGAGGGGGGGATGAGAGGGGGGGGATGAGGGGGGGGGTTGAGAGAGACGGTGTGAGAGAGAATGGGGTTCGAGAGAGACAGGGTGGGAGAGCGATGGGGATGGGAGAGAGAGGGGTGAGAGAGAGAGAGAGAGAGAGAGAAGGATGAGAGAGAGAGAGGGTGAGAGAGTGGGTGGGAGAGAGGGGTGAGAGAGAGTGGGTGGGAGAGAGAGGGGTGGGAGAGAGAGTAGGGTGGGAGAGACAGCGGGTGAGTGAGAGAGGGTGAGAGAGAGAGGGCGATGAGAGGGGCATGAGAGAGAAAAGGGGAGAGACAAAGGGGGTGTGAGAGTGGGTCAGAGAAAGGGTGGAGGTGAGATAGAGAGGGGCTGGGAGAGAGGGCGTGGGAGAGAGAGGGGTTGAGAGAGAGAGACGGTGTGAGTGAGATGGGGTGAGAGAGAGACACTGAGTGGGAGAGAGGGAGGGAGTGAGAGAGAGAAGGGTAAGAGAGAGAGGAGGTTTGAGAGCGAGAGAGAATGTGGGTGAGGGGTTGAGAGGGGAGTGAGAAAGGGGGTTGAGAGAGAGAAGGGGGTGAGATAGAGATGCTGAGAAAGAGAGAGGGGTGAGAGTGAAAGAGAGAGGAATGAGAGAGAGGGGGTAAGAGAGAGATAGTTTGAGAGAGCGAGAGAGCAGGTGAGAGAGAGAGGGTTTGAGAGGTGTGTGAGAGAGGGGTGAGATGAGAGGGTGAGGGAGAGAGAAGGGGGTGAGAGAGAGGGGGTGTGAGAGAGAGTGGGGTGAGAGAGAGCGTGCGGGTGAGTGAGAGAGGGGTGTGAAAGAGGGGGTCGAGAGAGAAAGAGGGAGAGACAAAGGGGGAGAGACAAAGGGGGACAGAACGAGTGGAGGTGAGACTGTGAGGGGGTGGAAGAGAGGGCGTGAGAGAGAGAGGGGTTAAGCGAGAGAGGTGGTTTGAGAGAGCGAGAGAGCAGGTGAGAGAGTGGGGGTGAGGGGGTGGGAGAGAGAGGGTGAGAGAGAAGCGTGTGAGAGAGAGGGGGGCTGAGAGATGGGATGAGGGGGGTGAGGGAGAAGGCAGTGAGAGAGAGAGAGGGGGTGAGAGAGGGGAGAGAGAGGGGGGATTGAGGGGGGTGAGAGAGAGAGTGAGGGGGTGAGAGAGCGAGAGTGTGTGAGAGAGAGTGGAGAGATGAGAGAGGGAGTGGGGTGAGGGGGTTTGAGAGAGAAAGTGGGCTGAATGAGAGGGGGCTGAGAGAGAGGGGGTGAGAGAGAGGAGATGAGAGATAGAGCGGGGTGAGAGAGAGGTGGTTGAGAGAGAAAGGGGGTGAGAGAGAAAGGTGGGTGTGAGAGAGAGGGGGTGTGAGAAACAGAGAGAGAGTGAGAGGTTAAGAGGGTGAGAGAGAGAGGGTATGAGAGAGGGGTGAGATGAGAGAGAGAGCATGGTGTGAGAGAGAAAGGGGGCTGAGAGAGAGGGGGTAGGGAGAGTGGGGTGAGAGAGTGAATGGACTGAGAGAGAAAGGGGGCTGAGAGAGAGGGGGTAGGGAGAGAGGGGGTGAGGGAGAGTGGGGTGAGAGAGTGAACGGACTGAGAGAGAAAGGGGGCTGAGAGAGAGAGGGGGCTGAGAGAGAGGGGGTGAGAGAGAGGGGGTAGGGAGAGAGGGGGTGAGAGAGAGCGGGGTGAGAGAGCGAGTGGGCTGAGAGAGAGAGGGGGCTGAGAGAGGGGGGTAGGGAGAGAGGGGGTGAGAGAGAGCGGGGTGAGAGAGCGAGTGGGCTGAGAGAGAATGGGGGCTGAGAGAGAGGGGGTAGGGAGAGAGGGGGTGAGAGAGAGCGGGGTGAGAGAGCGAGTGGGCTGAGAGAGAATGGGGGCTGAGAGAGAGGGGGTAGGGAGAGAGGGTGTGAGAGAGAGCGGGGTGAGAGAGAAAGGGGGCTGAGAGAGGGGGGGGCTGAGAGCGGGGGTGAGAGAGAGCGGGGTGAGAGAGTGAACGGGCTGAGAGAGAAAAGGGGGCTGAGAGAGAGAGGGGGCTGAGAGAGAGGGGGTGAGAGAGTGAACGGGCTGAGAGAGAAAGGGGGCTGAGAGAGAGAGGGGGTAGGGAGAGAGGGGGTGAGAGAGAGAGGGGGTTGAGAGAGAGCGGGGTGAGAGAGCGAGTGGGCTGAGAGAGAAAGGGGGCTGAGAGAGAGGGGGTAGGGAGAGAGGGGGTGAGAGAGAGCGGGGTGAGAGAGCGAGTGGGCTGAGGGGGGGGCTGAGAGAGGGGGTAGGGAGAGAGGGGGTGAGAGAGAGCGGGGTGAGAGAGCGAGTGGGCTGAGAGAGAGGGGGTGAGGGAGAGAGGGGGTGAGAGAGAGCGGGGTGAGAGAGCGAGTGGGCTGAGAGAGAAAGGGGGCTGAGAGAGAGAGGGGGCTGAGAGAGAGGGGATAGGGAGAGAGGGGGTGAGAGAGTGGGGTGTGAGAGAGGGTGTCAGAGAGGTGGGGAGAGTAAAGGGTATGTAAGGGAGGGGGGAAAGAGAGAGGGGGGAGAGAGAGGGTGCAGAGAGAGTGTGGAAGAGAGGATGTGAGAGAGAGGGTGAGATGAGAGGGAGAGAGAGAAGGGGGTGAGAGAGAGAGAGGAGGGTGAAAAAGAGAAAGAGAGGGAGAAAGAGAGAGGGGAATGTATGAGAGGGGGTCAGAGAAAGAGTGGAGGTGAGGGGGTGAGAGAGAGGGAGTGGGAGAGAGGGGTTGGAGAGAGATAGAGGGTGAGAGAGAGGGTAGAGAGAGAGAAGGGTGAGAGGGTGAGAGAGAGAGGGAGAATGAGAAAGATCAGGGTGGAGGAGAGAGCGGGTGCGAAAGAGAAAGGGGGTGAGTGAGAGAGGGGTAGAGATACGGGGTGAGAGAGACGTAAGAGAGAGAGGGGAGTGAAAGAGAGAGGGGTAACAGAGAGAGGGTGAGAGAGAGAGGTGTGTGAGAGAGATCAGTGTGGGAGAGACTGGGGAGAGAGAGAGGGCTGAGAGAGAGAGATGTGAGAGAGAAGGTGTGAGAGAGAGATCAGGGTGGGAGAGACTGGGGTGAGAGAGGGGTGAGAGAGAAGCGGTGAGAGAGAGAGAGGTGTGTGAGAGAGAGGAGGGTAAGAGAGAAAGGGGGGGGTGAGAGAGACAGGCAGAGAAAGAGAGGGTGAGAGAGAGGCGTGAGAGAGACGGGGTAAGAGAGAGGGGAAAGAGATACAAGGTTGAGAGAGAGAGGGGTGAGAGAGAGAGGAGGGGGTGAGAGAGGGGGGTGAGAGAGAGGTGTGAGAGAGAGGGGATGAACGAGAGGGACTGACAGGAGGGGTGAGAGAGGCGGTGAGAGACAAGGGGTGTGAGAGGGAGGTGTGAGAGAAAGAGGGTGTGAGAGAGGGGGGTGAGAGAGACAGGGTGAGAGACAGGTGGGTGAGAGAGAGAGGGGTAAGAGAGAGGGAGAGAGAGAGGCGTGAGTGAGAGAGAGAGAGGGGTGAGAGGGAGAGAAGGGTGAGGGAGAGAGAGGGGTGAGGCGATGGAGGGTGTGAGAGAGAGATCGGGGTGGAAGAGAGAGCGGGTGAGAAAGAGACGGGGGGTGAGAGAGAGAGACAGACTGAGTTAGAGAGACAGGGGTGAGAGAGAGAGGGTGAGAGGGAGGTAAGAGAGAGAGATAGAGATGGGGTGAAAGAGAGAGAGGGGCTGAGAGAGAGAGGGTGTGAGAGAGAGGGGGTGAGATAGAGAGAGGGGAAAGAGAGAGAGAGAGGTGGGAGAGAGAGAGGGTGAGAGAGAGACGCTTGTGAGATAGATCAGGGTGGGAGAGACTGGGGAGAGAGGGAGGGGTGCTGAGAGAGAGAGAGGGCTGAGAGAGAGGGGTGAGAGAGAGGGGGGTGAGAGAGAGAGAGAGGGATGAGAGAGAGGGGGGTGAGAGAGACGGCAGAGAGAGAGAAGGTGAGAGAGAGGTGTGAGAGAGAGGGGGTAAGAGAGAGAGGGGGAAAGAAGGAGAAGGGTGAGAGGGTGAGACAGAGGGAGGATGAGAAAGATTGGGGTGGGGGAGAGAGTGGGGTGAGAAAGAGAAAGGGGGTGAGTGAGAGTGGGGAATAGAGAGGGGGTGTGAGAGAGGCGTAAGAGAGAAAGGGGTGAGAGAGAGCAATAAGAGAGAGAGGGGTGAGATAGAAAGGGTGAGCGAGATGGGTGTGAGAGAAAAAGGGGGTGAGAAAGAGAGAGAGTGAGTGAAAGAGAGAGAGTGTGTAAGTGAGAAAGAGAGAGTGTGAGTAATAAAGAGAGAGCGGGTGAGAGAGAGGGGTTGAGAGTCAAGGGGTGTTTGGGAGAGAGAAAGTGTGGAGGGGGTAAGAGAGAGAGTGGAGTTAGAAGGAGAGGGTGTGATTGAGAGAGTGAGTGAGAGAGAGGGTTTGGAGAGAGATAGAGGGTGAGAGAGGGTAGAGAGAGAGAAGGGTGAGATGGTGAGAGAGAGAGGGAGAAGAGAAAGATCGGGGTGGAGGAGAGAGCGGGTGCGAAAGAGAAAGGGGGTGAGTGAGAGAGGGGTAGAGAGACGGGGTGAGAGAGACGTAAGAGAGAGAGAGGGGAGTGAAAGAGAGAGGGGTAACAGAGAGAGGGTGAGAGAGAGAGGTGTGTGAGAGAGATCAGTGTGGGAGAGACTGGGGAGAGAGAGAGGGCTGAGAGAGAGAGATGTAAGAGAGAAGGGTTGAGAGAGAGATCAGGGTGGGAGAGACTGGGGTGAGAGAGAGGGGTGAGAGAGAAGCGGTGAGAGAGAGAGAGGTGTGTGAGAGAGAGGGGGGTAAGAGAGAAAGGGGGGGTGAGAGAGAGACAGGCAGAGAAAGAGAGGGTGAGAGAGAGGTGTGAGAGAGACGGGAAAGAGAGAGGGGAAAGAGAGACAAGGTTGAGAGAGAGAGGGGTGAGAGAGAGAGGAGGTGTGAGAGAGAGGGTGTAAGAGTGAGAGGGGGTGAGAGAGGGGGGCTGAGAGAGAGGTGTGAGAGAGAGGGGATGAACGAGAGGGACTGAGAGGAGGGGTGAGAGAGGCGGTGAGAGACAAGGGGTGTGAGAGGGAGGTGTGAGAGAAAGAGGGTTTGAGAGAGGGGGGTGAGAGAGACAGGGTGAGAGACAGGTGGGTGAGAGAGAGAGAGGGGTAAGAGAGAGGGAGAGAGAGAGGCGTGAGTGAGAGAGAGATCGGGGTGGAAGAGAGAGCGGGTGAGAAAGAGACGGGGGGTGAGAGAGAGAGACAGACTGAGTTAGAGAGACAGGGGTGAGAGAGAGAGGGTGAGAGGGAGGTAAGAGAGAGAGATAGAGATGGGGTGAAAGAGAGAGAGGGGCTGAGAGAGAGAGGGTGTGAGAGAGAGGGGGTGAGATAGAGAGAGGGGAAAGAGAGAGAGAGAGGTGGGAGAGAGAGAGGGTGAGAGAGAGACGCTTGTGAGATAGATCAGGGTGGGAGAGACTGGGGAGAGAGGGAGGGGTGCTGAGAGAGAGAGAGGGCTGTGAGAGATGGGTGAGAGAGAGAGGGGTGAGAGAAAGAGAGAGGGATGAGAGAGAGGAGGGTGAGAGAGACGGCAGAGAAAGAGAGGGTGAGAGAGAGAAGGTGAGAGAGAGGAGTGAGAGAGAGAGGGTAAGAGAGAGAGGGGGAAAGAAGGAGAAGGGTGAGAGGGTGAGACAGAGAGGGAGGATGAGAAAGATTGGGGTGGGGGAGAGAGTGGGGTGAGAAAGAGAAAGGGGGTGAGTGAGAGTGGGGAATAGAGAGGGGGTGTGAGAGAGGCGTAAGAGAGAGAAAGGGGTGAGAGGGAGCAGTAAGAGAGAGAGGGGTGAGATAGAAAGGGTGAGCGAGAGGGGTGTGAGAGAGAAAGGGGGTGAGAAAGAGAGAGAGTGAGTGAAAGAGAGAGAGTGTGTAAGTGAGAAAGAGAGAGTGTGAGTAATAAAGAGAGAGCAGGTGAGAGAGGGGTGAGAGAGAGGGGTTGAGAGTCAAGGGGTGATTGGGAGAGAGAAAGTGTGGAGGGGGTAAGAGAGAGAGTGGAGTGAGAAGGAGAGGGTGTGATTGAGACAGTGAGTGAGAGAGAAGGGGGAGCGAGAGGGGTGAGAGGTGGAGGGGTTAGAGAGAGCACGGGGTAAGAGAGAAAGGGTGTGAGAGGGGGTGAGAGAGAGGGGTGAGGGAAAGGGGGAGAGAGAGGGTTTGAGAAAGAGAGAGGGCATGAGAGATTGAGGGTGTGAGAGACTGAGGGGATGAGAGAGTGAGGGGGGTTGAGAGAGGGGTTGGTGAGAGAGAGGGGTGAGAGCGGGAGGGGTGAGAGAGAGGGGTTGAGAGAGAGGGGGTGAGAGAATGAGGGAGGGAGAGAGAGGGGGGTGAGAGAGGGGGGTGAGAGAGGGGGGGTTGAGAGCGAGAGATAGGTTAGAGAGAGGGAGGTGGGAGAGAGAGAGGGGTGAGAGAGAGGGGGGTTGAGAGAGAGAGAGGGGTGGGGATGAGAGAGAGAGATAGGTTAGAGAGAGGGAGGTGGGAGAGAGAGAGGGGTGAGAGAGGGGTGAGAGAGAGGTGTGAGAGAGTGAGGGGGGTTGAGAGAGGGGGCGGTGAGAGAGAGGGGGGTGAGAGATAGGTGGAGAGAGAGAGGGGTGAGAGAGAGGGGGGTGAGAAAGAGGGATTGAGAGAGAGGAGATGAGAGAGTGTGGGTGTGAGAGAGTGAGGGGATGAGAGAGTGAGGGGGTTTGAGAGAGGGGGTGGTGAGACAGAAAGGGAGTGAGAGAGAGAGAGGGGTGAGAGCGCGAGGGGTGAGAGACAGGGGTTGAGAGAGAGGGGGGTGAGAGAGAGAGGGTGAGAGAGAGAAGCGGTGTGAGAGAGAGAGGGGTAAGAGAGAGGGATAAGATAGAGACGGGGTGAGAGAGAGTGTGGTAAGAGAGAGAGGAGTGAGAGACAGAGGATGAGAGAGAGGTGTGTGAGAGGGAAGGGAGAGTGAGAGAGAGGGGCTGAAAGAGTGGGAGTGAGAGAGAAGGGGTGAGAGAGAAGGGGTGAGAGAGAGAGAGGTGAGAGAGAGAGGGGTAAGAAATGGATGGGTAGGAGAGAGAGAGGGTGAGAGAGGATGTGAGAGAGAGGGGGTGAGAGAGAGGGTGAGAGAGAGATGTGAGAGAGAGAGGGCTAAGAGAGAGAGCCCGTAGTAGTGAGAGAGGGTGAGAGAGAGGGGGATGTGAGAGAGAGGGGGAGAGAGAGAAGGGTGAGAGAGAGGGGGTCAGAGAGAGAGAGGGGTGAGTGTGAGAGAGAGGGGTGAGTTAGAGAGCTTGTGTGCGAGAAATCGGGGTGGAAGAGAGAGCGGGTATGAAAGAGAGAGGGGGTGAGAGAGATTCAGGCTGAGAGAGAGAGGGTGAAAGAGAGGGGTGAAAGAGAAGGGGTGAGAGAGAGGGGATGAGAGAGAGGAGATGAGAGAGAGGGGGTGAGAGAGAGGGGTTGAGAGAGAGGGGATGAGAGAGAGAGAGACGGGCAAGGGAGAGAGAGGGGTGAGAGGGAGAGAAGGGTGATGGAGAGAGGGGTGAGGGAGAGAGAGAGGGTGTGAGAGAGAGATCGGGGTGGAAGAGAGAGTGGGTGAGAAAGAGACGGGGTGAGAGAGAGAGACAGGCTGAGTGAGAGAGACAAAGATGAGAGACAGAGGGTGAGAGAGAGAGGGTGAGAGGGAGGTAAGAGAGAGAGAGGGTGAAAGAGAGAGAGGGGCTGAGAGAGAGAGGGCCTGAGAGAGAGGGGGTGAGATAGAGATAGGGGAAAGAGAGAGAGAGGGGTGGGAGAGAGAGAGGGTGAGAGAGAGAGATGCATGTGAGAAGGTGTGTGAGAGAGATCAGGGTGGGAGAGACTGGGGAGAGAGGGAGGGGGCTGAGAGAGAGAGAGGGCTGAGAGAGGGGGGTGAGAGAGAGAGGGGAGTGAGAGAGAGGGGGGTGTGAGAGAGAGAGGAGTGAGAGAGAGAGGAGTGTGAGAGAGAGGGGGTGTGAAAGAGAGGGGGTGTGAGAGAGAGAGGGGTGAGAGAGAGGGGTGTGAGAGAGAGGGGGTGTGAGAGAGAGAGGGGTGTGTGAGAGAGAGAGGGGTGTGAGAGAGAGGGGTGAGAGAGAGAGAGAGGTGAGAGAGAGAGGGGTGAGAGAGAGGGGGGTGTGAGAGAGATCGGAGTGGAAGGGAGAGCGGGTGAGGAAGAGAGAGGGGTGAGAGAGAGACAGGCAGAGAAAGAGAGGGTGAGAGAGAGAAGGTGAGAGAGAGGTGTGAGAGAGAGGGGGTAAGAGAGAGGGGGAAAGAGGGATAAGGGTGAGAGGGTGAGACAGAGAGGGAGGATGAGAAAGATTGGGGTGGGGGAGAGAGCGGGTGAGAAAGAGAAAGGGGGTGAGTGACAGTGGGGGAGAGAGGGGAGAGAGAGGGCGGGAGAGAGAGAGGAGTTGAGAGAGAAGGGGTGAGCGAGAGAGAGGGAGTGAGAAAGAGAGAGAGTGAGTGAAAAAGATAGAGAGTGTAAGTGACAAAGAGAGAGAGTGAGTGTAAAGAGAGAGCAGGTGAGAGAGATGGGGTGTAACAGAGAGGGGGTGAGAGAGAGGGGTTGGGAGAGGGGGATGAGAGAGAGATGTGAGAGAGTGAGAGGGGTGAGAGAGGGGGTGTGACAGAGAGAGGGGTGTAAGAGAGAGAGGGGTGAGAGAGAGAGTGGTAAGAGAGAGAGGAGTGAGAGACAGAGGATGAGAGAGAGGTGTGTGAGAGGGAAGGGAGAGTGAGAGAGGGGCTGAAAGTTTGGGCGTGAGAGAGAGGGAGTGAGAGAGAAGGAGTGAGAGAGAAGGGTGGGAGAGAGAGGGTGTGAGAGAGAGGTGAGAGAGAGAGGGGTAAGAAATGGACGGGTAGGAGAGAGAGAGGATGTGAGAGAGAGGGGGTGAGAGAGAAGGAGGGGTGAGTGAGAGAGAGGGGTGAGTTAGAGAGTTTGTGTGAGAGAAATCGGGGTGGAAGAGAGAGCGGGTGTGAAAGAGACAGGGGGTGAGAGAGAGACAGGCTGAGAGAGAGACAGGTTGAAAGCGAGGGGTGAGAGAGAAGGGTTGAGAGAGAGGGGATGAGAGAGAGGAGGTGAGAAAGAGGGGGTGAGAGAGAGGGTTAAGAGAGAGAGAGAGAAGGGCAAGAGAGAGAGAGGGTGAAAGGGAGAGAAGGTTGAGGGAGAGAGAGGGATGAGGAGAGAGAGGGTGTGAGACAGAGATCGGGGTGGAAGAGAGAGTGGGTGAGAAAGAGACAGGGGTGAGAGAGAGACAGGCTGAGTTAGAGAGACAAAGATGAGAGACAGAGGGTGAGAGAGAGGGTGAGAGGGAGGTAAGAGAGAGAGAGGTGAAAGAGAGAGAGGGGCTGAGAGAGAGAGGGGTTGAGAGAGAGGGGTTGAGATAGAGATAGGGGAAAGAGAGAGAGAGAGGGGTGGGAGAGAGAGAGAGTGAGAGAGAGAAGCATGTGAGAGAAGGTGTGTGAGAGAGATCAGTGTGGGAGAGACTGGGGAGAGAGGGAGGGGGCTGAGAGAGGGGGGTGAGAGAGAGGGGTGAGAGAGAGAGGGGTGTGAGAGAGAGGGGTGTGAGAGAGAGGGATGAGAGAGAGGGGGGTGTGAGTGAGAGGGGGTGTGAGAGAGAGGGGGTGTGAGAGAGAGAGGGGTGAGAGAGAGGGGGTGTGAGAGAGAGGGGTGTGAGAGAGAGGGGTGTGATAGAGAGGGGGTGTGAGAGAGAGGGGGTGTGAGAGAGAGAGGTGAGAGAGAGAGTGGGTGGGAGAGAGGGGGTGTGTGAGAGAGAGTGGTGAGAGAGAGTGGTGAGAGAGAGTGGTGAGAGAGAGAGGGGGTGTGAGAGAGATCGGAGTGGAAGGGAGAGGGGGTGAGGAAGAGAGAGGGTGTGAGAGAGAGACAGGCAGAGAAAGAGAGGGTGTGAGAGAGAAGGTGAGAGAGAGTTGTGAGAGAGAGGGGGGTAAGAGAGAGAGGGGGAAAGAGGGATAAGGGTGAGAGGGTGAGACAGAGAGGGAGGATGGGAAAGATTGGGGTGGGGGAGAGAGCGGGTGAGAAAGAGAAAGGGGGTGAGTGACAGTGGGGGAGAGAGGGGAGAGAGAGGGCGGGAGAGAGAGAGGAGTTGAGAGAGAAGGGGTGAGAGAGAGAGGGGGTGAGAAAGAGAGAGAGTGAGTGAAAAAGATAGAGATTGTAAGTGAGAAAGAGAGAGAGTGAGTGACAAAGAGAGAGAAGGTGAGAGAGATGGGGTGTAACAGAGAGGGGGTGAGAGAGAGGGGGTGGGAGAGGGGGATGAGAGAGAGAGGTGTGAGAGAGTGAGAGGGGTGAGAGAGAGGGGTGTGACAGAGAGAGGGGTGTAAGAGAGAGAGGGGTGAGAGAGAGAGGGGAGTGAGAGAGAAGGGGTGAGAGAGGGGGGTTGAGAGAGAGGGGGTGTGACAGAGAGAGGGGTGTAAGAGAGAGGGGGGATGAGAGAGAGAGGGCCTGAGAGAGGGGGTGAGAGAGAATGGGTGAGATAGGGAGAGGGATGTGAGAGAGAGCGGAGGTTGAGAGACAGGGTGAGAGAGAGGTGTGTAAGAGAGAGGGGTAAGAGAGACAGGGGTGAGAGAGAGGGGTTGAGAGAGACAGTGGGTTGAGAGAGAGATGTGAGAGAGAGAGGGGGGTGTGAGGGAGAGGGGCTGAAAGAGAGGGTGGGAGAGAAGGAGTGAGAGACAGAGGGTGAGAGACAGAGGTGAGAGACAGAGAGAGGTGTAAGAGAGAGGGGTAGGAGAGAGAGAGGTGTGAGAGGGAGGGGTAATGAGAGAGAGGGTTGAGAGAGAAAGGGTGAGAAAGAGGGGTGAGAGAGTGGCGGGGTGTGAGAGAGACAGGCAGAGAAAGAGAGGGTGAGAGTGAGAAGGTAAGAGAGAGTCGTGAGAGAGGGGGTAAGAGAGAGAGAGGGGAAAGAGAGAGAAGGCTGAGAGAGTGAGAGAGAGAGAGGGGATGGGAAAGATCGGGGTGAGAAATAGAAAGGGGGTGAGTGAGAGTGGGGGAGAGAAAGGGGGAGAGAATGGGGGAGAGAGAGGGGGTGAGAGAGGGGGTGAGAGAGAGGGGTAAGACAGAGAGGGGGTGAAAGAGAGAGGGGTAAGAGAGAATGAGAGTGGTGAGAGTGGGAGGGGTGAGAGAGTGAGAGGGCTAAGAAAGAGAGGGTGTGAGAGTGAGGGGGTGAGAGAGAGGGGAGAGAGGGAGGGGATGACAGATAGAGCGGGGTGAGGGAGAGAGGGGGTGAGAGAGAGAGAAGGGTGAGAGAGACAGGGGTGTGAGAGTGAGGGGGTGAGAGAGGGGGTGTGTGAGAAAGAGGGGTGAAAGAGAGGGGTGTGTGACAGAGAGGGGATGAGAGAGAGGGGGTGAGAGGGAGTAGAGAGAGAGGGGTGAGAGAGAGGGGGTGAGGGAGAGGGGTGTGTGAGGGAGAGGGGTGTGTGAGGGAGTGGGGTGTGTGAGAGAGAGGGGTATGTGAGAGAGAAAGGGGTGTGAAGAGAGAGGGGTGTGAGAGAGAGAGGGGTGAGAGAGAGAGGGGACCTGAGAGAGAGGGTATGAGAGAGAAGGGGGTGAGAGAGAAAGGGTGAGAGAGATAGAGGGGTGAGAGAGTGAAAGGGGCTGGAAGAGATAGCCTGAGAGAGGGCGATGAGAGAGGCAGTGAGAGAGAAGTGGTGAGAGAGAGAGTGTGTGAGAGAGAGGGGGGAAAGAGAGAGGGGGGAGAGAGAAAGGGTGAGAGAGATGTGTGTGAGAGAGAGAGGGTTAAGAGGGAGAGGGGTTAGAGAGAGAGGGGTTAGAGAGAGAGGGTTAAGAGGGAGAGGGGTTAGTGAGAGAGGGGTTAGAGAGAGAGAGAGGGTGAGAGAGAGAGAAGGGTGTGAGAGAGAGAAGGGGGTGAGACAGAGGGTGAGAGAGAGAGGTGTGTGAGAGAGACAGAGGGTAGAGAGAGGTCTGTGAGGGGGGGTGTGAGAGAGAGAAGGGCTGAAAGAGAGAGAGACGTGTGAGAGAGAGGGGGTGAGAGGGAGAGGTAAGAGAGAGAGAGGGGTGAAAGACAGTGAGAGGGTGAGAGAGAGAGGGTCTGAGAGAGAGAGGGGGTGAGATAGAGAGAGGTGTAAGAGAGAGAGGCGTGAGAGAGAAGGTGAGTGAGAGAGATCAGGTTGGGAGAGACTGGGTAGAGCAAGAGGGTTCTGAGGGAGAGTGGTGTGTGTGTGAGAGAGAGAGAGGTAATAGAGAGAGGGGTGAGAGAGAGAGGGGTGAGAGAGAACGTTTGTGAGAGAGATTGGAGTGGAAGAGAGCAGGTGAGAAAGAGAGAGGGGGTGAGAGAGAGAGGGGGTGAGATAGAGAGAGGTGTAAGAGAGAGAGGCGTGAGAGAGAAGGTGAGTGAAAGAGATCAGGTTGGGAGAGACTGGGTAGAGCAAGAGGGTTCTGAGAGAGAGAGAGTGGTGTGTGTGTGAGAGAGGTAATAGAGAGAGGGGTGAGAGAGAGCGTGTGTGAGAGAGATCGGAGTGGAAGAGGGCAGGTGAGAAAGAGAGAGGGGGTGAGAGAGAGACAGGCAGAGAAAGAATAGGTGAGAGAGAGGAGAGAGAGAGGCATGAGAGAGAGGGGGTAAGAGAGTGAGAGTGAGAGTGAGAGAGGGGCGATAGATAGAGCGAGGTGAGGGAGAGAGGGGTGAGAGAGAGGGGGTAAGAGAGAGGGCGTGAGAGAGAGAGGGGTGTGAGAGTGAGGGTGGTGGGAGAGAGGGGGTGTGAGAAAGAGGGGTGAAAGAGAGGGGTGAGAGAGAGGGATGAGAGAGAAAGATGTGAGGGAGAGCGGGATGAGAGAGGGGTGAGAGAGAGGGAGGTGTGAGAGAGAGGGGGTGTAAGAGAGAGGGGGTGAGAGAGAGGTGTGAGAGAGAGAGAGAGGGTGAGAGAGAGGAGGGAGAGAGAGAGGGGTGAGAGGGAGAGGGTGTGAGAGAGAGAGAGAGGGGTGAGAGAGTGAGAGGGGCTGAAAGAGAGGGCCTGAGAGAGGGGTGAGAGAGAGGGGTGAGAGAGAAGGGGTGAGAGAGAGGTATGAGAGAGACAGCGTGTGAGAGAGAGGGGGTGATAGAGAGGGTGTGAGAGAGAGGTGTGTGAGAGAGAGGGGTAAGAGAGAGAGGGTGTGTGTGTGAGAGAGAGAGGTGAGAGAGAAAGGGTGAGAGAGAGGTGTGTGAGAGAGAGAGGGGTAAGAGAGAGGGGATGAGAGAGATAGAGGGTGAGAGAGAGCGAAGGGTGTGTGAGAGAGAGGAGGGCTGAAAGAGAAGGCCTGAGAGAGAGGGGGGTGAGAGAGAGGGTTGAGAGAGAGGGTGAGAGAGAGAGAGAGAGAGGAGTGTGAAAGCGACAGAGGGTTGAGAGAGAGGTGTGTGTGGGGGGGGGGGGGTGAGAGAGCAATGGGCTGAAAGAGAGGGCTTGAGAGAGAGGGGCTGAGAGAGAGTGAGAGATAGTGGGATGAGAGAGGGAGAAAGGGTGAGAGTGAGAGACGGGTGAGAGAGAGAGAAGCGGTGTGAGAGAGAGAGGGGTAAGAGAGTTTGAGGGTGTGAGAGAGAGGGTGTGAGAGAGGAGGTGAGAGAGAGGTGTGAGAGAGAGTGGGATGAGAGAGAAAGGGATGAGAGAGAGAAGAGCTGAGAGAGAGGGGCTGTGAAAGAGAGGGTGAGAGAGAAGGCGTGAGTGAGGTGTGTAAGAGAGAGATGGGTAAGAGTGAGAGAGAGAGGAGTGAAAGAGAGAGGGGTGAGAGAGAGAGAGAGAGGGGTGAGGGAGAGAGAGGGGTGGAAGGGAGAGCAGGTGAGAAAGAGACAGGGGGTGACAGAGAGACAGGCTGAGAGAGACAGGGGGTGAGAGAGGGGTTGAGACAGAGGGGTGAAACAGAGCGAGAGGGGTGAAACAGAGAGAGAGAGGGCCTGAGAGAGGGGGGTGCGAGAGAGGGGCTAACAGAGTAGGGGTGAGAGAGAGAGGGAGTGAGAGAGAGAGGTGTGAGAGAGGGTTAAGAGAGAGAGGGTTGAGAGAGAGGGGTTGAGGGAGAGAGAGTGGTGGAAGAGAGAGCGGGTGAGAAAGAGACGGGCTGACAGAGAGACAGGATGAGAGAGTGAAGGGGTGAGAGAGAGATGGTGAGAGAGAGTGTGTGAGAGAGATCAGGGTGGGAAAGACTGGAGTGACTAGGTGGGCTGAGAGAGAGAGGGCTGAGAGAGAAGGGATAACAGAGGGGTTGAGAGAGAGGGGTAAGAGAGAGGGGTGAGAGAGAGAGAGGATGAGAGAGATGTGTGTGAGAGAGAGAGAGGGATCAGAGAGAGAGGGATGAGAGAGAGCGAGGGGTGAGAGAGAGAGGGACTGTGAGAGAAATCAGGGTGGGAGAGACTGGGGAGAGAGAGAGGGGCTGAGAGAGAGAAGGGCTGCCAAAGAGAGGGAGAGAGAAGGCGTGAGAGAGAGAGAGGCTGAGAGAGAGAGGTGTGAGAGAGGAAGAGACGGGTTAGAGAGAGAAGGTTGAGAGAGAGGGGTGACAGATAGAGGGGTGAAAGAGAGAGAGGAGTGAGGGAGTGAGGGGGTGTGAGACAGATAAGGGGTGAGAGAGAGAGACAGGCTGACAGAGAGAGAGGGTGAGAGAGAGAAGCGGTGTGAGAGAGAGAGGGGTAAGAGAGAGAGAGCGTGAGAGAGAGAGAAGGGTGTGACACAAAGAGAGGTTGAGAGAGAGGGTGCAAGAGAGAGAGAGAGGGCCTGAGATAGAGGGTGTGAGAGAGAGTAGGTGAGAGAGAAGGGGTGAGAGAGAAAGGGGTGAGAGAGAGGTTGAGAGAGAGAGGGGGGTGTGAGAGAAAGGGGGTTGAGAGAGAGGTGTGTGAGAGAGAGGGGTGAGAGAGAAGGGGGCTGAAGGAGAGGGCCTGAGAGAGAGGGTGTGAAAGAAAGTAGGAGAGAGAAGGGGTGAGAGAGAGGGTGTGAGAGAGAGAGGGGTGTGAGAGAGGGGTCTGAGAGAGAGGGGGGCTGAAAGAGAGGGCCTGAGAGAGAGGGGGTGAGAGAGGGTGCAAGAGAGATGGGGTGAGAGAGAGAGAGGGTGAGAGAGAGGGGTGAGAGAGGGGGGTGAGAGTGAGGGGGGGCTGAAAGAGAGGGCCTGAGAGAGAGGGGGTGAGAGAGAGAGGGGTGTGAGAGAGGGGGGTGAGAGAGAGGGGGGGCTGAAAGAGAGGGCCTGAGAGAGAGGGGTGAGAGAGGGTGCAAGAGAGATGGGGTGAGAGAGAGTGAGGGTGAGAGAGAGGTGAGAGAGAGGGGGGTGAGAGAGAGAGGGGTGAGAGAGAGAGAAGTGGTGTGAGAGAGAAGCGCTGAGGGAGAGTGAGAGAGACGTGTGAGAAAAGAGAGGGGTAAGAGAGAGAGGGTGAGAGGGGGTGTGTGTGAGAGAGAAGGGGTAAGAGAGAGAGGGGTGAGAGAGAGGGGGTGTGTGTGAGAGAGAAGGGGTAAGAGAGAGAGGGGTGAGAGAGAGGGGTGAGAGTGAGAGAGAAGGGGTAAGAGAGAGAGGGTGAGAGAGAGGGGTGAGAGTGAGAGAGGGCTGAGAGAGAGAGAAGCGGTGTGAGAGAGAAGGGCTGAGGGAGAGAGAGATAGAGAGGGGTGAGATAGAGAGAGGAGTGAGAGAGAGAGAGGACCATATTGGCTGCGTCCCTAACCGCACTCACCATGATATATCTCGGGATACTGGTGGTTAGGATTGTAGGCTGTAACAGATGGGTACGATCATGGTGAATAATACATGGACACACCCCCAGGGGCTGGATGGTAGATGGAACACCCGGGTGATCACCTTTAGTTTCATTCATTTGCAGCGTTTGAGTGTTCCTGGCTGGGCCCAGTATTGATTGCCTGTCTGTAGCTGCACGGGAGCTGGTTTTGGTGGTGAGCTGCCTCCTTGAACTGTTGCAGGTGGTGGACCCACAAAGTCCTGAGGGAGGGAATTCCAGGAGTTTGAGCGAGCAGGTCTCATTCCCTTGCATTTATTCTGCTCACTGGATGTTGGCTATGCATCCCAATTCTGTATGGATTCTCAGAACGGAATATGTTTTGTCGAAACAGTTAGGAGTGCCACAGTCACTCAGTGGTTAGCACTGTTACCTCACAGCACCAGAGACCTGGGTTTGATTCCACTCCTGAGCGACTGTCTGTATTGTGTTTGTACATTCTCCCTGCATCTGCATGGGTTTTCTCCCACTGTTCAATGGTGCACATTTTTGACAGATTGCCCGTAGTGTCGAGGGATATTCAGGTTAGCTGGAATAGCCATGGGAAATGCAGGGTTTCAGGGATATCATCAGGGGATGGATCTGAGTTGGGTTCTCTTCAGAGGGTCATTGTGGACTCGATGGGCTGAAGGGCCTGTTTCTGCTCTGTAGGGATTCTATGATATCACTTATCAGCCCTATGACAATCGGTTTGACCAATGTACAAAGTGTATTTCGCTCAAACAGCAGGCTACTCTGACAACAAACATAACCAGCTTTTAAAATTAGGTTTGTAATTCATTGTATAAGCTTCTTTCCATTCAAAAGACTGGGTGGTGGATGGGGAATGGGTGAAGTGTTGCGGCCTCCTTGCTAAAACACAGATAGACAGCCAAGAGATGCTGGGTATATTGGACAAGTTATACTCCCAAATCACAAAAGCCAGACAGCAGCCAGATGGTTATCCCATCAGCATAATGTCAAAGGCAGCAGGTCCCCTGGGCAGGCATATCCCTAACAACGTCTCCACCAAACAAAGGAGGGCCGAGATAGGAAGGCACCGGGTCCTGCTACACAAAGAAACTAACATCCAAATGATCAGCAACACTTCAAACTATTAACTGAATCTCCTGACTGGCCAGAAGTATAGAAAGTTCTGGGAAACCATCCAGAAATGAACAAAACCAGGGTTCACCTGCAGACTGATCTCTTGAATTTTCTGGAGGCTTTCTGAGATTACCAACATGGCAAGGGACAGAGACCAGCTCACCATCCAGAGAGAGGGAGAGAGAGAGGGAGAGAGACAAGCTGAAGGAAACCCCAGGAGCATGGGAGAGAGGGAATGTGAAAACCCATTGAGAGAGAGGGAGCTGGAACCAACTGGAATACTGAGTGTCCCCCCTTCAGTCTGTCCATGCTTCAACGCCTGTTTGTCTCAATCTGACTTCCCCTTCACTCTTTATCCTTCTCTCTCCCTGTCTGTCACTTTCTCTCAATCTGCCTTTCTCTCACACCCTCCCTCTCACTGTCTCCTGTTCCTATTTCGGATGGTCTTATGTTCTTAACACTACCTCCCAGCTCTTGGCCCCCACACTGGAGGTTATAACTACATAAGGGCCTGATCTGTAGAGTGCTGCACCCTTCCATGAGTCTCGGAGGGAACCAGCCTGATTTGGATTGGAGTTGCAGCCTCTCAGTGAGAAGTGAAATCTCCTTGAGGTTCCCCTCAGTGTCTCACTGTAAGGTGGAGCAGGCCAGACTCGGGGAAGCAAACAGCAGGCCAGGTCTGCCATGTCCTCCAGCTCCATTTCAGACGGCCAGATGGGAGGGGCTTGTTTCCTTCATCAGCTTCCCGTGCTCTCCCTTCTGTGTTAGGGTGGGGCCGAATGGCCTTACTCGTGACTCCTATTGAGGTGCAGGCTGGCTATGATTGGGTTATACAGGGCATGCCCCTGGAGTGATGTCAGTTAGCTCAGTTGGCTGGGCAGTTGGTTTATAATGCAGAGTAAAACCAATAGCGTGTGTTCAATTCCCACACTAGCTGGGGTGACCCTGAAGGACTCTCCTTCCCAACCTCTCCCCTCAGCCGGGCCATGGTGACCCTCTGATTAAAACACCACCAGACACCGCTCTCTAATGAGGAGCTGTCCCATGCTCTGGTAAGACATTACATTGGTTTGTACCTGGGGCACTGTGTGCAGGACTAGTCACTGCATTGCCAGAGGGATGTTAGTGTGTGGGGAAGGTTTACTGATTAAATGCCCATGGGAATGAACAGCACTCTCTTTCCCCCAGTTAAGGCACCCTGACAGATTTTGTGTCTATGGAGACACAAGGACCAATTCACCTGAAACAGCAGCTGGATTTTATATTCATGAGCACCCAATAAGATTGGCTAGTTTACATGCACACACACACATACACTCTCCCTCAAACACACATAGACACATTCTCATACACACATACACAAAGGACCCCGCCACACACAGGCTCTCTCACACACACAGACACACGCTCCCTCAAACACAAACACAGACACACTCACACACACATACACACAGGCACAACTCTCTCACACACATACACACACAAGCACACACTATATCGCTCACACACATACACGCACAGACATACGCTCCCTCAAATACACACAGACACACTCTCTCACACATACATGCAGACACACTCTCTCTCACACAGACACACTCTCTCTCACACACACACACACACACTCTCTCTCATTCACACACTCTCACACACACTCTCTCACACACACTCACTCTCACACACACAGACATTCTCTCTCACACACATACAAACAGACAAACACACGATCCCTCAAACACACACAGACACACTCACACGCACACATAAACGCACAGTTACTCTCTCTCATACACACATACACACGCAGACACACGCTCCCTCAAACACATATAGACACACTCTCTATCACACACACACACACATGGACACACACACTCTCTCTCACGCACACACACTTACACACTCTCTCACACACACAGACGCTCTCTCTCACACACACATAAACACACAGTTACACTCTCTCTCTCACACACATACACACGCAGACACACGCTCCCTCAAATATGCATAGACACACTCTCTCAAACACACACACGGACACCCACACTCTCTCTCACACACACTGACACACACACTCTCACACACAGATACACTCACTCTCACACACACATGCACACAGACACACACTCTCTCTCACACACATACACACTCTTTCTCACACAAGACACATTGTCATACACACACAGACACACACACATATAGACACACAGACACACAAACACATAGACACACAAACACATAGACACACAGACACATTCTCTCACGCACACAGCGACACTCTCACACACACATACACACAGACACACTATCTCTCACACACATACACACTCTCTCACACACACTCTCACTCATACTCTTTCACACACACAAACACGGACAGTCTCTCTCTCTCTCTCTCTCTCTCTCACACACACACACACACACAGCTGTAAAGGCATTGTCGGGGTGTTGCTGGAGAAATGATTTCTCCGAGGACTGAGCCATGATCTCACATGATGACTGCTCCAGGGGAACAGACAGCAGCTACAGAGACTTGTTGGATCTTCCTGTGCACCACCTCTTGCATCGACAGCATTAGTCTGTTTGGGTGCCTGATTTTCTAAAATGTCTCCAAGCAACAAGTAACAATAGATTGATGAATGTTTTCCCCCAAACCATGTTTCAGACACATGCTGCTGTTATTTTTCACTGATTGTTTAAAATGATCTGGATCTTCGGAAATGGGGAGTGGCTTCCATTTCAAATTACGACACCAGAGTGCCTCGGGGACCCTGAGGAAATGATTAGGAAATTACATCTGTTCCTTTCTACCCTCTGCACTCTGTACCACCAGATAGTGCACCCTCAGTACCTCAGATAGTGTTCCCTCAATACCAGAGAAAGTTCTCCCTCAGTACCCCAGATAGTTCTCCCACAATACCTCAGAAAGTGCTCCCTCAGTACCTCAGATAGTGCTCCCTCAATATCTCAGATAGATCTCCCTCAATATCTCAGATAGTTCTCCTTCAATACCTCAGAAAGTCCTCCCTCAATACCTCAGAAGGTGCCCCTCAAATAGCTCACATAGTTCGCCCTCAGTACCTCAGATAATGCTCCCTCAATTCCTCAGACAGTGCTCTCTCAATACCTCAGAAAGTGCTCCCTCAGTACCTCAGATAGTGCTCCCTCAATACCTAAGATAGTTCTCCCTCACTACCTCAGAAAGTGCTCCCTCAACACCTCAGAAAGTGCTCCCTCAAAACCTCAGAAAGTGCTCCCTCAATACATCAGAAAGAGCTCCCTCAGTACCTCAGAAAGTGCTCCCTCAGTACCTCAGATAGTGCACACTCATATCTCAGAAAGTGCTCCCTCAATGCATCTGAAATTGATCCCTCAATAGCTTATAGTTCTCCCTCAATATTTCAGATAGTTCTCCCTCCTTATCTCAGATAGTGCTCCCACAATACCTCTGAAAGTCCACCCTCAATATCTCAATACATCAGATAGTTCTCCCTCAATACCTCAGAAAGTTCTCCCACAATACCTCAGAAAGTGCTCCCTCAGTACCTCAGAAAGTGCTCCCTCAGTACCTCAGAAAGTGCTCCCTCAGTACCTCAGAAAGTGCTCCCTCAGTCCCTCAGATAGTGCTCCCTCAATACCTCAGAAACTGCTCCCTCAATACCTCAGAGAGTGCTCCCTCAATACCTCAGATAGTGCTCCCTCAGTACCTCAGATAGTGCTCCCTCAGTACCTCAGAAAGTGCTCCCTCAGTACCTCAGATAGTGCTCCCTCAATACCTCAGAAAGTGCTCCCTCAATACCTCAGAAAGTGCTCCCTCAATATCTCAGATAGTTCTCACTCAATATCTCAGATCGTTCTCCCTCAATACCTCAGATAGCCCTCCCTCAGTACCTCAGAATGTCCTCCCTCAATACCTCAGATAATGCTCCCACAATACATCAGAAAGTTCTCCCACAATACCTCAGAAAGTGCTCCCTCAGTACCTCAGAAAGTGCTCCCTCAATATCTCAGATAGATCTCCCTCAATATCTCAGATAGTTCTCCTTCAATACCTCAGAAAGTCCTCCCTCAATACCTCAGAAGGTGCCCCTCAAATAGCTCACATAGTTCGCCCTCAGTACCTCAGATAATGCTCCCTCAATTCCTCAGACAGTGCTCTCTCAATACCTCAGAAAGTGCTCCCTCAGTACCTCAGATAGTGCTCCCTCAATACCTAAGATAGTTCTCCCTCACTACCTCAGAAAGTGCTCCCTCAACACCTCAGAAAGTGCTCCCTCAAAACCTCAGAAAGTGCTCCCTCAATACATCAGAAAGAGCTCCCTCAGTACCTCAGAAAGTGCTCCCTCAGTACCTCAGATAGTGCACACTCATATCTCAGAAAGTGCTCCCTCAATGCATCTGAAATTGATCCCTCAATAGCTTATAGTTCTCCCTCAATATTTCAGATAGTTCTCCCTCCTTATCTCAGATAGTGCTCCCACAATACCTCTGAAAGTCCACCCTCAATATCTCAAAAAGTGCTCCATCAATACCTCTGAAAGTGCTCACTCAATACCTCAGAAAGTGCTCCCTCAGTACCTCAAAAAGTGATCCCTCAATACCTCAGATAGTTCTCTCTCAGTACCTCAGATAGTGCTCCCGCAGTACCTCAGAAAGTGCTCCCTCAATACCTCAGATAGTGCTCCCTCAATACCTCCGAAAGTGCTCCCTCAATACCTCAGAAAGTGCTCCCTCAATTCCTCAGATAGTTCTCCCTCAATACCTCAGAAAGTCCTCCCTCAATACCTCAGAAAGTGCCCCTCCAATAGCTCACATAGTTCGCCCTCAGTACCTCAGATAATGCTCCCTCAATTCCTCAGACAGTGCTCTCTCAATACCTCAGAAAGTGCTCCCTCAGTACCTCAGATAGTGCTCCCTCAATATCTCAGAAAGTGCTCCCTCAGTACCTCAGAAAGTACTCCCTCAGTATCTCAGAAAGTGCTTCCTCAATACCTAAGAAAATGCTCCCTCAGGACCTCAGAAAGTGCTCCATCAGCACCTCAGGAAGTGCTCCCTCAGTACCTTAGATAGTTCTCCCTCAATACCTCAGAAAGTGCCCCTCCAATAGCTCACATAGTTTGCCCTCTGTACCTCAGATAATGCTCCCTCAATTCCTCAGACAGTGCTCTCTCAATACCTCAGAAAGTGCTCCCTCAACACCTCAGAAAGTGCTCCCTCAAAACCTCAGAAAGTGCTCCCTCAATACATCAGAAAGAGCTCCCTCAGTACCTCAGAAAGTGCTCCCTCAGTACCTCAGATAGTGCACACTCATATCTCAGAAAGTGCTCCCTCAATGCATCTGAAATTGCTCCCTCAATAGTTCTCCCTCAATATTTCAGATAGTGCTCCCTCAATACCTCAAAAAGTGCTCCGTCAGTACCTCAGAAAGTGCTCCCTCAATATTTCAGATAGTTCTCCCTCCTTACCTCAGATAGTGCTCCCACAATACCTCTGAAAGTCCACCCTCAATATCTCAAAAAGTGCTCCCTCAATACCTCTGAAAGTGCTCACTCAATACCTCAGAAAGTGCTCCCTCAGTACCTCAAAAAGTGATCCCTCAATACCTCAGATAGTTCTCCCTCAGTACCTCAGATAGTGCTCCCGCAGTACCTCAGATAGTACTCCCGCAGTACCTCAGATAGTGCTCCCTCAATACCTCAGATAGTTCTCCCTCAGTACCTCAGATAGTGCTCCCTCAATACCTCCGAAAGTGCTCCCTCAATACCTCAGAAAGTGCTCCCTCAATTCCTCAGATAGTTCTCCCTCAGTACCTCAGACAGTGCTCCCCAATACCTCAGAAAGTGCTCCCTCAGTACCTCAAAAATTGATCCCTCAATACATCAGATTGTTCTCCCTCAGTACCTCAGATAGTGCTCCCGCAGTACCTCAGAACGTGCTCCCTCAATACCTCAGATAGTTCTCCCTCAGTACCTCAGATAGTGCTCCCTCAATACCTCCGAAAGTGCTCCCTCAATACCTCAGAAAGTGCTCCCTCAATTCCTCAGATAGTTCTCCCTCAGTACCTCAGACAGTGCTCCCCAATACCTCAGAAAGTACTCCCTCAGTACCTCAGAAAGTGCTCCCTCAATACATCAGATAGTTCTCCCTCAGTACCTCCGAAAGTGCTCCCTCATTACCTCAGACAGTGTTCCCTCAATACCTCAGAAAGTGCTCCCTCAGTACCTCAGAAAGTGCTCCCTCAATACCTCAGACAGTGCTCCCTCAATACCTCAGAAAGTGCTCCCTCAGTACCTCAGAAAGTGCTCCCTCAATATCTCAGATAATTCTGCCTCGATATCTCAGATAATTCTCCCTCAATACTTCAGATAGTGCTTCCTCAGTACCTCAGATAGTTTTCCCTCAGTACCTCAGATAGTGATTCCTCAGTACCTCAGAATGTGCTCCCTCAGTACCTCAGACAGTGCTCCCTCAATACCTCAGAAATTGCTCTCTCAGTTCCTCAGAAATGGTTCTCTCAGTACCTCAGACAGTGCTCCCCCAATACCTCAGAAAGTGCTCTCTCAGTACCTCAGACAGTGCTCCCTCAATAGCTCAGAAGTTGCTTCCTCAATACCTCAGAAAGTGCTTCCTCAATACCTCAGATAGTTTTCCCTAATTACCTCAGATAGTGATTCCTCAGTACCTCAGAATGTGCTCCCTCAGTACCTCAGAAAGTGCTCCCTCAATACCTCAGAAAGTGCTCCCTCAGTACTTCAGAAAGTACTCGCTCAATACCTCAGAAAGTGCTCCCTCAATACCTCAGATAGTTCTCCCTCAGTACCTCAGATAGTGCACACTCATATCTCAGAAAGTGCTCCCTCAATGCATCTGAAATTGCTCCCTCAATACCGAAGAAATCATCACTTTGTTGTGTTTAAGCCCAAAACCCCTCAGACAGTAGCTCCACAAAACATTCATATCCTCAACACTTCAGGGCTCAGGGCGCAGCCCCCCCTCAGATTGTGTTCAAACCCCTTCAGACTGTAAGGACCCACATCCACCCCTGTCCAAGATTGGAGCCCAGGTCCCCAGAACAGTACTTGTCTCTCTGGATTAAGTTTAGAATTCCTACAGTGTAGAAGCAAGCCATTCCGTCCATTGGCTCCACACTGACTGTCTGAACAGCATCGCACCCAGACTCACATCCTCTACTCTATCCCTGTAATGCTGCATTTCCCATGGCATCTTTGGGCGGTGGGAGGAAACTGGATCACCCGGAGGGAACCCGCACAGATACAGAGCGAATGTGTAAACTCCACACAGACAGTCACCGGGAGTTAGAATCAAACCACTGAGGCACCGTGCTGTCCTCTCTCCTTGGATGCCATCTTATCTAACCTTTTACTAAGCAATCTCCCATGTGAAACATTCTCATCTGTCTCCATCGTCATCCCTTCAAAAGCTCTATCAAGTTGGACACATCATTTCCACAAACAAAGCCAAGCTGACCATCCCTAATCAATCCTTACTTTTCCAAATGCATTGTCATTGTCTCTCAGAATGCCCACCAACAGCTTACCCACCACTGCTACCAGGCTCACAGCTCCATAGTTCAATGGCTGTTCCTTGCAGCCTTACTTCAATAATGGCCCATCATTAATCACCCTCCAGTCTTCAGGCACCTCACCCGTTGTCACTGATCGGTCCATCTGACAAGGCCATCTCCATCCTTCTGTAACCTAAGGCTATCCTCCTCAGTATTTATCACCCCACCAATCTTCATATCATTCATGAACCCAATGATTAACCCTCCACCATTCAAATCTAAATCTTTTCTAACAACCACATCAGCAAGACCCCAGCAGTGAGACATGAACAGACAGAGATTTCTAACTGGGCCATCACTGTCTGCTTCCTGCCACTCAGCATTCTGCGCCAAATTCCTTGGATCTTGAGTTTTTATGTTCACTATCAGTTTCCAGTATGGGTCCTGATAAAAGCCTGACTGACCTCCAAGCAGACGACAGGAAAGCATTGCCCTTATTTACACATCTGGTCACCTCCTTAAAAAGTGCAATCCCTTTGGTCAGACCTGAGCTCCCCTTAACACAACCATTCTGACTGTTCATCATGAACTCCAGTCTCTGTAAACGTTGATTAATTCTATCTCCCCAAAATTGCTTCCAACAGACGTCCCACCCACGACATTAGCCTGACTGGCCTGGAGCTGCCTGGTATATCCCATGTTCCTACTTGAATAACAGTACCACATGGTCAGTCCGACGGCACCTCTCCTGTGGCCAGAGCGGATTTGAAAATGTTTGCAAGTGTCCCTGTTGTAAGAAGGCCAGACCACTCAGAACCATCTCTCTCTATATATATGCTAATTCATTTAATTGTATCACAGAGCATCTCCACGATTTCATACCGTCCCTGTCCCAATGAGCATTGACAAAATGCATCCATTCACTGTAGCCTCTGGGTCCATGCACACATTCTCACTGTGTTCCACAACCTACTCTTTCTCTCATTATCAATTCACCCTTAATGTCACTGTAAAGTACTTTCAGATTTTCATTTCCTCTCTTAGCACTCCTCGTTCCCAGACAAATAGCCTGCGATACGATTTGGAGGAGTGTGGGATGTCATTCTGGATGTGATTAGCATTGGGAAGCTCAGAAATAAGGAACACACGACTGTGCTGAGTGTGGGGCAGTGGGATTCATTTGGGATGAGCACATGGAAGCTGAGGAATAAACCTCAGCCCTGCAGCATGGAAATATCCCTTTGAGCTGGCAGGTCAGTCACGTGAAACGAAAACTCGATCCCTGGGAAAAGTGGGTGGTAACCAAATGAAGACTGTCTGTCAGAACACAGTCTCTGGAACCTGGACGTGGGAATCATTACTGAGCAGGGTCTGTCGGAAGCAGAGGCAGAAATGGACTGAACAATTTCAGATATTCCTCTTCGACCACAAGACATGGGAGCAGATATTAGGCCATTCAGCACATCTGATAGTGTGGCAATCACTCAGTACTGACTCTCTTACAATGCAGGTATCCCCCAGACTGAGGTGCTGACAGTGCAGCACTCCCTCAGTCATGATACTCTGACAGTGTGGCACTCCCTCAGTACTGACCCTCTGACAGTGCAGCGCTCCCTCAGTACAGACCCTCTAACAGTGCAGAGCTCCCTCAGTACTGACCCTCTGACTGTGCGGCACTCCCTCAGTAGTGACCCTCTGACAGTGCAGCGCTCCCTCAGTACTGACCCTCTGACAGTGCAGCGCTCCCTCAGTACTGACCCTCTGACAGTGCAGCACTCCCTCAGTACTGACCCTCTGACAGTGCAGCACTCCCTCATTACTGATCCTCTGACAGTGCAGCACTCCCTCCGTACAGATCCTCTGACAGTGCAGCACTCCCTCCGTACAGACCCTCTGAAACAACACTCCCTCAGAACTGACACACAGACCGTGTAGCGCTCCCTCAGTCATGTCCCTTTGAGTGTTCATCACTCTCTCAGTACTGACCCTCTGGCAATGCAGCAATCACTCAGTACTGACTGTCCGACACATAGTGTGGTGCTCCCTCAGTACTGAACCCCTCACAGCGCGGTGATCCCTCAGTACTAATACCCTCAGAGTGCCGTGCTCCCTCAGTTCTAACCCATTCACAGTTCAGCGCTCCCTCAGTAGTAACTCTCTCACAGTGCGACACTCTGACGGCATGGCCATCCATTAGCACTGACCGTCAGTGAGTGCGCACTTCATCATTACTGACTCTCTCACTGCACAGCAATCCCTCCATCCTGACTTTCTGACAATGCTGCACTCCCTCCACACTGATCCTCTGACAATGCTGCACTCCCTCCACACTGATCCTTTGACAATGCTGCACTCCCTCCACACTGATCCTCTGACAATGCTGCACTCCCTCCACACTGACCCTCTGACAATGCTGCACTCCCTCCACACTGACCCTCTGAAAATGCTGCACTACCTCCACACTGACCCTCTGACAATGCTGCACTCCCTCCACACTGATCATCTGACAATGCTGCACTCCTTCCATACTGACCCCTGACAATGCTGCACTCCCTCCACACTGATACTCTGACAATGCTGCACTACCTCCACACTGACCCTCTGACAGTGCAGCACTCCCTCCACACTGATACTCTGACAATGCTGCACTCCCTCCACACTGACCCTCTGACAATGCTGCACTCCTTCCATACTGACCCCTGACAATGTTGCACTCCCTCCACACTGACCCTCTGACAATGCTGCACTCCCTCCACACTGACCTCCAGATTGATTTTAGGGTTGAATTCTCAAGCTTGCTCTATTAAAGGGATTGAATCCCTCTGCTACAAAGGGGGGTCAGTTACCACAGCTAACAGGTTCGTGATGCTAACATTGTTGGCTCAATCTCTATCATGTCTGAAATTACGATGAAGGCCCCAGCTTCTCAACCTCAGCCCTCACCAGAGGTGTGTGACCCACCAGGCCTCTCTCTCTGACAAGACAGCAGCTCTCGGGTCCTCCTGGTCTATACTAACTTCCCAACTTTAAAAGGGCACTCCAGTAAGAGAGCTCTTTACATGGTTCAGGTCATGCTACACTGTCAATGAGTCAGTACTGAGGCAATGCTGTACTGTCAGAGTGTCAGTTATGATGGAGCGCTGTACTGTCAGAGATTTTGTCCTGAGATTGGGCCACACTGTCAGAGGGCCAATATAGGGCCACTTCCACACTGTCAGAGAGTCAGTCCTGAGGGAGTGCATCACTATCAGAGAATCAGTATGGGAGGAGTGCAGCATTGTCAGAGGATCAGTGTGGAGGAAGTGCAGCATTGTCAGAGGGTCAGTGTGGAGTGAGTGCAGCATTGTCAGAGGGTCAGTGTGGAGGGAGTGCAGCATTGTCAGGGGGTCAGTGTGGAGGGAGTGCAGCATTGTCAGAGGGTCACACTGACCCCCTGACAATGCTGCTCTCCCTCCACACTGACCCTCTGACAATGCTGCACTCCCTCCATACTGATCGTCTGATTTTGCTGCACTCCCTCCACACTGATCCTCTGACAATGCTGCACTCCCATCACACTGACCCTCTGATAATGCTGCACTCCCTCCACACTGACCCTCTGACAATGCTGCACTCCCTCCACACTGACCCCCTGACAATGCTGCACTCCCTCCACACTGACCCTCTGACAATGCTGCACTCCCTCCACACTGATCCTCTGACAATGCTACACTCCCTCTATTCTGACCCTCTGACAATGCTGCACTCCCTCCGTTTTGAGGAAGGGTCACTTGAAATGCAAATTGTTCCTCTCTCTCTTCACCGTTGCTACCTGCTGAATTCTGCTGAATATCCCCAGCCATCTGTTTGCTTGAGAATTTGACCTGATCCAAGCGTCACTGAGTAATTCAGTCTGTGTTCAATGTCCTGAGGCTGCTCCTGTTGAAAGTTGACAAACAGGTTTAAGGCTTTGTAAGGTATTGTATTTGGAGGGCGGGCGACATGGGAGAACAGGTACAGAGCACAGGCACTTCACAAAGATCCTTCTCAAT
Source organism: Chiloscyllium plagiosum (assembly GCF_037043375.1). Classification (NCBI taxonomy): domain Eukaryota; kingdom Metazoa; phylum Chordata; class Chondrichthyes; order Orectolobiformes; family Hemiscylliidae; genus Chiloscyllium; species Chiloscyllium plagiosum. Next base: position 30,658,799 of record NW_028270186.1, on the reverse strand, counting down.
GTAACTTTGTGATGTTAATTCAGAAGAAACAGCTCAGACCTAACATTTCAGTTAATCAGCCAAGGGGAGGATATATGTCATGGCAAAGACTTCTTGTAAAGACTGTACCGAACCGAACTTTAGTGACTATGTTTGTACGTAAAGTTTTTTTGTGAATAAAGTCTCTTTTTGAAATTGATATAAATATTTTTTCGATGGGGACCAACCATCTTGAGCTTGTGGAGGCATTGCCCTTGTCCCTAATGTTTCTTAAATAAACGCTAGACAAGTTCGATACTCCCCGGGTACAGACATCAAACGGTCATCAACGGGGAGGAGATGGTGGGATGGTCACAGGGGGCTCAGTGTTGCCTCACCCCACCCGGGTTCGATTCCAGCCTCGGGCGACTGTCTGTGTGGAGTTGGCACATTCTCCCCGTGTCAGCCTCCGGGGGCTCCAGTTCCCACCCACTGTCCAAAGATGTGCAGGCTGGGTGGGTTATCCAGAGGAAATGAAGGGATCCGGGGATAGAGGGGGTAGGGTGGGATGCTCTGCCGAGGGTCAGTGTGAACCTGATAGGCCGAATGACCTGCTTCCCCATCTTAGGGATTGTATGATCAATCCAGAGACTCAAATACTGTTCTGGGCCCTGGGCTCCAATCTTGGAGGTGGCTGTGGGTCATCACAGTGAGAACAGGTTTGGGGATGAACACGGTCCAAGGGGGCAACAGGTTTGCTTTCTGAGGTGTTGAGGGCATGAATGTTCTGTCGAGGTGCTTTGGGGATAAACACACTGAGGGGATGGTTTCTAAGGTATTGAGGGAGCACTATCTGTCAGTACAGGGTGCAGATGGTCGAAAGGTACAGATACACTTCATAGAACATAGAACATAGGACATCGAACAGTACAGCACAGAACAGGCCCTTCAGCCCTTATTGCTGTGCCGACCATCGATCCTCATGTAAGGGAAACCTAAAGTATGAACCCTCAAATTTCTGTGACCATATGCATGTCCAGCAGTCACTTAAATATCCCCAATGACCTTGCTTCCACAACTGCTGCTTGCAACGCATTCCATGCTCTCGCAACTCTCTGAAAGAAGTCCGAGCTCAGTCAACCTCTCTTTGTTAGATAAGCCCTCCATTCCAGGCAGCATTCTGGTAAACCTCCTCTGAATCCTCTCCAAAGCATCCACATCTTTCCGATAATAGGGCGACCAGAACTGGACACAGTATTCCAAGTGCGTTCTAACCAAAGTTTTATAGAGCTGCAACAAGATCTCACGACTCTTAAACACAATCCTCCTGTTAATGAAAGCCAAAACACCATATGCTTTCTTAACAACCCTGTCCACTTGGGGACCCATTTTAAGGGATCTATGTACCTGCACACCAAGATCCCTCTGTTCCTCCACACTGCCAAGAATCCTGTCTTTAATCCTGTACTCAGTTTTCAAATTTGACCTTCCAAAATGCATCACCTCCATTTATTCAGGTTGAACTCCATCTGCCATCTCTCAGCCCATCTCTGCATCCTGTCAATGTCCCGCTGCAGCCAACAACAGCCCTCCATACTGTCAACGACACTCCAACCTTTGTGTTGTCTGCGAAATTGCTGACCCCTCCTTCAATCCCCTCATCCAAGTCATTAATAAAAATTACAAACAGTAGAGGCCCAAGGACAGAGCCCTGTGGAACACCACTCACCACAGACTTCCAGGCAGAATATTTTCCTTCTACTACCACTCGCTGTCTTCTATTGGCCAGCCAATTCTGTATCCAGACAGCTAAGTTTCCCGGTATCCCATTCCTCCTGACCTTCTGAATGAACCTACCATGGGGAACCTTATCAAATGCCTTACTGAAGTCCATATACACCACATCCACAGCTCGACCCTCATCAACTTGCCTAGTAACATCCTCAAAGAACTCAGTAAGGTTTGTGAGGCATGACCTGCCCCTCACAAAGCCGTGTTGATTCCATTAAATCAAGCCATGCTCTTCCAGATGCTCATAAATCCTGTCCCTCAGAATCCTTTCTAACTCTTTACATACGACAGACGTGAGAGTGTTTTGTCTGTAATTGCCGGGGATTTCCCTATTTCCTTTCTTGAAGAGAGGAATTATATTTGCATCCCTCCAGTCCTCAGGTACGACTCCAATGGAGACCGAGGATGTAAGGATCTTCACAAGCAGCGAAGCAATCACATTTCTCACTTTCCAAAGCAGCCGAGGACAAATCTGGTTTGGCCCTGGCGACTTGTCAATCTTAATGTTTGTCAAAATGTTCAGCACATCAGCTTCCTCAATCTCTATCTGTTCCAGCATGCTTACCTGCTCCTCAATGGTTTCATTCACTACAAGGTCCTTTTCTTTAGTAACGACAGAAGCAAAAAACTCATTTAGGGGGTTCCCCTGCCTCCTCAGACTCTACACACAAGTTCCCTATGCTATCCCTGAGCGGCCCTACTCTTTCTTTGATCATTGTCTTACTCCTCACATCCGTGTAAAATGTCTTTGGATACTCCCTAATCCTTCCTGTCAAGCCTTTTTCCTGCCCCCTCCTGGCTCTCCTCAGGCCATTTTTGAGCTCCTTCCTCGCCTGCCTGTAATACTCTAGAGCTGAGCAAGATCCTTCCTTCCTCCACCTTACGTAAGCTGCCTTCTTTCTTTCGAAAAGGAGCTCCTCCGCTCTCGACATCCAAGGTTCCTTTATCTTACCCCTTCTTGCCTGACTCAGAGGAACACATTTGTGCATCACTCGCAACAACTGTTCCTTAAACCGTCTCCACATGTTTATAGTGGCCTTTCCATGGAATAATTGCTCCCACTCCATGGTTCCCAACTCACGTCTGATAGTATCATAGTTTCCTTTTCCCCAGGCTGGGAACGGTGTGTGGGACGCAGTGAGGGTCAGGCTGGGGACGGTGTGTGGGAGGCAGTGAGGGTCAGGCTGGGGACGGTATGTGGGACGGAGTGAGGGACAGGCTGGGGACGGTGTGTGGGACGGAGTGAGGGTCAGGCTGGGAACGGTGTGTGGGACGGAGTGAGGGTCAGGCTGGGGACGGTGTGTGGGCCGCAGTGAGGGTCAGGCTGGGGACGGTATGTGGGACGGAGTGAGGGTCAGGCTGGGGACGGTGTGTGGGACGGAGTGAGTGTCAGGCTGGGGACGGTGTGTGGGAGGCAGTGAGGGTCAGGCTGGGGACGGTGTTGTGGGACGCAGTGAGGGTCAGGCTGGGGGCGGTGTGTGGGACACAGTGAGGTTCAGGCTGGGGACGGTGTGTGGGACGGAGTGAGGGTCAGGCTAGGGGCGGTGTGTGGGACGGAGTGAGGGTCAGGCTGGGGACGGTGTGTGGGACGCAGTGAGGGTCAGGCTGGGGACGGTGTGTGGGACGGAGTGAGGGTCAGGCTGGGGACGGTGTGTGGGACGCAGTGAGGGTCAGGATGGGGACGGTGTGTGGGACGGAGTGAGGGTCAGGCTGGGGACGGTGTGTGGGACGGAGTGAGGGTCAGGCTGGGGACGGTGTGTGGGACGCGGTGAGGGTCAGGCTGGGGACGGTGTGTGGGACGCAGTGAGGGTCAGGCTGGGGACGGTGTGTGGGACGCAGTGAGGGTCAGGCTGGGGACGGTGTGTGGGAGGCAGTGAGGTTCAGGCTGGGGGCAGTGTGTGGGACGGAGTGAGGGTCAGGCTGGGGAATGTGTGTGGGACGCAGTGAGGGTCAGTCTGGGGACGGTGTGTGGGAGGCAGTGAGGGTCAGGCTGGGGACGGTATGTGGGAGGCAGTGAGGGTCAGGCTGGGGACGGTGTGTGGGACGGAGTGAGGGTCAGGCTGGGGACGGTGTTTGGGACGGAGTGAGGGTAAGGCTGGGGACGGTGTGTGGGACGGATTGAGGGTCAGGCTGGGGGTGGTGTGTGGGACGGAGTGAGGGTCAGGCTGGGGACGGTGTGTGGGACGGAGTGAGGGTCAGGCTGGGGACGGTGTGTGGGACAGAGTGAGGGTCAGGCTGGGAACGGTGTGTGGGACGCAGTGAGGGTCAGGCTGGGGACGGTGTGTGGGAGGCAGTGAGGGTCAGGCTGGGGACGGTATGTGGGACGGAGTGAGGGACAGGCTGGGGACGGTGTGTGGGACGGAGTGAGGGTCAGGCTGGGAACGGTGTGTGGGACGGAGTGAGGGTCAGGCTGGGGACGGTGTGTGGGCCGCAGTGAGGGTCAGGCTGGGGACGGTATGTGGGACGGAGTGAGGGTCAGGCTGGGGACGGTGTGTGGGACGCAGTGAGGGTCAGGCTGGGGACGGTGTGTGGGAGGCAGTGAGGGTCAGGCTGGGGACGGTGTTGTGGGACGCAGTGAGGGTCAGGCTGGGGGCGGTGTGTGGGACGGAGTGAGGGTCAGGCTGGTGGCGGTGTGTGGGAGGCAGTGAGGGTCAGGTTGGGGACGGTGTGTGGGACGGAGTGAGGGACAGGCTAGGGGCGGTGTGTGGGACGGAGTGAGGGTCAGGCTGGGGACGGTGTGTGGGACGCATGAGGGTCAGGCTGGGGACGGTGTGTGGGACGGAGTGAGGGTCAGGCTGGGGACGGTGTGTGGGACGCAGTGAGGGTCAGGCTGGGGACGGTGTGTGGGACGGAGTGAGGGTCAGGCTGGGGACGGTGTGTGGGACGGAGTGAGGGTCAGGCTGGGGACGGTGTGTGGGACGGAGTGAGGGTCAGGCTGGGGACGGTGTGTGGGACGCGGTGAGGGTCAGGCTGGGGACGGTGTGTGGGACGCAGTGAGGGTCAGGCTGGGGACGGTGTGTGGGACGCAGTGATGGTCAGGCTGGGGACGGTGTGTGGGACGGAGTGAGGGTCAGGCTGGGGGCAGTGTGTGGGACGGAGTGAGGGTCAGGCTGGGGAATGTGTGTGGGACGCAGTGAGGGTCAGTCTGGGGACGGTGTGGGGGAGGCAGTGAGGGTCAGGCTGGGGACGGTATGTGGGAGGCAGTGAGGGTCAGGCTGGGGACGGTGTGTGGGACGGAGTGAGGGTCAGGCTGGGGACGGTGTGTGGGACGGAGTGAGGGTCAGGCTGGGGGTGGTGTGTGGGACGGAGTGAGGGTCAGGCTGGTGGCGGTGTGTGGGACGGAGTGAGGGTCAGGCTGGGGGAGGTGTGTGGGATGGAGTGAGGGTCAGGCTGGGAACGGTGTGTGGGACGGAGTGAGGGTCTGGCTGGGGTGGTGTGTGGGACGGAGTGAGGGTCAGGCTGGTGGCGGTGTGTGGGACGGAGTGAGGGTCAGGCTGGGGGAGGTGTGTGGGATGGAGTGAGGGTCAGGCTGGGAACGGTGTGTGGGACGGAGTGAGGGTCTGGCTGGGGCGGTGTGTGGGACGGAGTGAGGGTCAGGCTGGGGACGGTGTGTGGGACGGAGTGAGGGTCAGGCTGGGGACGGTGTGTGGGACGGAGTGAGGGTCAGGCTGGGGGACGGTGTGTGGGAGGCAGTGAGCGTCAGGCTGGGTCGGTGTGTGGGACGGAGTGAGGATCAGGCTGGGGACGGTGTGTGGGACGCAGTGAGGGTCAGGCTGGGGACGGTATGTGGGAGGCAGTGAGGGTCAGGCTGGGGACGGTGTGTGGGACGGAGTGAGGGTCAGGCTGTGGGTGGTGTGTGGATTCCCATGTAGGTCAGGCTGGGAGCGGTGTTGGACGACGGTGAGGGTCAGCCTGGGGGTGGTGTGTGGGCGGCAGTGAGGGTCAGGCTGGGGGCGGTGTGTGGGCGGCAGTGAGGGTCAGGCTGGGGGTGGTGTGTGGACGACAGTGAGGGTCAGGCTGGGGGTGGTGTGTGGATTCCCATGTAGGTCAGGCTGGGAGCGGTGTTGGACGACGGTGAGGGTCAGCCTGGGGGTGGTGTGTGGGCGGCAGTGAGGGTCAGGCTGGGAGTGGTGTTGCACGGCGGTAGGGGTCAGGCTGGGGGCTGTGTGTGGGACGGAGTGAGGGTCAGGCTGGGGACGGTGTGTGGGTGGGCATTCGTGCTGTGTGCTGCTGCAGTCTCCTGAATGGGGAACAGACTTTGAAAACTCCGAGCCCCAGAGGAAAGGCATTTAATCAATTCACAGAATCATTGATTGTCCGAATGAATTAGTGCCCACCCAACTCGTTCACATACTTGAGGTTCCTCTGTCGGTGGGAACATGATTTGGAAGGGTTAAGAGGGTTACGGGCCAGATGTTGGCAGGTGGGACTAGAATGGGTTGGGATACCTGGTCAGCATGGACGGGTTGGACCGAAGGGTCTATTTCTGTGCTGTATACCTCTATGACTCTATGACCTTCCAGCCAATTTTGTATCAAAATCTCCCCATCTCCTTGTATTCTATGGTGATGGACTTTTATACCCGTGTGTTATGTGGAACCTTGCTGACCGTCTTTCTGAAGTCCAAGTTAGTGATTTCCATGCACAAAACCATGCAGACTATCCCTAATCAATCTTGTCTTTCCAATTACATGTACATCCTACCCCTCATACGCCCTTTCAACAACTTGCCTTCGACTGACTACAGCCTCACCGGTCTATAGTTTGCTGAATTTTCCTTACCGCCTTTCTCAAATAATGGCACCAGTCTTCCAGCAACTAGTCCAGAACAAGAGGGCATAGGTTTAGGGTGACAGGGTAAAGATATAAAAGAGACTGAAGGGGCAACTGTTTCACACAGAGGGTGGTACGTGCATGGAATGAGCTGCCAGAGGAAGTGGTAGAGGCAGGTACAATTGCAACATTTAAGAGGCATTTGGATGGATATATGAATAGGAAGGGTTTGGAGGGATATGGGCTGGGTGCTGGCGGGTGGGACTAGATTGGGTTGGGATACCTGGTCAGCATGGATGGGTTGGATGGAAGGGTCTGTTTCCCTGTTGTACATCTCAATGACTCTGACTCTAAATGGTCAGTTTCCACACCACAGTGACTCTACGGGAAACCCAATTGGACAGGTACCTCATAGGAAATGTTTGGATCCATGTGGACCAAGGGGAGGCAGGTGAGATTACCTCAGTTTGGAATTATGTTTGACATGGATTGATTGGATCACAGGGTCTGTTTCCATGCTACATAACATTACGACTCTAATTCTTGCTATCTCTGCATTCCTCCCTCTTCACATCTCTCCCTATCTCTGTCACCTCACCCAGCCTCACAACTCTTCCTTATCTTCCAAGTTTGTGAGAAGATTTGTAGCTCGGGTGATCGTTGTTGTGGTTCTGTTCGCCGAGCTGGGAATTTGTGTTGCAGATGTTTTGTCCCCTGTCTAGGTGACATCCTCAGTGCTTGGGAGCTTCCTGTGAAGCGCTTCTGTGATGTTTTTTCCGACATTTATAGTGGTCCAGGAACTGACAACCGGAAGCGGCAGAGATAGGCCACTATAAATGCCGGAGGAAAAATCATAGAAGCGCTTCACAGGAGGCTCCCAAGCACTGGGGGTGTCACCTAGACAGGGGACGAAACGTCTGCAACACAAATTTCCAGCTCGGCGAACATCTTCCTTATCTCTAATAATTCCTCTCCAGCCTCAGACCCCTCCCTAACTCTAATCCCCTCCAGTCTCTGAAAGTTGTGCTATATGTGCCTTTCTTTGATTCCAGCCTTGAGGATATCCCATTTTTATTTCTCACTTGATGACGGCCCTTTCAGATTCCTGCATCGAGCTCCAGAATTTCCTCCTAAACCGCTCCATCTTACTTTCCTCCCAAACACATTGACCAATCATGTGTCATCTATTCTACTATCATTTTTTCTGACCTGGTTTCAAAGGTGGCCGGTCATATTCCTATATTAAGTGTGTTGAGGTTTACAGCACAGAAAAAGGCTCTGTGGGCTATTGAGTCTGTGCCAGTAAAGAAAACTATAACCAAACTATCCTGATCCATTTTCCAATACACAGTCATTTGCACCATCGGTCTTGGTATCACAGTGTGCACCGAAATGTGTCTTAAATGCTGTTGGGAATTCTGTGTCTCCCACCCTCACAGACAGTGAGGTTTAGTGCAACTGGTGCTCGATGATGGCATCACCCACAGGAACACAGAGCAGCTGGGTCTGTGCAAACCAGAGATCGCCCACACATTGGGAAGGATGGCAGGGTCCCTGAGAGGGGGCACAGGGGATTTACCAGGATGGTTCAAGGAATGGGGGATTGTAGCAGCATGTTTTGGATATTCTTTTACATTATTCATTGGTCTGATATAGTTGTTGTTGATACATTGGGTAGATAATATCGATCTACAAAAGATGGACTCTCCTTCCCAACCTCTCCCCTTGCCTGGGCTGGGGTAACCTTCAGGTTAAACCACCACCAGTCATCTCTCCCTAATGAGAGAGCAGCCCTATGGTCTGGTAGGACAATACTGACTTTGCCTCTTACACAGTGATGTCACTGTACCTCGAGGGTGGAGAGAGGGAATGCTGAAGGTGGTGGCTGGGACACCACTCAGGCACAGTGCTTTGTCCTGGAGGATTTTCCCTTTCTTTAACATTGCTGGGGGGGTGCACTGATGTAGGTGAGTGGACACTGTTCCAATACAACCCTGATGTGTACCTTATAGAGAGCAAACAGACATTGGGGAATCAGGGGTTTGGAGAAACTGAGATTGCTCTCCTTGTAGCAAAGGAAATTTGGGGAGCTGTGACAGAGTGGTTTACAACCATTACCCGTTATAATAATAAACCTGACACCCATCAGCTCATTATACAAGGATTACAGGACACATTGAAGGTGTGGGGAGAACTATTGAGAGAATGGGATGATTGAAAGGAGAACTTTTCTGCAGTAAATGGGATTGAGCTGGAACACAATGTTCGCGCACAATGTGAATATCCAGGTCCTGATGAATTGAGTAAGAGTTTGGCGTTACAGTTACTGAGATTACCATCTGAATACCTACCTGTAGTATCCTGTAATACAAGTTTATAAAATCCGTCACTGTCAGTTCAGGTTAGAAACTCACACCATCCCCTCCTCCTGGCCCAGGATGACTGGACACATTACCCCTTGTGGAGGTCAGCAGTTAGTTCAGGGGGAAATCTATGTGGGTTTCTAGGAGTTTCCACCTTGGGACTTCATGTGACTGAACAGGGCAGATCTTTCATAGATGGACAGAATGAGCCAAGAGTCAGTGAGATGTGGAGAGCAGGATTTCCTTCCTTTTCTTTCCTTCCGTGTTGCCGCTGTGCCTCATCAATAAGACATGGGGAGTGAAAGGCTCATGCAGCTCGATGGGCAAGTTGTCTCCATCCTAACCAATGGACAGCAAGCTCCTCCCAGTCATCCCATAGAGTCTCAAGAAAAACAGAGCAACACTGCACGCTTCCCACTGCCCAGGATTCCCAGTAAACGGTTAGAAGAATTGGGGGGTGGGGATATCTGTCAGAAAAGGCATAACTGTAAAGCTCTAAGAGGATTGTGAAGTGAGAGAGATGCACAGGAGAAGGGGGCAACAAGTTGCCAGATGGAGTATAATTTGGGAAAATGGGAAGTTGGTCATTTTGGAGGGGATAATAAAAGAACAGAGTGCTATTTAAATGGTGGAAACTGTAGGAAGCTGCACCACAAAGGGACCAGGGGGTAATTGTGCAGGAAACACAGAAAGCAGCAGATTCTGGGTCAGTCACGGAATCAACGGTTCGGCTTCAGAATCGTCAAGTTTAAGGCAACACCGACACGGGTCAGGGGTTTCTGTAACAATGGAGCTGGGGTGAGGGGGAGACAAGGAACGTTTAACAGAATGGAATTCCTGGTGTTTGGGATTGTGTGGATGTCTGATCAGAAGGTCACCTTGGGGTCAGATATAACAGCAGTATTGTGAAGAATGTAGTGTACCTCAGATATTTCCCAGTGGGGGGGAGCGGCTCAGCAGGAAGGGAAAGGAATTTGTAATAGCAACTGAAGGCAATGGTTCTAACCATTACAATGTTTCACTGGAGAAAACTGCAGCTAATCGAGAAGTGGGAGTGTGGTAAGCAGTTTGATAACTGAGTAACAGTGGAGTAATGAAGACAGATGATGGGGAGAGGGACTTGGGCAGTGTCAGTTTACATGTGAAACCTAACACAGTGCTTTTGGACAATGTCACCTCCTGGCAGTATGTCGGTGAGAAAAAGGAGGGTCCAAGGATAGATCCTTAGATTCCCTACAGTGTGGAAACAGTCCCTTCGTCCTAACAAGTCTACACCGACCCTCCGAAGAGGAACCATCCAGACCCATTCTCCTACGTTTACCACTGATTGATGCACCTAACACTACAGGCACTTTAGTATGGCCATTTCACCTAACCTGCATATCTTTGGACTGTGGGAAGAAACCGCAGCACCCGGAGGAAACCCACGCAGACACTGGGAGAAAGTGCAAACTCCACACAGACAGTCGCCCGAGTCTGGAATCGAACCTGGGTCCCTGATGCTGTGAGGCAGCAGTGCTCACCATTGAGCCACCGTGCTGGCCAACCCTTGAGGGACACCACATGCAATGAATTCAGAAAGGAAATCAGAGAGGGTATCACAGCTACAGAAGTTACCATTGTCGAGGAGGGTCTGCCTACTGAGTCAGTATGGGTGGAAATTAGAAACAGTAAGGGAGCAGTCACCTCATTAGGGGTTTACTACAGACCCCCCAACAGCAGCAGGGAGATTGAAGAAAGCATAGGTCAGCAGATTTTGGTAAAGAGTGAATGTAATAGGGTTGTTGTAATGGATGACTTTAACTTTCTCAATATAGATTGGAACCTCCTTCGAGCAGATGGTTTTGTAAGGTGTGTTCAGGAGTGTTTCCTAACTCAGCACATTGAAGCGGCCGATGAGGGGAGAGGCCATTTTGATTTTGGTGCTCGGCAATGAGCTGGGGCAGGTGTCAGATCTTGTGGTGGGAGAGCATTTTGGTGATAGTGACCACAACTGCCTCACATTCTATATAGCCATGGAGAAGGAGAGATGCAGGCACAATGGGAGGACATTTAATTGGGGAAAAGGAAACTATGATACTATCAGACATGAGTTGGGAACCATGGAGTGGGAGCAATTATTCCATGGAAAGGCCACGACAGACATGTGGAGACGGTTTAAGGAACAGTTGTTGCGAGTGATGCATAAATATGTCCCTCTGAGACAGGCAAGAAGGGGCAAGATAAAGGAACCTTGGATGACGAGAGCGGAGGAGCTTCTTTTCGAAAGAAAGAAGGCAGCTTACGTAAGGTGGAGGAAGGAAGGGTCTTGGTCAGCTCTAGAGGATTACAGGCAGGCGAGGAAGGAGCTCAAAAATGGCCTGAGGAGAGCCAGGAGGGGGCAGGAAAAAGGCTTGACAGGAAGGATTAGGGAGAATCCAAAGACATTTTACACGGATGTGAGGAGTAAGACAATGATCAAAGAAAGAGTAGGGCCGCTCAGGGATAGCATAGGGAACTTGTGTGTAGAGTCTGAGGAGGCAGGGGAACCCCCTAAATGAGTTTTTTGCTTCTGTCGTTACTAAAGAAAAGGACCTTGTCGTGAATGAAACCATTGAGGAGCAGGTAAGCGTGCTGGAACAGATAGAGATTGAGGAAGCTGATGTGCTGAACATTTTGACAAACATTAAGATTGACAAGTCGCCAGGGCCAGACCAGATTTGTCCTCAGCTGCTTTGGGAAGTGAGAAATGTGATTGCTTCGCTGCTTGCGAAGATCCTTACATCCTCGCTCTCCACTGGAGTCGTACCTGAGGACTGGAGGGAGGCAAATATAATTCCTCTCTTCAAGAAAGGAAATAGGGAAATCCCCGGCAATTACAGACCAGACACTCTCACGTCTGTCGTCTGTAAGGTGTTAGAAAGGATTCTAAGGGACAGGATTTATGAGCATCTGGAAGAGCATGGCTTGATTTAATGCAATCAATACGGCTTTGTGAGGGGCAGGTCATGCCTCACAAACCTTACTGAGTTCTTTGAGGATGTTACTAGGCAAGTTGATGAGGGTCGAGCTGTGGATGTGATGTATATGGACTTCGGTAAGGCATTTGATAAGGTTCCCCATGATAGGCTCATTCAGAGGGTCAGGAGGAATGGGATACCGGGAAACTTAGCTGTCTGGATACAGAATTGGCTGGCCAACAGAAGACAGCGAGTGGTAGTAGAAGGAAAATATTCTGCCTGGAAGTCAGTGGTGAGTGGTGTTCCACAGGGCTCTGTCCTTGGGCCTCTACTGTTTGTAATTTTTATTAATGACTTGGATGAGGGGATTGAAGGAGGGGTCAGCAATTTCGCAGACAACACAAAGGTTGGAGTGTCGTTGACAGTATGGAGGGCTGTTGTTGGCTGCAGCGGGACATTGACAGGATGCAGCGATGGGCTGAGAGGTTGCAGATGGAGTTCAACCTGAATAAATGGAGGTGATGCATTTTGGAAGGTCAAATTTGAAATCTGAGTACAGGATTAAAGACAGGATTCTTGGCAGTGTGACGGAACAGAGGGATTTTGGTGTGCAGGTACATAGATCCCTTAAAATGGCTACCCAAGTGGACAGGGTTGTTAAGAAAGCATATGGTGTTTTGGCTTTCATTAACAGGAGAATTGTGTTTAAGAGCCGTGAGATCTTGATACAGCTCTATAAAACTTTGGTTAGAACGCACTTGGAATACTGCGTCCAGTTCTGGTCGCCCTATTTTAGGAAAGATGTGGATGCTTTGGAGAGGATTCAGAGGAGGTTTACCAGAATGCTGCCTGGACTGGAGGGCTTATCTAACAAAGAGAGGTTGACTGAGCTCGGACTTTTTTCAGTGGAAAAAAGAAGGAAGACAGGGGACCTAATTGAGGTATACAAGATAATGAGAGGCATAGATAGAGTTGTTAGCCAGACACTTTTTTTCCCAGGGCAGAAATTGCTAACACGAGAGGTCATAGTTTTAAGCTGTTTGGAGGAAAGTGTAGAGGGGATGTCAGAGGCGGGTTCTTTAAGCAGAGAGTTGCGAGAGCATGGAATGCGTTGCAAGCAGCAGTTGTGGAAGTGAGGTCATTGGGGATATTTAAGTGACTGCTGGACATGCATATGGTCATAGACATTTGAGAGTTCATACTTTAGGTTTCCCTTACATGAGGATCGATGGTCGGCACAGCATCAAGGGCTGAAGGGCCTGTTCTGTGCTGTACTGTTCGATGTCCTATGATCTATGTTCTATGAAGTGTATCTGTACCTTTCGACCATCTGCACCCTGTACTGACAGATAGTGCTCCCTCAATACCTTAGAAACCATCCCCTCAGTATGTTTATCCCCAAAGCACCTCGACAGAACATTCATGCCCTCAACACCTCCGAAAGCAAACCTGTTGCCCCCTTGGACCGTGTTCATCCCCAAACCTGTTCTCACTGTGATGACCCACAGCCACCTCCAAGATTGGAGCCCAGGGCACAGAACATCATTTGAGTCTCTGGATTGATCATACAATCCCTAAGATGTGGAAGCAGGTCATTCGGCCTATCAGGTTCACACTGACCCTCGGCAGAGCATCCCACCCTACCCCCTCTATCCCCGGATCCCTTCATTTCCTCTGGCTAACCCACCCAGCCTGCACATCTTTGGACAGTGGGTGGGAACTGGAGCACCCGGAGGCTGACACGGAGAGAATGTGCCAACTCCACACAGACAGTCGCCCGAGGCTGGAATCGAACCCGGGTGGGGTGAGGCAACACTGAGCCCCCTGTGACCATCCCACCATCTCCTCCCCGTTGATGACCGTTTGATGTCTGTACCCGGGGAGTATCGAACTTGTCTAGCGTTTATTTAAGAAAGACTAGGGACAAGGGCAATGCCTCCACAAGCTCAAGATGCTTGGTCCCCCTCGAAAAAATATTTATATCAATTTCAAAAAGATACTTTATTCACAAAAAACTTTACGTACAAGCATAGTCACTAAAGTTCGGTTCTGTACAGTCTTTACAAGAAGTCTTTGCAATTACATATATACTTCCCCTTGGCTGATTAACTGAAATGTTAGGTCTGAGCTGTTTCTTCTGAATTAACATCACAAAGTTACATTGAGAAGGATCTTTGTGAAGTGCCTGTGTTCAGTATCTGTTCTCCCATGTACCCCGCCCTCCGAATACAATACCTTACAAAGCCTTAAACCTGTTTGTCAACTTTCAGCAGGAGCAGCCTCAGGGCATTGAACACAGACTGAATGACTCAGTGACGCTTGGATCAGGTCAAATTCTCAATCAAACAGATGGCTGGGGATATTCAGCAGAATTCACCAGGTAGCAACAGTGAAGAGAGAGAGGAACAATTCGCATTTCAAGTGACCCTTCCTCAAAACGGTCTGTTCTGATGGAACCTTCCTGCAGAAATCACTGGATTGAAAGGTGAACTCTCTCTGTCTCTTTCTCCCTCTCCCTTCAGAGATGCTGCCGGACATGCTAAGTTTCTTCAGCAATCTCTGTATTGATGGTTCAGGTCTCCAGCGCGTCCGTACAGATTGGTTTTAGTGTTGAAGTCTCAAGCTGGCTCTATTAAATGGATTGAATCCCTCTGCTACAAAGGGGGGTCAGTTACCACAGCTAACAGGTTCGTGATGCCAACATTGTTGGCTCAATCTCTATCATGTCTGAAATTACCATGAAGGCCCCAGCTTCTCAACCTCACCCCTCACCTGAGGTGTGTGACCCACCAGGCCTCTCTCTCTGACAAGACAGCAGCTCTCGGGTCCACCTGGTCCATACTAACTTCCCAACTTTAAAAGGCCACTCCAGTAAGAGAGCTCTTTACATGGTTCAGGTCAAAATCCTGGAGCTCCCTCCCTAACATCACTGGGGGACACCCAAGGACTGCAGCAGGAGAGTACAGCTCATCCACACCTTCCAGACAACTATTAGAGGGTGTGGGAATCACATACAAGCCACATGTGAAAATAAGTTTTATAACAGGGTCACGGTGGATGGTCACTAACTCTGTTTCTTCCCCTGTGTTGAAATCAGCGTAATGAAGGAGCTCAGGGTGGGTTGAAAATGACAATGATAGTCTTTCGTAGGTTGGTGTTCATTAGAGTATGGTATCGACAGTATGAATGTTTGAGCACTTATTCAAGGGCATGCAGGTATCTGCCAGAGGAAGTGATGGGGGCTGGTACAATTGTGACATTTAAAAGGCATCAGGATGAGTATGTGAATAGGAAGGGTTTAGAGGGATATCAGCTAAGTGCTAGCTAATGGAATGAAATGCGATGGGAATATCTGGTTGGTATGGACGAGTTGGACAGGAGGGTCCATTTCCAAGCTGTGCATCTCTGTGACTCTGTGCCTCTGAATAGTCTATTACAGAGAGTTTCAGACAGGGTTTGGTTTGTGTGTCTCTCTCAGGCTTCCTCAGAATTTGCAGACCCAATGTCTCCAAATTTCCACAAGACTCTATGAAATAGAAGAAAAGAGGGTCAGTACTGAGGGAGTGCTGCACTGTCAGAGGGTCAGTACTGAGGGAATACTGCACTGTCAGAGGGTCAGTACTGAGGGAGTGCTGCACTGTCAGAGGGTCAGTACTGAGGGAGTGCTGCACTGTCAGAGGGTCAGGAATGAGGGAGTGCTGGACTGTCAGAGGGTCAGTACTGAGGGAGTGCTGCACTGTCAGAGGATCAACACTGAGGGAGTGCTGCACTGTCGGAGGGTCAGTACTGAGGGAGTGCTGCACAGTCAGAGGGTCAGTACTGAGGGAATACTGCACTGTCAGAGGGTCAGTACTGAGGGAGTGCTGCACTGTCAGAGGGTCAGTACTGAGGGAGTACTGCACTGTCAGAGGGTCAGTACTGAGGGAGTGCTGCACTGTCAGAGGGTCAGTACTGAGGGAGTGCTGCACTGTCAGAGGGTCAGGAATGAGGGAGTGCTGGACTGTCAGAGGGTCAGTACTGAGGGCGTGCTGCACTGTCAGATGGTCAGTACTGAGGGAGTGCTGCACTGTCAGAGGGTCAGTACTGAGGGAGTGCTGCACTGTCAGAGGATCAACACTGAGGGAGTGCTGCACTGTCGGAGGGTCAGTACTGAGGGAGTGCTGTATTGTCAGAGGGTCAGTACGGAGGGAGTGCTGCACTGTCAGGGTCAGTACTGAGGAAGTGCTGCACTGTCAGAGGGTCAGTACTGAGGGAGTGCTGCACTGTCAGAGGGTCAGTACTGAGGGGGTGT
Organism: Chiloscyllium plagiosum; assembly: GCF_037043375.1. Lineage (NCBI taxonomy): Eukaryota > Metazoa > Chordata > Chondrichthyes > Orectolobiformes > Hemiscylliidae > Chiloscyllium > Chiloscyllium plagiosum. Next base: position 30,642,684 of record NW_028270186.1, on the reverse strand, counting down.
TCCACTGTCAGAGGGTCAGTACTGAGGGAGTACTGCACTGTCAGAGGGTCAGTACTGAGGGAGTGCTGCACTGTCAGAGGGTCAGTACTGAGGGAGTGCTGCACTGTCAGAGGGTCAGTACTGAGGGAGTGCTGCACTGTCAGAGGGTCAGTACTGAGGGAGTGCTGCACTGTCAGAGGGTCAGTACTGAGGGAGTACTGCACTGTCAGAGGGTCAGTACTGAGGGAGTGCTGCACTGTCAGAGGGTCAGTACTGAGGGAGTACTGCACTGTCAGAGGGTCAGTACTGAGGGAGTGCTGCACTGTCAGAGGGTCAGTACTGAGGGAGTGCTGCACTGTCGGAGGGTCATTACTGAGGGAGCGCTGCACTGCAAGAATTTCAGAACTAAAGGTGCGCTGCTCAGTCAAAGAGCAGCACTGCCAGAGGGTCAGTACTGAGGGTGTACCGCACTGTCACACGGTCGGTATGGTGGCACTGCCACAGTGTCAGATGGTCAGTACTGAGGAAGTTCTGCACTGTGTGAGCGTCAGTACTGAGTGAGTGCCGCACTGTCAGAGGGTCAGCACTGAGGGATCACTGCGCTGTCAGAGGGTCAGTACTGAGTGGCTGCTGCATTGCCAGAGGGTGAGCACTGAGGGATCACCGCACTGTCGGACAGTCAGTAGTGAGGGAGCACCTCACTGTCAGACGTTCAGTCCAGAGGGAATGCCGCACTGTCTGAAGCTCTGTAGTCTGAGAGCACTGCACCATCAGAGGGTCAGTACTGAACGAGCACTACACTGTCATAGGGTAGGAACTGAGGGAGCATGTACTATCAAAAGGTCAGTACTGAGGGAGTGCTCCACAACGAGAGTGTCAGTTCTGAGTGAGTGCTATTTCAGAGGGTCGGGACAGAGAGAGTGCTGCACTGTCAGAGGGTCAGTACCGAGCGGGTGCTGAACTATCAGCGGGTCAGTACTGAGGGCGTTCCGCACAGTCAGATGGTCAGTATTGAGAGAGTGCTGCACAGTCAGATGGTCAGTACTGAGAGAGTGCTGCACAGTCAGATGGTCAGTGCCGAGCGGGTGCTGAACTGTCAGCGGGTCAGTACTGAGGGAGTGCTGCACTGTCAGAGGGTTAGTACAGAGAGAGTGCTACACTGTCAGATAGACAGTACTGAGGCACTGCTGGACTGTCAGAGGTGCAGGACCGAGGCAGAGGGTCAGTACTGAGGGAGTGATACACTGTCAATGGGTCAGTACTGAGGGAGTGCTACACTGTCAATGAGTCAGTACTGAGGCAGTGCTGTACTGTCAGAGTGTCATTTGTGATGGAGTGCTGTACTGTCGGAGGTTTTGTCCTGAGATTGGTCCACAAGGTCGGAGGGTCAGTATAGGGCCACCTCCACTCTGCCAGAGAGTCAGTACTGAGGGAGCGCATCACTATCAGAGGATCAGTGTGGAGGGAGTGCAGCATTGTCAGAGGGTCAGTGTGGAGGGAGTGCAGCATTGTCAGAGGGTCAGTGTGGAGGTAGTGCTGCATTGTCAGAGGGTCAGTGTGGAGGGAGTGCAGCTTTGCCAGAGGGTCAGTGTGGCGGGAGTGCAGCATTGTCAGAGGGTCAGTGTGGAGGGAGTGCAGCATTGTCAGAGTATCAGTGTGGAGGGAGTGCAGCATTGTCAGAGGGTCAGTGTGGAGGGAGTGCAGCATTGTCATAGGGTCAGTGTGGAGGTAGTGCTGCATTGTCAGAGTGTCAGTGTGGAGGGAGTGCAGCATTGTCAGAGGGTCAGTGTGGAGGGAGTGCAGCATTGTCAGAGGGTCAGTGTGGAGGGAGTGCAGCATTGTCAGAGTGTCAGTGTGGAGGGAGTGCAGCATTGTCAGAGGGTCAGTGTGGAGGGAGTGCAGCATTGTCAGAGGGTCAGTGTGGAGGGAGTGCAGCATTGTCAGAGGGTCAGTGTGGAGGGAGTGCTGCATTGTCAGAGGGTCAGTGTGGAGGTAGTGCAGCATTGTCAGAGGATGAGTGTGGAGGGGGTGCAGCATTGTCAGAGGGTCAGTGTGGAGGGAATGCTGCATTGTCAGAGGGTCAGTGTGGAGGGAGTGCAGCATTGTCAGAGGGTCAGTGTGGAGGGAGTGCAGCATTGTCAGAGGATCAGTGTGGAGGGAGTGCAGCATTGTCAGAGGATCAGTGTGGAGGGGGTGCAGCATTGTCAGAGGATCAGTGTGGAGGGAGTGCAGCATTGTCAGAGGGTCAGTGTGGAGGGAATGCTGCATTGTCAGAACGTCAGGATGGAGGGAGTGCAGCATTGTCAGAGGGTCAGTGTGGAGGGAGTGCAGCATTGTCAGAGGGTCAGTGTGGAGGGAATGCTGCATTGTCAGAACGTCAGGATGGAGGGAGTGCAGCATTGTCAGAGGGTCAGTGTAGAGGGAATGCTGCATTGTCAGAACGTCAGGATGGAGGGAGTGCAGCATTGTGAGAGGGTCAGTGTGGAGGGAGTGCAGCATTGTCAGAGGATCAGAATGGAGGGAGTGCAGCATTGTCAGACGGTCAGTGTGGAGGGAGTGCAGCATTGTCAGAGGATCAGTGTGGAGGTAGTGCTGCATTGTCAGAGGGTCAGTATGGAGGGAGTGCAGCATTGTCAGAGGGTCAGTGTGGATGGAATGCTGCATTGTCAGAACGTCAGGATGGAGGGATTGCTGTGCAGGGAGAAGGTCAGTAATGATGAAGTGCGCATTCTCTGAGGGTCAGTACTAATGGATCGCCATGCTGTCAGAGTGTCGCACTGTGAGAGGGTTACTACTGAGGGAGCGCTGCATTGTGAAAGGGTTAGAACTGAGGGAGCAACGCACTCTGAGGGGATGAGTACTGAGGGATCACCGCGCTGTGAGGGGTCAGTACTGAGGGAGTGCCATGCTATCTGTCGGACAGTCTGTACTGAGTGATTGCTGCATCGCCAGGGGGTGAGTACTGAGAGAGTGATGCACACTCAAAGGGACATTACTGAGGGAGAGCTACACGGTCAGTGTGTCAGTTCTGAGGGAGTGTTGTTTCAGGGGGTCAGTACTGAGGGAGTGCTGCACTGTCAGAGGGTCTGTACTGAGGGAGTGCTGCAGGGTCAAAGGTGCAGTGCTGAGGGAGAGCTGCATTGTCAGAGGGTCAGTACTGAGGGAGTGCTGCACTGTCAGAGGGTCAGTACTGAGGGAGTGTTGTTTCAGAGGGTCAGTACTGAGGGAGTGCTGCACTGCCAAAGGGTCAGTGCTGAGGCATTGCTGGACTATCAGAAGTGCAGGAATGAGGCAGTGCCGCACTGTCTGATTGTCAGTACTGAGGGAGTTCTGCTCTGCCGGAGGGTTGTTACTGAGAAAATGCCACGTTATCGGAGGGTCAGTACCGAGGGAGTGCTGCACTGTAAGAGCAGCTGTATTGAGGGAGTGCCACATTATCGGAGGGTCAGTACTGAGGGGATGCCACACTGTATGAGTGTCAGTACTGAGGGAATGCTGCACTGTGGAAATGTCAGTACAAAGAGAGTGCTGCAGAGTCAGAGTGTCAGTACTGAGGGAAAGCTGTTGTGTCAGAGCGTCATTTCTTAGGGTGTGCTGCAGGGTCAAAGGAGCAGTGCTGAGGGAGAGCTGCATTGTCAGAGGGTCAGTACTGAGGGAGCGCTGCACTGTCAGAGGGTCAGTACTGAGGGAGCGCTGCACTGTCAGAGGATATGGAACATAGAACATAGAACAATACATCACAGAACAGGCCCTTCGGCCCACGATGTTGTGCTGAACATTTGTCCTAGCTTAAGCACCCATCCATGTACCTATCCAAATGCCGCTTAAAGGTCACCAAAGATTCTGACTCTACCACTCCCACAGGCAGCGCATTCCATGGCCCCACCACTCTTTGGGTAAAGAACCCACCCCTGACATCTCCCCTATACCTCCCACCCTTCACCTTAAATTTATGTCCCCTTGTAACACTCTGTTGTACCTGGGGAAAAAATTTCTGACTGTGTACTCTATCTATTCCCCTGATCATCTTATAAACCTCTATCAAGTCACCCCTCGTCCTTCGCCGTTCCAACTAGAAAAGGCCAAGCACTCTCAACCTATCTTTGTGCGACCTATTCTCCATTCCAGGCAACATCCTGGTAAATCTTCTCTGCACCCTCTCCAAAGCTTCCACATCTTTCCTAAAGTGAGGCGACCAGAACTGCACACAGTACTCCAAATGTGGCCTAACCAAGGTCCTGTACAGTTGCAACATCACTTCACGACTCTTGAATTCAATCCCTCTGCTAATGAATGCTAATACACCATAGGCCTTCTTACAAGCTCTAAGAACGTGAATGGCAACTTTCAAAGATCTATGAACATAGACCCCAAGATCCCTCTGTTCCTCCACCTTACTAAGAACCCTATCGTTAACCCTGTATTCCACATTCTTATTTGTCTTTCCAAAATGGACAACCTCACACTTGGCAGGGTAGAACTCCATCTGCCACTCCTCAGCCCAGCTCTGCAACATATCTAAGTCCCTTTGCAGCCGACAGGGCTGAGGTTTATTCCTCAGCTTCCGTCTGCTCATCCCAAATGAATCCCACTGCCCCGCACTCAGCACAGTCATGTGTTCCTTATTTCTGAGCTTCCCAATGCTATTCCACATCCAGAATGACATCCCACACTCCTCCAAATCGTATCGCAGGCTATTTGTCTGGGAACGAGGAGTGCTAAGAGAGGAAATAAAAATCTGAAAGGACTTTACAGTGACATTAAGGGTGAATTGATAATGAGAGAAAGAGTAGGTTGTGGAACACAGTGAGAATGTGTGCATGGACCCAGAGGCTACAGTGAATGGATGCATTGTGTCAATGCTCATTGGGACAGGGACGGTATGAAATCGTGGAGATGCTCTGTGATACAATTAAATGAATTAGCATATATATAGAGAGAGATGGTTCTGAGTGGTCTGGCCTTCTTACAACCCAATAAATCTCCAAAGACAGTGGAAATGTATCTCCGTTTACCGAATGAGGTGATGGAGGAAGTAACAGGGACACTTGCAAACATTTTCAAATCCCCTCTGGCCACAGGAGAGGTGCCGTCGGACTGACCATGTGGTCCTGTTATTCAAGAAGGAACATGGGATATACCAGGCAGCTACAGGCCAGTCAGGCTAATATCGTGGGTGGGATGTCTGTTGGAAGCAATTTTGGGAGATAGAATTAATCAGCATTTACAGGGACTGGAGTTCATGATGAACAGTCAGAATGGTTGTGTTAAGGGGAGCTCAGGTCTGACCAATGGGAGTGCACTTTTTAAGGAGGTGACCAGCTGTGTAAATAAGGGCAATGCTTTCCTGTCGTCTGCTTGGAGGTCAGTCAGGCTTTTATCAGGATCCATATGGGAAACTGATAGTGAACATAAAAACTCAAGATCCAAGGAATTTGGCGCAGAATGCTGAGTGGCAGGAAGCAGACAGTGATGGCCCAGTTAGAAATCTCTGTCTGTTCATGTCTCACTGCTGGGGTCTTGCTGATATGGTTGATAGAAAAGATTTAGATTTGAATGGTGGATGGTTAATCAGTGGGGTCATGAATGATATGGGAATTGGTGGGGTGATAAATACTGAGGAGGATAGCCTTAGGTTACAGAAGGATGTAGATGGCCTTGTCAGATGGACCGATCAGTGACAACGGGTGAGGTGCCTGAAGGCTGGAGGGTGATTAATGATGGGCCATTATTGAAGTAAGGCTGCAAGGAACAGCCATTGAACTATGGAGCTGTGAGCCTGATGGCAGTGGTGGGTAAGCTGTTGGTGGGCATTCTGAGAGACAACTTACATGTATTTGGAAAAGCAAGAATTGATTAGGGATGGTCAGCTTGGCTTTGTTTGTGGAAATAATGTGTCCAACTTGATAGAGCTTTTGAAGGGATGACCAAGGAGACAGATGAGAAGGTTTCACATGGGAGACTGACTTGGTAAAAGGTTAGATGAGATGGCATCCAGGGAGAGAGGACAGCACGGTGCCTCAGTGGTTTGATTCTAACTCCCGGTGACTGTCTGTGTGGAGTTTACACATTCTCTCTGTATCTGTGCGGGTTCCCTCCGGGTGATCCAGTTTCCTCCCACCGCCCAAAGATGCCATGGGAAATGCAGCATTACAGGGATAGAGGAGAGGATGTGAGTCTGGGTGGGATGCTGTTCAGACAGTCAGTGTGGACCCAATGGATGGAATGGCTTGCTTCTACACTGTAGGAAATCTAAAATTAATCCAGAGAGACAAGTACTGTTCTGGGGACCTGGGTTCCAATCTTGGACAGGGGTGGATGTGGGTCCTTACAGTCTGGGGGGGGGGGGGGGGTGGTGGGGTGGGGGGGGGGTGGGGAGTGAGCCCTGAGCCCTGATGTGTTGAGGATGTGAATGTTTTGTGGAGCTACTGTCTAAGGGGCTTTGGGGTTAAACACAACAAAGTGATGAATTCTTCGGTATTGAGGGAGCAATTTCTGAGTTATTGAGGGAGCACTTTCTCAGGTATTGAGGAAGCACTTTCTGAGTTATTGAGGGAGCACTTTCTGAGTATTGAGGGAGCACTATCTGAGGCATTTTGGGAGCACAATCTGAGGTCATGAGGGAGCAATTTCTGAGGTACTGAGGGAGCACTTTCTGAGGTATTGAGGCAGAACTATCTGAGGCATTGAGGGAAAAATATCTGAGGTATTGAGGGAGCAATTTCAGAGGTATTGAGGGAGCACTATCTGAGGTATTGAGGGAGCACTATCTGAGGTATTGAGGGAGCACTATCTGAGGCATTGAGGGAAAAATATCTGAGGTATTGAGGGAGCAATTTCAGAGGTATTGAGGGAGCACTATCTGAGTTATTGAGGGAGAACTATCTGGGGTATTTAGGGAGCACTTTCAGAGGTATTGAGGGAGTACTATCTGAGGTATTGATAGAGCACTATCTGAGGTATTGATGGAGGACTTTCTGAATTACTGAGGAAGCACTACCTGAGGTATTGAGGGAGCACTATCTGAGGTACTGAGGGAGCACTTTCAGAGGTATTGAGGGAGCACTTTCTGAGGTACTGAGGAAGGACTATCTGAGGTACTGAGGGAGCACTATCTGAGGTACTGAGGGAGCACTTTCTGAGGTATTGAGGGAACACTTCCAGAGGTATTGAGGGAGCACTTTCTGAGGTACTGAGGAAACACTATCTGAGGTACTGAGGCAGCACTATCTGAGGTATTGAGGGAGAACTATCTGAGGTACTGAGGGACCATTTTTCTGAAGTATTGAGGGAGCACTTTCTGAGGTACTGAGGGAGAACTATCTGAGGAAATAAGGGAGAACTATCTGAGGTACTGAGTGAGCACTTTCTGAGGTATTGAGGAAGCACTTTCTGAGGTATTGAGGGAGCACGTTCTGAGGTACTGAGGGAGAATTATCTGAGGTACTGAGGGAGCACTTTTTGAGGTATTGAGAGAGCACTATCTGAGGTATTGATGGAGCACATTCTGAGGTATTGAGGAAGCACTTTCTGAGTATTGAGGGAGTACTTTCTGAGGTATTGTGGGAGCACTTTCTGAGGTATTGATGAAGCACTTTCTGAGGTATTGAGGAAGCACTCTCTGAGGTATTGAGGGAGAACGATCTGAGGTATTGATGGAGCACATTCTGAGGTATTGAGAGAGCACTATCTGAGGCATTGAGCACGATCTGAGGCACTGAGGGAGCACTTTCAGAGGTATTGAGGGAGCACTTTCAGAGGTACTGAGGGAGACGTATCTGAGGTACTGTGGGAGAACTATCTAAGGTATTGAGCGAGCACTTTCTGAGGTATTGAGGGAGCATTATCTGAGGTATTGAGGGAGCACTTTCTGAGGTACTGAGGGATCACTTTCTGAGGTATTGAGGGAGCACTTTCTGAGGTATTGATGGAGCAAATTCTGAGGTAATGACGGAGCACTATCTGAGGTAGTGAGGGAGCAATTTCTGAGGTATTCAGGAAGCACTTTCTGAGGTACTGAGGGAGCACTTTCTGAGGTATTGAGGGAGCACTATCTGAAGTACTCAGGGAGAATTATCTCAGGTATTGAGGGAGCACTTTCTGAGGTATTGAGGGAGCACTATCTGAGGTACTGAGAGAGCAAGTTCTGAGGTATTGAGGGAAGCACACTCTGAGGTACTGAGGGAGAACTGTCTGTGGTATTGATGGAGCATTTTCTGAGGTATTGTGGGAGCATTTTCTGAGGTACTGAGGGAGCAGGTTCTGAGGAATTGAGGGAGCACTATCTGAGGTACTGAGGGAACAAGTTCTGAGGTATTGAGGAAGTACTCTCTGAGTTACTGAGGGAGAACTATCTGCGGTACTGAGGAAGAACTATCTGAGGTACAGAGGGAGCACTTTCTGAGGTATTAAGGGAGTACTATCTCAGGCATTGAGGGAGCAATATCTGAGGTCCTGAGGGAACACTTTCTGAGGTATTTTGGGAGCACTGTCTGACGTACTGAGGAAGCACTATCTGAGGTTCTGAGCGAGTACCATCTGAGGTACTGAGGGAGAACTATCTGAGGTACTGAGGGAGCAGTTTCTGACGTACTGAGGGAGCACTTTCTGACGTACTGAGGAAACACTATCTGAGGTTCTGAGCGAGTACCATCTGAGGTACTGAGGGAGAACTATTTGAGGTACTGAGGGACCGTTTGCTGAAGTATTGAGGGAGCACTTTCTGAGGTATTGAGTAAGCACTTTCTGAGGTACTGAGGGAGAACTATCTGAGGTACTGAGCGAGCAAGTTCTGAGGTATTGAGGGAGCACTATCTGAGGTACTGAGGGAGAACTATCTGAGGTATTGATGGACCACTTTCTGAGGTATTGAGGGAGCACTATCTGAGGTATTGAGGAAGCACTTTCTGAGGCATTGAGGGAGCACTTTCTGAGGTATAGAGGGAGCACTATCTGAGGTAATGAGGGAGCAATTTCTGAGGGTCAGAGGAAGCACTTTCTGAGGTGTTGAGGAAGCACTTTCGGAGGTATCGAGGGATCACTTTCTGAGGTACTGAGGGAGCACTTTCTGAGGTATTGAGGAAGCACTTTCTGAGGTATTGAGGGAGCACGTTATGAGGTACTGAGGGAGCACTTTCTGAGGTATTGAGGGAGCACTCTCTGAGGTACTGAGGGAGAACTATCTGTGGTATTGATGGAGAACTTTCTGAGGTATTGAGGAAGCACTTTCCGAGGTACTGAGGGAGCACTTTCTGAGGTATTGAGGGAGCACTATCTGAGGTACTGAGGGAACAAGTTCAGAGGTATTGAGGAAGCACTCTCTGAGGTACTGAGGGAGAACTATCTGATGTACTGAGGGAGCACTATCTGAGGTACAGAGGGAGCAGTTTCTGAGGTATTGAGGGAGCACTTTCTGACGTACTGAGGAAGCACTAGCTGAGACTCTGAGTGAGTACTATCTGAGGTATTGAGGGAGCACTTTCTGAGGTTCTGCGGGAGCACTATCTGAGGTATTGAGGGAGAACTATCTGAGGTATTGTGGGAGCACTATCTGAGATATTGAGGGAGCACTTTCAGAGGTATTGAGGGAGCACTTTCAGAGGTATTGAGGGAGCACTATCTGAGGTATTGAGGGAGCACTATCTGAGGTATTGAGGAGCACTATCTGAGGTATTGACGGAGAACTATCTGAGGTATTGAGCGAGCACTTTCAGAGGTTTTGAGGGAGAACTATCTGAGGTATTGAAGAAGAACTATCTTAGGTATTGATGGAGCACTTTCCGAGGTATTGATGTATCACTTTCTGAGGTACTGAGCGGACACTCTCTGAGGTATTGATGGAGCACTTTCGAGGTATTGAGGGAGAACTACCTGAGGTATTGATGGAACACTTTCTGAGGTATTGTGGGAGAACTTTCTGAGTTACTGATGGAACACTCTCTGAGGTATTGAGGGAGCACTTTCGAGGGACTGAGGGAGAACTACCTGAGGTATTGATGTATCACTTTCTGAGGTACTGAGCGGACACTCTCTGAGGTATTGATGGAGCACTTTCGAGGTATTGAGGGAGAACTACCTGAGGTATTGATGGAACACTTTCTGAGGTATTGTGGGAGAACTTTCTGAGTTACTGATGGAACACTCTCTGAGGTACTGAGGAAGCACTTTCTGAGGGTCAGAGGAAGCACTTTCTGAGGTATTGAGGGAGCACTGTCTGAGGTATTGAGGAAGCACTTTCTGAGGCATTGAGGGAGCTCTTTCTGAGTTATAGAGGGAGCACTATCTGAGGTACTGAGGGAGCGATTTCTGAGGGTCAGAGGAAGCACTTTCTGAGGTATTGAGGAAGCACTTTCTGAGGTATTGAGGAATCACTTTCTGAGGTACTGAGTGAGCACTTTCTGAGGTATTGAGGAAGCACTTTCTGAGGTATTGAGGGAACACACTCTGATGTATTCTGGAAGCACTTTATGAGGTACTGAGGGTGCACTTTCTGAGGTGTTGAGGAAGCACGTTCTGACGTATTGATGAAGCACTTTCTGAGGTACTGAGGGAGAACTATCTGAGGTACTGAGGGAACCAGTTCTGAGGTATTGAGGGAGCACTTTATGAGGTACTGAGGGAGCACTTTCTGAGGTATTGAGGGAGCACTATCTGAAGTACTGAGCGAGCACTTTCTGAGGTATTGAGGAAGCACTTTCTGACGTACTGAGGAAGCACTATCTGAGGTTCTGAGCGAGTACCATCTGAGGTACTGAGGGAGAACTATCTGAGGTACTGAGGGACCACTTGCTGAAGTATTGAGGGAGCGCTTTCTGAGGTATTGAGGGAGAACTATCTGAGGTACTGAGGGAGCACTTTCTGAGGTATTGAGGGAGCACTATCTGAGGTACTGAGGGAACAAGTTCTGAGGTATTGAGGAAGCACTCTCTGAGGTACTGAGCGAGAACTATCTGAGGTACTGAGGGAGCACTTTCTGAGGTATTAAGGGAGCAATATCTGAGGTACTGAGGGAGCGGTTTCTGAGGTATTTAGGGAGCACTTTCTGAGGTACTGAGTGAAAACTATCGAAGGTACTGAGGGAGAACTCTCTGAGGTACTGAGTGAGCAGTTTCTGAAGTATTGAGGGAGCACTTTCTGACGTACTGAGGAAGCACTAGCTGAGGTTCTGAGTGAGTACTATCTGAGGTACTGAGGGAGCACTTTCTGAGGTATTGAGGGAGCACTTTCTGAGGTATTGAGGGAGCACTTTCTGAGGTACTGCGGAGAACTATCTGAGGTACTGAGGGAGCACTTTCTGAGATATTGAGGGAGCAGTTTCTGAGGTACTGAGGGCGCACTTTCTGAGGTACTGAGGGCGCACTATCTGAGGTTCTGAGCGAGTATCATCTGAGGTACTGAGGGACCACTTGCTGAAGTATTGAGTAAGCACTTTCTGAGGTACTGAGGGAGAACTATCTGAGGTACTGAGCGAGCAAGTTCTGAGGTATTGAGGGAGCACTATCTAAGGTACTGAGGGAGAACTATCTGAGGTATTGATGGACCACTTTCTGAGGTATTGAGGAAGCACTTTCTGAGGGTCAGAGGAAGCATTTTCTGAGGTTTTGAGGGAGCAGGATCTGAGGTATTGAGGAAGCACATTCTGAGGCATCGAGGGAGCACTTTCTGAGGTATAGAGGGAGCACTATCTGAGGTACTGAGGGAGCAATTTCTGAGGATCAGAGGAAGCACTTTCTGAGGTATTGAGGAAGAACTTTCTGAGGTATTGAGGGATCACTTTCTGAGGTATTGAGGAAGCACTTTCTGAGGTATTGAGGAAGCACTTTCTGAGGTATTGAGGGAGCACTTTATGAGGTACTGAGGGAGCACTTTATGAGGTACTGAGGGAGCACTATCTGAAGTACTGAGGGAGCACTTTCTGAGGTATTGAGGAAGCACTCTCTGAAGTACTGAGGGAGAACTATCTGTGGTATTGATGGAGCACTTTCTGAGGTATTGAGGAAGCACTTTCCGAGGTACTGAGGGAGCACTTTCAGAGGTATTGAGGGAGCACTATCTGAGGTACTAAGGGAACAAGTTCTGAGGTATAGAGGAAGCACTCTCTGAGGTACTGAGGGAGAACTATCTGAGGTACTGAGGGAGCACTTTGAGGTATTAAGGGAGCACTATCTGAGGCATTCAGGGAGCAATATCTCAGGTACTGAGGGAGCACTTTCTGAGGTATTTAGGGAGCACTTTCTGAGGTACTGAGTGAGAACTATCTGAGGTACTGAGGGAGAACTATCTGAGATATTGAGGGAGCAGTTTCTGAGGTATTGAGGGAGCACTTTCTGACGTACTGAGGAAGCACTAGCTGAGGTTCTGAGTGAGTACTATCTGAGGTACTGAGGGAGCACTTTCTGAGGTATTGAGGGAGCACTTTCTGAGGTACTGCGGGAGCACGATCTGAGGTATTGAGGGAGAACTATCTGAGGTATTGTGGGAGCACTATCTGAGGCATTGAGGGAGAACTATCTGAGGTATTGAGGGAGCACTTTGAGAGGTACTGAGGGAGAACTATCTGAGGTATTGAGGGAGCACTATCTGAGGTATTGAGGGAGAACTATCTGAGGTATTGAGGAGCACTATCTGAGGTATTGAGGGAGAACTATCTGAGGTATTGAGCGAGCACTTTTAGAGGTTTTGAGGGAGAACTTTCTGAGGTATTGAAGGAGAACTATCTTAGGTACTGTGGGAGCACTTTCTGAGGTATTGATGTAGCACTTTCTGAGGTGCTGAGGGGACACTTTCTGAGGTATTGATGGAGCACTTTCTGAGGTATTGAGCGAGCACTTTCAGAGGTATTGAGGGAGCACTATCTGAGGTATTGAGGGAGCACTATCTGAGGTAATGAGGGAGAACTATCTGAGGTATTGGGGAGCACTATCTGAGGTATTGACGGAGAACTATCTGAGGTATTGAGCGAGCACTTTCAGAGGTTTTGAGGGAGAACTATCTGAGATATTGAAGGAGAACTATGTTAGGTATTGAGGGAGCACTCTCTGAGGTATTGATGGAGCATTTTCTGAGGTATTGATGTCGCACTTTCGGAGGTACTGAGCGGAAACTTTCTGAGGTATTGATGGAGCACTTTCTGAGGTATTGAGGGAGCACTTTCTGAGGTACTGATGGAACACTCTCTGAGGTATTGAGGGAGCACTTTCGAGGTATTGAGGGAGAACTACCTGAGGTATTGAGGGAGCACTTTCTGAGGTACTGAGGGAGCACTTTCTGAGGTACTGATTGAACACTCTCTGAGGCGTTGAGGGAGCACTTTCTGAGGTACTGATGGAACACTCTCTGAGGTATTGAGGGACCACTTTCGAGGGACTGAAGGAGATCTACCTGAGGTATTGAGGGAGCACTTTCTGAGGAGACAGTGAGGTCTGCAGATGCTGGAGGTCAGAGCTGGAAATGTGTTGCCGGAAAAGCGCAGCAGGTCAGGCAGCATCAAGGGAACAGGAGAATCGACGTTTCGGGCATAAGGGCTTATGCCCGAAACGTCGATTCTCCTGTTCCCTGGATGCTGCCTGACCTGCTGCGCTTTTCCAGCAACACATTTCCAGCACTTTCTGAGGTATTGAGGAAGCACCTTCTGAGGTATTGAGGGAGCACCTTCTGAGGTACTGAGGGAGCACTCTCTGAGGTATTGAGGTAGCAATTTCTGAGGTACTGAGATGACACTTTCTGAGGTATTGAGGGAGCACTATCTGACGTACTGAGGAAGCACTATCAGAAGTACTGATGGAGAACTATGTGAGGTATTGCTGGAGCACTTTCTGAGGTATTGAGGGAGCACTTTCTGAGGTACTGATGGAACACTCTCTGATGTATTGAGGGATCACTTTCTAGGTATTGAGGGAGCACTTTCTAGGTATTGAGGGAGAACTACCTGAGGTATTGAGGGAGCACCTTCTGAGGTATTGAGGAAGCACTTTCTGAGGTATTGAGGGAGCACTTTCTGAGGTATTGAGGAAGCACTTTCTGAGGTAATGAGGGAGTATTTTCTGAAGTATTGAGGAAGCACTTTCTGAGGTATTGAGGGAGCACTTTCTGAGGTATTGAGGAAGCACTTTCTGAGGTATTGAGGGAGCACTTTCTGAGGTAATGAGGGAGTATTTTCTGAGGTATTGAGGAAGCACTTTCTGAGGTATTGAGGGAGCACTTTCTGAGGTATTGAGGAAGCACTTTCTGAGGTACTGAGGAAGCACTATCTGAGGTACTGAGGAAGCACTATCTGAGGTATTGAGGGAGCACCTTCTGAGGTACTGAGGAAGCACTATCTGAGGTACTGAGGGAGCACTTTCTGAGGTACAGAAGGAGAACTATCTGAGGTACTGAGGGACCACTTTCTGAAGTATTGAGGGAGCACTTTCTGAGGTATTGAGGGACCACTATCTGAGGTATTGAGGAAGCACTTTTTGAGGTGTTGAGGGAGCACTTTCTGAGGTATTGAGGGAGCAGTGTCTGAGGTATTGAGGGAGGACTATCTGAAGTACTGAGGGAGCACTTTCTGAGGTATTGAGGAAGCACTTTCTGAGGTATTGAGGGAGCACTTTCTGAGGTATTGAGGAAGCACTTTCTGAGGTAATGAGGGAGTATTTTCTGAAGTATTGAGGAAGCACTTTCTGAGGTATTGAGGGAGCACTTTCTGAGGTATTGAGGAAGCACTTTCTGAGGTATTGAGGGAGCACTTTCTGAGGTATTGAGGGAGCACTATCTGAGGTACTGAGGGAGAAATATCTGAGGTATTGAAGGAACACTTTCTGAGGTATTGAGGGCGCACTATCTGAGGTACTGAGGGAGCATTTTCTGAGGTATTGAGGAAGCACATTCTGAGGTAGTGAGGGAGAACTATCTGAGGTATTGAGCGAGCACGTTCAGAGGTTTTGAGGGAGTACTATCTGAAGTATTGAAGGAGAACTATCTTAGATATTGAGGGAGCACTCTCTGAGGTACTGAGGGGACACTTTCTGAGGTATTGAGGGAGCACTTTCTGAGGAACTGAGGGAGAACT
This sequence comes from Chiloscyllium plagiosum, assembly GCF_037043375.1. Lineage (NCBI taxonomy): Eukaryota > Metazoa > Chordata > Chondrichthyes > Orectolobiformes > Hemiscylliidae > Chiloscyllium > Chiloscyllium plagiosum. The sequence continues at coordinate 30,627,653 of NW_028270186.1, read as the reverse complement.
ATCTGAGGTACTGAGGGAGAAATATCTGAGGTATTGAAGGAACACTTTCTGAGGTATTGAGGGCGCACTATCTGAGGTACTGAGGGAGCATTTTCTGAGGTATTGAGGAAGCACATTCTGAGGTACTGAGGGAACTCAATCTGATGTATTGAGGATGCACTTTATGACGTATTGAGCGAGCACTTTCTGAGGTATTGAGGGAGCACTATCTAAGGTACTGAGGGTGCATTTTCTGAGGTGTTGAGGAAGCAATTTCTGAGGTATTGATGAAGCACATTCTGAGGTACTGAGGGAGAACTATTTGAGGTACTGAGGGAGAACGATCTGAGGTATTGATGGAGCACTTTCTGAGGTATTGAGGGAGCACTATCTGAGGTATTGAGGAAGCACTTTCTGAGGTATTGATGGAGCACTATCTGAGGTATTGAGGAAGCACTTTCTGAGGTATTGAGGAAGCACTTTCTGAAGTATTGAGGGAGCACTTTCTGAGGTATTGAAGGAGGACTATCTGAGGTACTGAGGGAGCATTTTCTGAGGTATTGAGGGAGCACTCTCTGAGGTACTGATGGAACACTCTCTGTGGTATTGAGGGCGCACTTTCTGAGGTATTGAGGGAGAATTACCTGAGGTATTGAGGGAGCACTTTCTGAGGTACTGAGGAAGCACTATTTGAGGTATTGAGGGAGCACCTTCGGAGGTACTGAGAAAGCACGATCTGAGGTACTGAGGGAGCACTTTCTGAGGTACTGAGGGAGAACTATCAGAGGTACTGAGGGACCAATTTCTGAAGTATTGAGGGAGCACTTTCTGAGGTATTGAGGGACCACTATCTGAGGTACTGAGGGAGCACTTTCTGAGGTATTGAGGAAGCACTTTCTGAGGTATTGAGGGAACACACTCTGATGTATTCTGGAAGCATTTTATGAGGTATCGAGGGAGCACTTTCTGAGGTATTGAGGGAGAACTATCTGAGGTACTGAGGGTGCACTTTCTGAGGTGTTGAGGAAGCAATATCTGACGTATTGATGAAGCACTTTGAGGTACTGAGGGAGAACTATCTGAGGTACTGAGGGAGAACTATCTGAGGTATTCATGGAGCACTTTCTGAGGTATTGAGGGAGCACTTTCTGAGGTGTTGAGGGAGCACTTTCTGAGGTACTGATGGAACACTCTCTGAGGTATTGAGGGAGCACTTTCGAGGTTTTGAGAGATAACTACCTGTGGTATTGACGGAACACTTTCTGAGGTATTGAGGGAGCACTTTCTGAGGTACTGAGGGAGAACTACCTGAGGTATTGAGGGAGCACTTTCTGAGGTGTTGAGGGAGCACTTTCTGAGGTACTGATGGAACACTCTCTGAGGTATTGAGGGAGCACTCTCTGAGGTATTGAGGGACCACTTTCGAGGGACTGAGGGAGAACTACCTGAGGTATTGAGGGAGCACTTTCTGACGTACTGAGGAAGCACTATCTGAGGTATTGAGGGAGCACCTTCTGAGGTACTGAGGAAGCATTATCTGAGGTACTGAGGGAGCACTTTCTGAGGTACTGAGGGAGAACGATCTGAGGTACTGAGGGACCACTTTCTGAAGTATTGAGGGAGCATTTTCTGAGGTACTGAGGGAGCACGTTCTGAGGTATTGAGGGAAGCACACTCTGAGGTACTGAGGGAGAACTATCTGTGGTATTGATGGAGCATTTTCTGAGGTGTTGAGGGAGCATTTTCTGAGGTACTGAGGGAGCAAGTTCTGTGGAATTTAGGGAGCACTATCTGAGGTACTGAGGGAACAAGTTCTGAGGTATTAAGGAAGCACTTTCTGAGGTACTGAGGGAGAACTATCTGCGGTACTGATTAAGAACTATCTGAGGTACTGAGGGAGCACTTTCTGAGGTATTAAGGGAGCACTATCTGAGGCATTGAGGGAGCAATATCTGGGGTACTGAGGGAGCACTTTCTGAGGTATTTAGGGAGCACTTTCTGAGGTACTGAGTGAAAACTATCTGAGGTACTGAGGGAGAACTATCTGAGGTACTGAGGGAGCATTTTCTGAGGTATTGAGGGTGCACTTTCTGACGTACTGAGGAAGCACTAGCTGAGGTTCTGAGTGAGTACTATCTGAGGTACTGAGCGAGCACTTTCTGAGGTATTGAGGGAGCACTTTCAGAAGTACTGCGGGAGCACGATCTGAGGTATCAAGGGAGAACTATCTGAGGTATTGTGGGAGCACGATCTGAGGCATTGAGGGAGAACTATCTGAGGTATTGAGGAACGCTATCTGAGGTAGTGAGGGAGAACTACCTGAGGTATTGAGGGAGCACGTTCAGAGGTTTTGAGGGAGAACTATCTGAAGTATTGAAGGAGAACTATCTTAGATATTGAGGGAGCACTCTCTGAGGTACTGAGGGGACACTTTCTGAGGTACTGAGGGGACACTTTCTGAGGTATTGAGGTACCACTTTCTGACGTACTGAGGAAGCACTATCAGAGGTACTGATGGTGAACTGAGGTATTGATGGAGCACTTTCTGAGGTATTGAGGGGGCACTTTCTGAGGTATTGAGGAAGCACTTTCTGAGGTATTGAGGGAGCACTTTCTGAGGTACTGATGGAACACTCTCTGAGGTATTGAGGGACCACTTTCGAGGTATTGAGGGAGAACTCCCTGAGGTATTGAGGGAGCACTTTCTGAGGTACTGAGGGAGCACTTTCTGAGGTACTGAGGGAGCACTTTCGAGGTTTTGAGAGATAACTACCTGTGGTATTGAGGAAGCACTTTCTGAGGTATTGAGGGAGCACTTTCTGAGGTACTGATGGAACACTCTCTGAGGTATTGAGGGAGCACTTTCGAGGTTTTGAGAGATAACTACCTGTGGTATTGACGGAACACTTTCTGAGGTATTGAGGGAGCACTTTCTGAGGTACTGATGGAACACTCTCTGAGGTATTGAGGGAGCACTTTCGAGGTTTTGAGAGATAACTACCTGTGGTATTGACGGAACACTTTCTGAGGTATTGAGGGAGCACTTTCTGAGGTACTGATGGAACACTCTCTGAGGTATTGAGGGACCACTTTCGAGGGACTGAGGGAGAACTACCTGAGGTACTGAGGGAGCACTTTCTGAGGTACTGAGGGAGAACTATCTGTGGTATTGATGGAGCATTTTCTGAGGTACTGAGGGAGCAAGTTCTGTGGAATTGAGGGAGCACTATCTGAGGTACTGAGGGAACACCTTCTGAGGTATTGAGGAAGCACTATCTGAGGTTCTGAGGGAGCACTATCTGAGGTACTGAGGGAGAACTATCTGGGGTACTGAGGGAGAACTATCTGAGGTACTGAGGGTGCACTATCTGGGGTACTGAGGGAGAACTATCTGGGGTACTGAGGGAGAACTATCTGGGGTACTGAGGGAGAACTATCTGGGGTACTGAGGGAGCACGCTCTGAGGTACTGAGGGAGAACTATCTGGGGTACTGAGGGAGAACTATCTGAGGTACTGAGGGAGCACTATCTGAGGTACTGAGGGAGAACTATCTGAGGTACTGAGGGAGCACTATCTGAGGTACTGAGGGTGCACTATCTGAGGTACTGAGGGAGAACTATCTGAGGTACTGAGGGAGAACTATCTGAGGTACTGAGGGAGCACTATCTGAGGTACTGAGGGAGCACTATCTGAGGTACTGAGGGAGAACTATCTGGGGTACTGAGGGAGAACTATCTGAGGTACTGAGGGAGAACTATCTGGGGTATTGAGGGAGAACTATCTGAGGTACTGAGGGAGCACTATCTGAGGTACTGAGGGAGCACTATCTGAGGTACTGAGGGAGCACTATCTGATCTACTGAGGGAGCACTATCTGATCTACTGAGGGAGAACTATCTGGGGTACTGAGGGAGAACTATCTGAGGTAGTGAGGGAGCACTATCTGAGATATTGATGGAGCACTTTCTGAGGTACTGAGGGTGCACTATCTGAGGTACTGAGGGAGCACTATCTGATGGTACAGAGTGCAGAGGGTAGAAAGGAACAGATGCAATTCCCTGATCATTTCCTCAGGGTCCCCGGGGCACTCTGGTGTCGTAATTTGAAATGGAAGCCACTCCCCATTTCAGCAGATCCAGATCATTTTACACAAACAGTGAAAAATAACAGCAGCATGTGTCTGAAACATGGTTTGGGGGAAAACTTTCATCAATCTATTGTTACTTGTTGCTTGGAGACATTTTAGAAAATCAGGCACCCAAACAGACTAATGCTGTCGATGCAAGAGGTGGTGCACAGGAAGATCCAACAAGTCTCTGCAGCTGCTGTCTGTCCCCCTGGAGCAGTCATCATGTGAGATCATGGCTCAGTCCTCGGAGAAATCATTTCTCCAGCAACACCCCGACAATGCCTTTACAGCTGTGTGTGTGTGTGTGTGTGTGAGAGAGAGAGAGAAACAGTCAGAGAGAGAGAGAGAGAGAGAGACTGTCCGTGTTTGTGTGTGTGAAAGAGTGGATGTATGTGTATCTCTGTGTGTCTGTATATGTGTGCGTGAGAGAGGAAGTGCATGTTCATGTGAGAGTGAGTGGCTGTGTGTGTGTTTGACGGTGTGTGTGTCTCTGTGTGCATGTGTGTGAGTGAGGGTGTGTGTGAGAGAGTGTGTATGTGTGTGTGAGAGTGTGTCTGTGTGTGTGAGAGTGTGTCTGTGTGTATGTGTGTGTGAGAGTGTGTCTGTGTATGTGAGAGAGTGTGTCTGTGTGTGAGAGAATGTATCTGTGTGTCAATGTGTGTGTGTCTGTGTGTGCATGTGTCTGTGTGTCTATGTGTGTGTATGACAGTTTGTCTTGTGTGCTAGAGAGTGTGTATGTGTGTGTGTGTCTGTGTGTGCATGTGTGTGTGTCTATGTGTGTGTATGACAGTTTGTCTTGTGTGCTAGAGAGTGTGTATGTGTGTGTGAGAGAGTGTGTGTCTGTGTGCATGTGTGTGAGAGTGTGTCTATGTGTATTTGATGGAGTGTCTGTCTGCGTGTGTATGTGTGTGTGAGAGAGAGTGTAACTGTGTGTTTTTGTGTGTGTGAGAAAGAGTGTCTGTGTGTGTTTGAGGGATCGTGTGTCTGTCTGTGTGTATGAGTGTGAGAGAGAGTGTGTGTGAGAGAGACAGAGAGTGTGTGAGAGAGAGAGTGTGTCTATGTGCGTGAGAGTGAGTAGGTGTGTGAGAGAATAAGAATGTGTGTGTGAGAGTGTGTGTGTAAATGAGAGAGCGTGTGTATATGTGTGTGTGAGAGAGAGAGTGTGTGTCTGTGTGAGAGAGAGTGTGTGTCTGTGTGTGCATGAGAGAGTGTCTGTGTGTGTGAGAGAGAGTGTTTCTGTGAGAGAGAGAGTGTGTCTGCATGTATGTGTGAGAGAGCGTGTCCATGTGTGTATTTGAGGGAGCGTATGTCTGTGCGTGTATGTGTGTGAAATCAGGCTGGTTCCCTCCGAGACTCACAGAAGAGGGCAGCCCTCTACAGATCAGGCCCTTGTGTCGTCCTAACCTCCAGTGTGGGGGCCAAGAGCTGGGAGGTAGTGTTAAGAACATAAGGCCATCCGAAATAGGAACAGGAGGAGACCATTCAGCCCTCGAGCCTGCTCTGGTATTCAATAGGATAGTGGATGATTCAACATTCGATTTGGGAGCTGAAACTAGGACAATACAGAGACAGAGAATCAAATTATTCTGCCATGAGGAATCATCAGACGAAAGCACACACACACACGGACACACCCACACACACACACACACGGACACGGACACGCACACACAGACACACACACACACGGACACACACACACATGGACACACACACACGGACACACACACACACGGACACACACACACGGACACACACACACACAGACACACACACACGGACACACACACACATGGACACACACAAACACGGACACACACAAACACGGACACACACACACGGACACGGACACGGACACACACACACACAGACACACACACACACAGACACACCCACACACACACACAGACACACACACACGGACGGATGCACACACACACAGACACACACACGGACACGGACACACACACAGACACACACGGACACACACACACACGGACACACACACACACACAGACACACACACACACAAAGACACACACACACGGACACACACACACACACAGACACACACACACACACAGACACACACAAACACGGACACACACACACGGACACGGACACACACACACACAGACACACACACACACAGACACACCCACACACACACACAGACACACACACACGGACGGATGCACACACACACAGACACACACACGGACACGGACACACACGGACACACACACAGACACACACGGACACACACACACGGACACACACACACACAGACACACACACACACAAAGACACACACACACGGACACACACACACACACAGACACACAGACACACACACACACAGACACACACACACACACCCACACACACACCCACACACACACCCACACACACACACGGACACACACCCACACACACGGACACACACACACACGGACACACGCACACACACACACGGACACACGCACACACACACACACACAGACACGGACACACACACACACAGACACACCCACACACACACACAGACACACACACGGACACGGACACACACACACACAGACACAGACACACACACACAGACACACACACACAGACACAGACAGACACAGACAGACACAGACACACACACACACGGACACACACACACACGGACACACACACACACACCCACACACCCACACACACAGACACACGGACACACACACACACGGACACACACACACACACACACAGACACACACACACACACGCAGACACACAGACACAAACACAGACACACACACACACAGACACACACACAGACACAGACACACACACACAGACACACACACGCACATACACACACACACAGAGAGACATACACGCACATATACACACACACACACACACATATTCACACACACACACAAACACACACAGTGGGATTCAGGCTGTCTGTGGGAACGGGGAGAGACAAAGGAGCAAAATGCTAGAGAGGGATCTGATCCCACAGATTTCACTGCTTCTCTCTCTCTCTGCGGCTCTCATGTCTATTTCTGTGTTCCCAGTTCCCTCTCACACATCTTTCCTTCAATCCCTATCTCTCAACATCCTTCACATCTCTGTCCAATGTACATTTCCCAGTGTTCTGCAAATCTCTCTCTGCATCTGTCTGACAGCTCTGTGGGATCTTGCTATTCCTGTCTGTACATCACTCTAGCCACATCACAGCCCCCACCACCACCCCACTCTCTCAGCTCTATCTCTCTGCTGCTGCAGCTCCTCTCTCTCTGTCCTATCTCTCTCCCTGGGATTTCCGTCTTGCTGTCTGCCTGAACTTCTCTCCCTGCCTTTCTCTCCCCATTTTCACCTTGTATCTGTCTGACATTGTATTTCTCTTCCTGGAGTTTCACTCTCTCTCTCTCTGTCCTGCTCTCTCTCAGTTCTTCTCACTTCCTCTCCCCTTTCCCCCCCCCCCGCCCGCGCCTGTCTTTGTCTTGTTCTCTCCCTCCCTCACGCTGTCTGTCCGTCCATCTCTCTTTCTCTCCGGTAGTTTCTCTCCCTCTTTCTCCCTGGACCCCTCTGCTCTGTCCCAGTGACTGGGGAAGGGGCATTGGGAAGAGTTTGCCTCAGTGCCTGGTCTCTCCCAGGATTTAACCCGACTGTGGGGAGGGGGTGAATGGAAGGAATATTAAATACTTTTCTGAGTGCGTCTGAAAAAGAGAAAGAGAAAGGGAGAGTGACAAAAAGAGAGAGACATGGAGAGAGTGGAGATGGAGAAAGTGGAGAGAGAGAAATGGGCAGTGAGAGTCAGGGAGGTGGAGTGAGAAAAGGACAGAGTGAGAGAGACAGGGAGAGAGAGAGAGAGTGAGAAGGACATATATGGAGGGAGAAGGACAGTGTGTGTACTTGGCGATGGTTTTAGAGTGGGATCTTGCTGTGCATTACAGCACTCAGTGTCAAAAGGCGAGTTAGTCTCTGCACTATGTCCTCCAGCCCAGGGGCTGTAAGTCTGCATGGGAAGGGGGAGAGTGGGAGACACGGAGGGAATGGGACAGCCAGAGACGGGGGGAGGGTTTGATGGGGTTTTGGGGTTGGTGGAGAAAGGAGGGACTGTGGTCATAGAGAGATGAAGGGAGGGATAGCATGTGATGCAAAGTCTGAGACAGGGTGGAGAAGAGGTCTCCACACGAAGGATAGTCAATGAGGCCATTCAGGGGCCAATCCTGAGGATCCTGAAGAGGACCAGGATCATTTAATGGGGCAGGGGGATGATGGGCAGAAAGGACTCCATCTGTGATGCAAACCTTCTGTAATTCTCGGGCTGGGATCTTGCTGTACATTAAAATAAGTCACAGACCAGTCAGTCAACCCAGACTCATTTACCGGTGTGAGAAAGTGAGGACTGCAGATGTTGGAGAGTCAGAGTTACAAAGTGAGGAGCTGGAGAAGCCCAGCAGGTCAGCCAGGAGAGTGGATGGTTCAGGCCTGACCTGCTGGGCTTTTCCAGCTCCACACTTTTCCACTCAACTCCCTCTGCCCCAGGGAGTGGGGCTCACAGCAATGTTGGGGGGGGGCAGCAAAATATTTGAGGGGGGCACAGTTGGTGAGGTAGGTATTTGGGAGGGAAGGTATTTGGGGAAGGGAATAAATTTGGGAGGAGAGTGAAAATGAGGGGCAATTGTTTTTAGGGGGTTCAAAATTAGGTGAGCACTTTCAGGTCTGAAATAAAGAAAAAGAGAAAGGGAGGTTGAGAAAAAGGGAGAGAGGGAGAGAGAGTGGGGATGGAGAAGGGGATGAGAGAAAGATGGGGCAGAGACAGACAGTGAGAGGGAGGGTGTGAGAGAAAGGCAGATTGAGAGAAAGAGACAGACAGGGAGAGAGAAGGACAAAGAGAGAAGGGGAAGTCAGACTGAGAGAAACAGGCGTTGACGCATGGACAGACTGAAGGGGTGACACTCAGTATTCCAGTTGGTTCCAGCTCCCTCTCTCTCAATGGGTTTTCACACTCCCTCTCTCCCATGCTCCTGGGGTTTCCTTCAGTTTGTCTCTCTCCCTCTCTCTCTCCATCTCTCTGGATGGTGAGCTGGTCTCTGTCCCTTGCCATGTTGGTCACCTCAGAAAGCCTCCAGAAAATTCAAGTGATCAGTCTGCAGGTGATCCCTGGTTTTGTTCATTTCTGGATGGTCTCCCAGAACTTTCTATACTTCTGGCCAGTCAGGAGATTCAGTTAATAGTTTGAAGTGTTGCTGATCATTTGGATGTTAGTTTCTTTGTGTAGCAGGACCCGGTGCCTTCCTGTCTGGGCCCTCCTTTGTTTGGTGGAGACGTTGTTAGGGATATGTCTGCCCAGGGGACCTGTTGCCTTTGACATTATGCTGATGGGATAACCATCTGGCTGCTGTCTGGCTTTTGTGATTTGGGAGTATAACTTGTCCAATATACACAGCATCTCTTGGCTGTCTATCTGTGTTTTAGCAAGGAGGCCGCAACATTTCACCCATTCCCACTCCCCCACCCAGTCTTTAGAATGGAAAGAAGCTTATACAATGAATTACAAACCTAATTTTAAAAGCTGGTTATGTTTGTTGTCAGAGTAGCCTACTGTTTGAGCGAAAGCCATTTTGTACATTGGTCAAACCGATTGTCATATGGCTGATAGGTGATATCATAGAATCCCTACAGAGCAGAAACAGGCCCTTCAGCCCATCGAGTCCACAATGACCCTCTGAAGAGAATCCAACTCAGATCCATCCCCTGATGATATCCCTGAATTCCTGCATTTCCCATGGCTATTCCAGCTAACCTGAATATCCCTCGACACTATGGGCAATCTGTCAAAAATGTGCAGATGCAGGGAGAATGTACAAACACCACACAGACAGTTGCTCAGGAGTGGAATCAAACCCAGGTCTCTGGCGCTGTGAGGTAACAGTGCTCACCACTGAGCGACTGTGGCTCTCCCAACTGTTTCGACAAAACATATTCCGTTCTGAGAATCCATACAGAATTATGATGCATAGCCAACATCCAATGAGCAGAATAAATGCAAGGGAATGAGACCTGCTGGCTCACACTCCTGGAATTCCCTCCCTGAGGACCTTGTGGGTCCACCACCTGCAACAGTTCAAGGAGGCAGCTCACCACCAAAACCAGCTCCCGAGCAGCTACGGACAGGCCATCAATACTGGGCCCAGTCAGGAACACTCAAACGCTGCAAATGAATGAAACTAAGGTGATCGCCCGGGGAGTTCCATCTACCTTCCAGCCCCTGGGGGTGTGTCCAGGTATTATTCACCATGATCGTACCCATCTGTTACAGCCTGCAATCCTAACCACTGGTATCCCGAGATATATCATGGTGAGTGCGGTTAGGACCACAGCTTGATGTGAGAGGAGCCGAATTCGTTAATGACAGGGGGTGGGAATGACGTGGTATGGCCTGTTCCTTCACATTTACGTAAGTGTGGTCCCTGTCAATGTCCCCTCTACCTCCACTGCATGTGGGATTGAATCATGATACCCCATCCAAATACCTTTTTTAATATAATTCCGATACTTTCGACTTCAAAGATCCCCATCCTAACTTTGTCACTTGGGATAATTGGAATCCCTCGCACCAAGCCCAGTGTCCCACCGAAAGTGTCCTTACAGCTGTTACTAACCCAGCCTTTGGTGAGCTGCTGTCCTTCACAGTGAGACATGTTAGTGTGGGTGTTCTCCTGGAACAAATATTTCCGCTGTTTGTCACTAATCCGGGATGGGACTTTTCTCGAGCAGTGAGGACCGCTGCCTTCATTTCATCATGGATGCCCTTCCCTCACTGTTGTCCCTCAGGGAGGGCTGAATGGCCTGGTGGACAAAGTCACATAGTGATTAATTTAATTTGTTTGTCAGCATCCAGTCCGTGTGTGACAGACTGTCGGTCTATCTCATTAAAAATATATCTGGGTTTGAGACAGGATCAAACAGAGTGCCCACCAGCTGGGTGGTTGGAATGGCTGTTGTGTACGGAGTGAGACCATCAGCTGTCTGACACTGGGTAACCAGAGGGTTCATTGAATCTGGGTCCGTCTGTGGGTCAGCGCTGGGGGCAAAAGGAGCAGTTACCTGGGAGAAAGGCAGTGGGAGTTTCCATCTGTGGGCAGGTGTGGATGTGTCAGTGTGGAGCCTGTCATTACCTCCCTGGGGAGGTAGAATCCCAAAGGCACACATTATCCCACTCTGGAAGGAGCCCTGGTTCCCTAGGGATTGTATTTGCTCCTGGTACCTCCTGCTGGGGCCTGATGTGGGTTACTCCGTGTTGCAGGTGTACAGGACCCATGCAGCTGCTCGGAGCTCATACACTGTCCTTCCAGATTGTCCATGTAACCTGAGGCTGCTTCCCCATCCCCAGAGAACCCCCTTTCACTGCAATGGGCTCTTCCCAATTGTAACTGGAGTAGTCCCATGTGGGTGAGATTTTCCTGCAACCTTCTGTCCTGCTCATTGTGTAGGAGACCTAGCTCTGTCACAGCCTGTAGGTTTCCCTGGGGTGACTGGATCCCAGCTGCCTTATCCCAGCCGGGGATCCTCCAGGCTATCAGCAGTAGAGTGAGCTTTCCAGCTTCCTTCCCCAGTTCTCTATGGGCTTCTCACCACAGCTCCTGTGCCAGTAATCCTTCGCTGCAAGGCCAGGCTGGCTTCCTGCCCAATTCTGCCGGACTGTTTCACATTTGTACCGGCTCGTGTTCCTATTGCTTCTGTATTATGGGCCACCTGGGTCTACTCATAGAGTCATAGAGTTCTACAGCATGGAGACAGGCTCTTTGGCCCAAACTGGTCCATCCACACGAACCCCGTTTCCCTGCACTTGGCCCATATCCTTCCAATATGTTCCTCTACATGTATTTGTCCAAGTGCCTTTTAAATGTTATTAAATGTATACTCCTTGACCAGTTGCGCAGGTAGTTCATTCCGTATGTATATACACTCTGGATAAAAACATTGTCCGCCAGGTTCCCTTTTCATCTTTCCCCTTTCACCTTAAACTGATGCCTTTTCATCCTCGATTCCCCAAGCCTTGGATAAAGACTGAGTGCATTCACCCTATCCATGCCTCCCATGATCTTATACACCTCTATAAGGACACCCCTCAGTCTCCTACACACGAAAGACAATGCCCTAGCTTGTCCAACCTCTCTCTATAACCGTCTCGTTGAATTCTGGCAATATCCTTGTAAATTCCTTCTGCACTCTTTTCAGTTTATTAACATCCTTTGTATAGCAAGGTAGCCAAAACTGAACACAATATTCCAAGTGCGGCCTCACTAACATCCTGCACAACTACAACATAACTTTCCAACTTCGATATTCCATGCCCTGACTGATGAAGGGCTCATTGTGCCAAAAGCCTTCTTCACTGCCCAGTCTACCTGTGACTCCCCTTTCAGAGAACCGTGCACCTGGAATCCAAAGTCCCCCTGTTCCACCACACTCCTTCAGGCCCTACCTACCACCACGAAACCCCTGTCTGATGTGACTTTCCAAAATGCTCAATCTCGCCCTTGTCTGTATTAAACTCCATTTGCCATTTCTCAGCCCAATTCCCCAGCTGATCAAAGCCCTGTTGCAATTGCTGAGAACCTTCCTCACTTATTTTAGTGTAATCTGCAAACTTTCTAATCATGCCTTAAACATCCTCGTCCAAATCATTGATATCGATAACAAACAGCAATGGGCCTAGCACTGACCAGCTCAGTGGCTCAGTGGTTAGCACTGCTACCCCACAGCACTGTGGATCTGGGTTCAATTCCAACCTCACAGAATGGTCTGCGTGGGTTAGATCCTGTTAGGGTTAGATTTCCTACAGTATGGAAAGAGGCCATTTGGCCCAACAAGTCCACACTGACCTGCTGAAGAGTAACCCACCCAGAGCCATTCTCCCTACCTAATACCTTGGAAGAAGGCACCTAGCACTATGGACAATTTAGCCTGGCCAATTCATCTGACCTGCGCATTTTTGGATTGTTGGAGGAAACTGGAGCACCCGGAGAAAACCCACGCAGACAGAGGGAGAATGTGTAAACTCCACACAGACAGTCACCCGAGGCCGGGGTCGAACCCGGGTCCCTGGCACTGTGATGCAGCAGTACCAACCACTGAGCAACCATGCCACCCCAACTGAGTTTCTATGTTCTCCCCATGTCTGTGTGGGTTCCCTCTTGGTGCTCCGGTTTCCTCCCACAATCCAAAGATGTGCAGGTCAGGTAAATTGGCCATGCTTAATTGCCAATGGTGTTCATGGATGTGTAAGTAAGTTGCATTAGTCAGGGGTAAATGTAGAGTAACAGGGTAGGGGAATGGGTTTGGGTGGAATAATCTTCAGAGGGCCAGAGAAACTGTTGGGCCAAAGGGCCTGTTTCCACAGAGGAGGGATTCTATGATTCTATGACCGCTGATGCACACCACTAGTCCCAGGCCTCCAGTCTGACTGTTACCCTCTGCTTCCGACCATCAAGCCAATTGTGTATCCAGTTTACCAATGCCCCCTGGATTCCATGCGATCAAACCTTTCGTGGGGGAGTGGTGAGTGCAGAGTTGAGTCAGTATCACGAAGGAAGGGGGAGATTGCAGTGCTGGGCAGTGATCAGTCAGGAAGGGGGTGATTAGTTTATTATGTCCACATCAGTCACGGAGCGTTTGATTCAGTGATGGATCGGGATCAGTCAGTGAGGGGGTGAATTTAGTGTGGGGTAGGGTTCAGTCAGGGAGGGGGTGATTACAGTGTTGGGTAGGGATCAGTCAGGGAGGGGGACATTGCAGTGTTGGGTAGGGATCAGTCAGGGAGGGGGTGAGTGCAGTGTTGGGTAGGGATCAGTCAGGGAGGGGGAGAGTGCAGTGTTGTGTAGGGATCAGTCAGGGAGGGGGTGAGTGCAGTGTTGTGTAGGGATCAGTCAGGGAGGGGGTGAGTGCAGTGTTGGTTAGGGATCAGTCAGGGAGGGGGTGAGTGCAGTGTTGGGTATGGGTCAGTCAGGGAGGGGGTGAGTGCAGTGTAGGGTAGGGATCAGTCAGGGAGGGGGTGAGTGCAGTGTTGGGTAGGGATCAGTCAGGGAGGGGGTGAGTGCAGTGTTGGGTAGGGATCAGTCAGGGAGGGGGTGAGTGCAGTGTTGGGTAGGGGTCAGTCAGGGAGGGGGTGAGTGCAGTGTTGGGTAGGGATCAGTCAGGGTGGGGGTGAGTGCAGTGTTGGGTAGGGGTCAGTCAGGGAGGGGGTGAGTGCAGTGTTGTGTAGGGTTAGAGGGAAATAAGAAGGCCAAAAATGGGACATGAGTTTGCTTTACCAATTACAGTTAAGGAGAATCCAAAGATCTTTTACAAATGTATAAATGCCAAAGGGTCACCGGGGAGTGAATCGTGCCCCTCAAAGTTCAAGACAGCCTGCACGTGGAACTGCAGGAGATTGGGGAGACACTGAACAAGTCTTTCCTGTAGAGAACGGCATGGAAGATATAGAACAGGATGACGGTTTGGGAAAGAACATTGGGAAATATATGATGTCATCTTGCAAAATGTCCACCTTACAGAGGTGGAGGTGCTGGATGTCTTGAAATGGTTAAAGCTGGATAAATCCCCAGGACCTTATCAGGTATACTCTCGATCTCTGTGGGAAGCTAGTGAAGTGATTGTTGTGCCCCATGCTGAAATATTTGTATCATCGATAGACACAGGTGAGGTGCCAGATGATGGAGGTTGGGCGAACGTGGTGCCACTGTTTAAGACGGGTGGTCAGGACAAGCCAGGGAACTACAGACTGGTACGCCTGACGTCAGTCGTGCGCATATTGAAAGACGGATATACGAGGGTCAGGAATTACATGTGTTTCGAAAGGCAATGTCTAATTGGGTATAGTCCGTGGGAAATCATGTCTCAAGGTATTGCGTTTTTTGAAGAAGTAACAAAAGGATTGATGAGGGCAGAGCGGTGGGTGTGAGTGATATGGACTTCAGTAAGGTATTCGAAAAGATTCCACATGGGAGATTGGAGAGCAAGGATAGGTCTCATGGAATACAGGGAAAACCAGCCATTTGGATACAGAACTGGCACGAAGGCTGACGACAGAGGGTGGTTGTGGAGGATTGTTTTTTCAGACTGGAGACCTGTGACCAGTGGAGTGCCACAAGGATCGGTGCTGCGTCCACTATTTTCCATTAATTATATCAATGATTTGGATGTGAACATAGCAGGTATAGTTAGTAAATTTGCAGATGACACCAAAATTGGAGGTGTAGTGGAAAGTGAAGAATGTTCCTTCACATTACAACGGGATGGTGAACTGGTGGGCCAATGGGCGGAGGAGTGGCAGATGGAGCTTCATTTAGATAAATGGGTGGTGCTGCATTTTGGGAAAGCAACTCTTCGCAGGACTTATACACTTAATATTAAGGTCCCAAGGAGTGTTTCTGAACAAAGAGACCTTGGAGTGCAGGTTCATTGTTCCTTGAAAGGAGAATTGTGAGTCGATAGGATAGTGAAGAAGGTGTCTGGTACGCTTGTGTTTACTGATCTGTACATTGAGTAGAGGAGTTTGGAGGTCATGTTGTGGCTGTACAGGACATTGGATAAGCCACTTTTGGAATATTGCATGCAATTCTTGTCTCCTCCCTATTGGAAGGATATTGCATAAATTGAAAGGGTTCAGTAAAAATTTACAAAGATGCTGACAGGATTGTAGGATTTGAGCTAAAGGGAGAGGATAAATGGGTTGGGGCTGTTTTCCCTGGAATGTCTGAGGCTGAGGGGTATCCATATGGAGGTTTATAAAACCATGAGAGGCATGGTTAGTAATAACAGACAAGGTCTTTTCCCTGGGGTGGTGTAGTCCAGAACTGCAGTGTCTAGGTTCAAGATGAGAGGGGAAAGATATAAAAGGAATGTAAGGGACAACGTTTTGTTGTGGAGCATGTTGCTTGTATGGAATGACCTGCCAGATGAAGTGGTGGAGACTGGTACAATTACTTCATTTAAAAAGCATCTGGATGGGTATACGAACAGGAAGGGTTGAGAGGGATTTGGGCCAAGTGCTGGCAAATGTGATGAGATTATGTTAGGATATGTGGGTGGCGTGGATGAGTTGGACCGGAGGCCCTGTTTCTGTGCTGTACCTCTCTATGACTGTAAATGTTTTGTACTGTCCATTACCAGCCATACACTTCACTTTTTCCCCTGTTTACCTTGGTCAGTTCTCCTCTCAAACACATGTCAATGGCTTTGGTTGTGATTGTAGGGTGTGCTTTCTCATCACTTTAAAAATCCATCATCTCACTGAATTCCAATATACTGCAATTTCCCAGAGGATATCTCAATGTGACATTATTCCTTCCCTCAGCATATTCACCCAACGGTCGATCTGAGATAGTCACGTCCCTGGCCATTTGCACAATGTGTTATTCAAACAAACACTGACAGAAACATTCAAAGAGGAGTTTGGAGAACATCACTTTTGCCAATGTGACTGTCCCAGATTATACAAAGACTGAAGTCTCCCAAAATGATCACAGTGCCTTTGCAGTACACAGGAATTCATTGGATTGTGTAACAGGGTTGAGCATTGAAATGCTGTTAGGCAGCCTCAAAACTCTTCTCCTGCTTGTGTTTTTGTCATGTGTTACCCAGAAACTGCATTCAGGCTGATTCAGCTGTATCATCTGAGGCCAAAATGCTTTCTCTGTACTGCCTTTGTTACCATTACTGTCAGGGTTACCCATCCTGCTCTCCCTGAGACCCCTCAAGGAGGTGTACCATAGAATATTCATGTTCCACCTTTTGTTCGCCGTGTCACCACTAAATCCCATTTATCTCCGTACCACAGTCCATCCACCTTTTTGCAGAGACTTTAGCCAGTCCAAAAAAAAGAACATTACGACTGACTCTTTCCACAATTTCTTATCACAGTCCAATTCACTGATGTACAGTTTCAGTTAAATTCTGTCTCTCCCTGATCCTTTCTGCTTGTCTTCAGCTACATTGCCATTTCTGTTTGGAGTTGGAAAGCTCCTTTCACCTGAACCCTGGCCCTGCATCCTCTCTGTCAGTGTAATGTCCTGCCCATAAGCCTGCCGACATGATTGGCCAGGACACTGGTCCCACCAATGTTATGTCTAATTCACTCATGGGATGTTGCTGTCTCTGGCTGGGCAGCATCGCATGCCCACCCCGAGCTGCCCTTGAGCTGAGTGTTTTGCTGGATCATTACAGAGAGTAGTTCAGAGTCAACCCCATCGCTCTGGGTCTGGATCATGTGTAGGCCAGACCCGCTGCCTATAACAGATTTCCCTTCCGAAAGGATATTAGGTAGTTAGATGGGTTATACTGGACACCGGCATTAACATCTGGATGAACAGTCAGGGGAGAATAGCACGAGGCCATCACCTGTCCTACTCATAGCTCAACTGTCAGTGAGTACTCATCCCAGTGCATCATGAATCACAACCCTTTCATCATGACCATTGTGTGATCCTGATACCGTCCTGCACTCTGGTGATATCACTCAGTCTCTCTCCATGTGGTATCCCTCACTGTGTGGGTCTAATTGCTGCCTCTGTCAACTTCTCTCGCTCTTGCAGCTACTCCAGATCCTGAGCCAACAGAATTCTCCACTCCAGAGAGACGCAGCAGCACAGGCCAGGGATGGTGACTGGGATTTTCCAGATCTCTGTGGGATTCAATGCCATTCTCCATGTGTAACCCTCACTGCATCAGTCTAATTTCCCATTCTGTTTGTTTCTCTATCTCCTGCAGGTAATCAGGATGTCCCTGTCTCAGCTGAATTCCTAACTCCTGTCTCGTCCATAACCACAACAAAGACGGTTGGTCAGTCAGAGAGAAATGGAGAGGGAGGTCTGGAACCTTCAGTAAATCCTGCAGCCGGTAAGAGCACTCACAGCAAACAGCACAGGGCCTTCTGTATTCAGACCTGGAAGACAGGCTATAGATACAGAGAGGAGGGTGACAGAGAGAAGGGGGACAGATACACAGCAACATTCTAGGCTACATTCCAACCATCCTGTGAGGGTCCTGCTCTCACCTCTGCTGTACTGGTCCTCACTGAGACATCTCTCTCTGTCTCTCTCTGACTCTGTCTCTTTTTCTCGATCCCCTCTCTCACACCCTCACTCCCTCACTCTCTATCTCTCACCCTCTCACTCCCATTCTCTCTCAGCCCCTCTCTCACCTTCTCTCTCTATCTCTCTTCCTCTCACTCACTCTCTCTCACCCACTCACTCACTCTCCACCTCATCCCTCTCGCTCACCTGAGTCTCTCTCTCTCTCTCTCTCCCCCGAGTGCCTCTCACTCATGTCCCTCTCTCTCTAGCTCGCCCTGTATCTCTCCATATCTCGCTCTCCCCCTCTGTCTATCTTTCTCTCTCTCTCACTTTCTCTCCCTTGTCCACTCATCGCACTCTCTCTTGATCTCTCAGACTCTCTCTCATTTCCGTCCCTTCACTACTCACTCACACTTGCACCTCTCTCTCTCTCGCTCAACCCTCTCTCGCCCGTCTCTCTTGCTCGCACCTCGCTCTCCCCATCTCTCACCCCTGACTCTCTCTATCCGCTTTCTCTCATTTTCACCCCCATCTCTGCCTCCTCTCTCCCCCACTCTCTCTCTCCCCACTCTCTCTCCCCACTCTCTCCCTCCTCTCTCTCCCCCCTCTCTCTCCCCCCTCTCTCTCACCCCGCTCTCTCACCCCGCTCTCTCACCCCCCTCTCACCGCGCTCTCACCGTCTCTCTCTCACACCCTCTCTCTACCCGTCACTCTCTCTCTCCCCACTCTGTCACCGAACCTTCTCCCCTCTCTCTCACTCTCCCCCACTCTCTATCCCCTCTCTCCCCTTCCTTCTCCCTTACCCCCTCACTCAACCCCACACTCTCCCCATCTGTCTTCCCCCACTTTCTCCCCCCTCTCTCGCCCCCTCTCTCACCCACTGATCTAACCCCCCCACTTTCACCCTCACTCTCTCGTCCGCTCTCACTGTCCCCCTCTCTCTCCCCCTCTCCCCTCTCTCCCCCCACCACACTCTCTCTCCCTCTATCTCTCCCCCTCACTCTCCCGCTCTCTCTTCCCCCTTTCTCTCCACACTCTTTCTTTCTGCCACCTCTCCCACTCTCTCTCCCCCTCTCTTGCCCGCTTTCTCACACCCCCGTCTCGCCCCCCTCACTCGCCACCCTCTCTCGCCCCCTCTCTCACCCGCTTTCTCACCCTCGCCCGACTTAGTCGCCACCGTCTCTCGCCCCCTCTCTCGCCCCATCTCTCTCCACCCTTCTCTCTCTACCCCCCTCTCTACCCTCTCTGTCTCGCACCCTCTCTCTCTCCTCCTCTCTCACCCCCTCTAGCCCACTCTCGCACTCCTCTCGCGCCCCCACTCTCCCCCTCTCTCTCCCCTCTCTCTCCCCTCTCTCTCCCCGTGCTCTCTCCCCCTCTCTCATCCCCTTTCTGTCCCCTCTCTAACCCCCTCCCTCGCCCCCTTCATCTCCCTCCCCCTCTCTCCTTCCATCTCTCCCCCCTCCCCGTCGCTCTGCCTGTCTCTCCCCACTCTCTCTCCCCCTCTCTCTCCCCTCCCTCTCCCTCTCTCTCCCCACTCTCTTCCCCTCTCTCTCCCTCACTGTCTTCCCCCTCAATCTCACCCCCCGCGCTCTCACCCCCGCTTTCTCACCCCCACTCTCTCACCAACCTCTCTCACTTTCTCTTCCCCCTTTCTCTACACACTCTTTGTCTCTGACCCCTCTTTCTCCCCCTCTCTCCCCCTCTCTTGCCCCCCTCTCTCATCCCCCCTCTCTCACCAAACTCTCTCATGGGCGGCACGGTGGCACAGTGGTTAGCACTGCTGCCTCACAGCGCCAGAGACCCGGGTTCAATTCCCGCCTAGGCGACACTCTGTGAGGAGTTTGCACATTCTCCCCGTGTCTGCGTGGGTTTCCTCCGGGTGCTCCGGTTTCCTCCCACAATCCAAAAATGTGCAGGTTAGGTGAATTCAACATGCTAAATTGTCCGTAGTGTTAGGTGAAGCGTTAAGTGTAGGAGTATGGGTCTGGATGGTATACGCTTCGGCGGGTCGGTGTGGACTTGTTGGGCCGAAAGGCCTGTTTCCACACTGTAAGTAATCTAATCTAATCTAAGTAATCTAAAAAAAAACCTCTCTCCCGCTCTCTCTCCCTCTCTATCTCTCCCCCTTCCCTCTCACTCTCTCGCTTTCTCTTCCCACTTTCTCTACACACTCTCTGTCTCTGACCCCTCTTTCTCCCCCTCTCCCCCCTCTTGCCCCCCCTCACCAAACTCTCTCCCCTCTCTCTCTCCCTCTCACTCTCCCGCTTTCTCTTCCCCCTTTCTCTCCACACTCTCTCTCTCTGCCCGCTCTCTCGCGCCTCTCTCTCTCGCCCCGTCTCTCCCCGTCTCTCCCCCCTCCTCGTCAATCTACCCGTCTCTCCCCCCTCTCTGCCCCTCTATCGCCCCCCCACTCTCTCCCCATTCTCTGCCCCCGCTCTCTCACCATCCCTCTCTCTCCACTCTCTCACCCTCTCTTTGTCTCTCTCGCCCTGTCTCTCCCCCTCTATCTCTCCCCCTCTATCTCTCCACCTCTCTCTCCCCTTCCCTCTCCCCTCTCTCTCCCCACCACTCCCTCCACTCTCTCTCCCTCTCTCTCTCACCCCCCTCACTCACATCCACACTCTCCCCATCTCTCTTTCCCCACTTTCTCACCACGCTTCTGCCCCTTCTCTCCCGCCCTCTCTCCCCTTTCTACCCACTCTCTCCCCTTCCTTCTCCCTCCCCCTCTCTCTCACCCCCTCACTCACCCCCACACTCTCCCCATCTCTCTTCCACCACTTTCTCCCCCCGCTCTCTGCCCCTCTCCCGTCCTCTCTCCCCCTCTCTCCCCCTCCCTCTCTCTCCCCCCACTCCCTCCCCTCTCTCTCCCTCTCTCTCTCCCCCCCACTCACCCCCACGCTCTCCCCCACACTCTGCCCATCTCTCTTCCCCCACTTTCTCACCACGCTTCTGCCCCCTCTCTCCCCTCTCTCCCCCTCCCTCTCTCTCCCCGTCTCTCTTGCCTCTCTCTCACCATCTCTCTCCTCCTCACTACCCCTCTCCCTTGCCCCTTCTCCCTTGCCTCCTCTCCTTCCTCCTTTCGCCCTCCCTCTCTCGCCCGTATCACTCTGCCCCTCTCTCTGCCCCTTTGTCTCCCCTCACTCTGTCGCCTCACTCTCCCTCCCTCTTTCACTTCCTCCCTCTCTCACCCCCTTCTCTCTCCCCTCTCTCCCCCCCATCTCTCTTCCCCCTCTCTATCTCTCTCTACCACCTCTCTCTCTTCCCTCTCTCTCCCCTCCACTCTCCCCGCCTCTCTCCCCTCCTCTCTCCCCTTCTCTCTACCGTCTCTCTCAGCGCCTCTCTTGGCATCTCTCTCTCGCACCCCCTACCCCTCACTCTCTCTCTCTCCCCCTCTCTCTCTTCACTAAATCTCCCCCACTCTGTCATCTAGTTCTCTCCCACTCTCTCTCACTCCCTTCCTCCCTAACCCTCTCCCTCCACCACTCTCTACCCCACTCTCTCTCCCTCCACTCTCTCTTCCTCTCTCTCCCCCTCTCTCTCCCCTCTCTCTCCCCCTCTCTCTCCCTCGATTCTCTGTCCCCCTCCTTCTGGCACCCACTCTCTCCTCTCACTCTTCACCCCGACTCTCCCCTCTCTCTCCCCCCTCTGTCTCCCCTCTCTCTCTCTCTCTGTCGATTCTCTGTCCCCCTTCCTCTGTTCCCCTCCCTCTGTCCCCCTACCTCTGGCCGCCTCCCTCTCTCCTCTCTCTCCTCTCTCTCTCCCCCCCGACTCTCCCCCTCTCACCCCCACTCTGCCCCTCTAACCCCTCTCTCCTTTCCCCTTCTCTCCCCTTCTCTCTCCACTCTTTCTACCCCATCTCTCATCCACTCTCTCTATCCCCGTCTCTCTCTACCCCGCTCACCTTCTCTCTCTACCCCTCAAACTCTCTCTTCCCCCCTCACTCTTCACCAAGTCTGTCGCCTAAATCTCTCCCCCTCTCTCTCTCCGTCTCTCACTCCCTAACTCTCTCACCCTCTCACTCTCCCCTCTCTCTGCCCCTCTCTCTCCCCCCACTCTCACCCTCTTTCAGTCCACCTCACTCCACCTCCCTCGCCCCCTTCCTCTCCTTCCCACACTCTCTCCCCGCCTCTCCCCCTCTCCCCGTCGCTCTCCCCGTCGCTCTCCCCGTCTCTCTACCCTTCTATCTGCCCCTCCCTCTCCCCCTCTCTCTCCCCCTCACTCCCCACTCTCTTTCCCCACTCTCACCCCCATCTCTCTCCCCTTTCTCTCCCCCCGCTCTCACCCCCTCTCTGTCCGCCTCTCTCCCCCTCCCTCGCACCTTCCTCTCCATCCCCCTCTCTCGCCCCGTCTCTACCCCCCTCTCTCCCCCTCACTCTTCCCTCTCTCTCCCCCACTCTCTTCCCCTCCTCTCTCCCCATCTCTCTCCCCTCTCTCTCACCCCACTCTCACCCCCTTTCTGTCCCCCCTCTCTCACCCTCCCTCGCACCTTCCTCTCCCTTCCCCTCTCTCTCTCCCTGTCTCTCCTCCTCCCTCTCCCCATTCTCTCCCCCTCTCTCTCCCCATCTCTCTCCCCCCACTATCTCTCCCTCTCTCTCCAGCCCACTGTCTGCCCTCCCTCTCACACCCCGCTCTCACCCCCGCTCTCTCATCCCCCTCCCTCCCCCTCTCTCCCTCTCACTCTCCTGCTCTCTCTTCCCCCATTTTTCTCCACACTCTCTCTCTCTGCCCCCTCTCTCCTCCCTCTCTCACCCCCCACTCTCGCCTCCTATATCGCCCCCTCTCTCCCCCCCACTCCCTCTGTCTCTCTCCCACCTCTCCCCGTCACTTTACCCGTCTCTCTCCCCCTCCCCCTCCTCCTCTCTCTCCTCCTCTTTCACTCCACCACTCTCTCCCCTCTTGCTCCCCCACTCTCTGCCCCCTCTCTCTAACACCCCGCTCTCTTAACACCGCTCTCTCACCCCGTCTCTCTCACCTCCCTCTCTCACCTCTCTCTCACCCTCTCTTTCTCTCTCTCACCCTGTCTCTCCCCCTCTATCGCTCCCCCTCTCTCTCCCTCACACTCTCCCGCTCTCTCTTCCGCCTTTCTCTCCAAACTCTCTCTCTCCCCCATCTCTCCCCTCTCTCTCCCCTCTCTCTTCCTGCTCTCTCTACTCCCCCTCCCCCCTCTCCCCCTCTCACCCCCTGTCTCGCCCCCTCTCACCCCCTGCCTCGCCCCCTCTCTCGCCACCCTCTCTCACTCCCCTCTTTCTCTACCCATCTCTCTCGGATCCTCTCTCACCCCCTCTCGCCACCCCCCTTGCCCGCCTCTCTCGCCCCTCTCGTGCTCCCCTGTCCCCTTTCTCTCCCGCTCACTCTCGCCGTCTCTTTCCCCATCACTCTCCCCATCTCTCTCCCTTCTCACTCCCTGAGCTCTCTCACCGCTCTCTCACCCCCTTTCTGTCCCCCCTACACCTCCCTCGCCCCCTTCGTCTCCCTTTTCATCTCTCTCCCCGTCTCTCTCCCCCTCTCCCTGTCGCTCTCCCCGTCTCTCCCCCCTCTCCCCCCTCTCTCACCCCCTCTCTCTCCCCCTCTCTCTCCCTCTCCCTCTCCCCCTCCCTCTCTCCTCTCCTCTCTCTCCCCCTCTACCCCCTCTCTCCCCCTCTCTCTCTCATTCCCTGCACTCTCACCCCCGCTCTCTCGTCCCCGCTCTCTTACCACCGCGCTCTCACCCCTCTATCTCACCTCCCTCTAAACCCTCTCTCACCCTCTCTTTCTCTCACTCGCCCTGTCTCTCCCCCTCTATCACTCCCCCTCTCTCTCCCTCTCACTCTCCCGCGCTCTCTTCTGCCTTTCTCTCCACTGTCTCTCTCTCTCTCCGCCCCTGCCTCACCCCTCTCTCTACCCTCTCTCTCCCTGCTCTCTCTACACCCCCTCTCCCCCTGCCCTGCCACCCTCTCACGCCCCCTCTCTCTCCCCCTCTCTCGACCCCTCTCTCCCCCTCTCTCTACCCTTCTCTCTCGCATCCTCACTCCCCCTCTCTCTCCCCTCTCTCTCACCCCCTCTCTCGCCCCCTCTCCACCCTCTCTCTCCCTCTCTCTCCCCCACTCTCTGCCCCCCTCTCTCATTTCCCGCTCTCTCGCCCCCGCTCTCTCACCCCTGCTCTCTCGCCCCGTCTCTCCACTCTCTCTCCCCCTCTCTCTCTTACCCTCTCTCTCCCCCTCTATCTCTCCCCCACTTTCTCACTCTCACTCTCCTGCTCTCTTTTCTACCTCCCCACACTCTCTCTCTCTCTGCCCCCTGTCTCTCCACATTTCTTTCACCCATCTCCCTCTTTCTCGCACCCCTCTCTCACCCTCCTGTCTCGCCCCACTCTCTCGCCACCCACTCTCATCCCCTCTCTTGTCCCTTCTATCGCCCCCCTAACTCTCCCCTGTCTCTCCCCAATCTCTCCCCGTGTCTCCCGCCTCTCCCCCTCTCTCCCGCCTCTCTCTCCCCTCCCTCTCCCCCTCTCTCTCCCACCCTCTCTCTCCCACCCTCTCTCTCGCACCCTCTCTCTCCCTCTCTCTCTCCCCCGCTCTTTCTCCCCTCTCTCTCACCCCATCTCGCCCCCTTGCCCGCCTCTCTCGTCCACTCTCGTGCTCTCTCTCTCCCCTCTCTCACCCCCTTTCTGTCCCCCTCTCTCCCCCTCCCTTGCCCCCTTCCTCTCCCTCCCCCTCTCTCCCCCTGTCTCTCCCCCCTCTCCCCATCGCTCTCCCCGTCTCTCCTCCCTCTCCTCCTGTCTCCCATTCTCTCTGCCCCTTCCCTCTCCCCTCTCTCTCCCTCTCTCTCTCAACCCCCTCACTCACCCCTACCCTCTCCCCATCTCTCTTCCCCCACTTTCTCCCCCCGCTCTCTTCCCCTCTCTCCTCTCTCCCCCTCTCTCTCCACGCTCACTCTCTCTCCCCCTCTCTCTTGCCTCTCTCTCTCCCCGTCTCTCTCCTTCTCTCTCCTCCTCTTCCTTGCCCCTTCTCCCTTGCTTCCTTCCCACTTTCACCCTCCCTCTCTCGCCCATTCTCTCTGCCCCTCTCTCTGCCCCTCTCTCTCCCCTCACTCTGTCACCTCGCTCTTTCTCCCTCTCTCACTCCCTCCCTCTCTCACCCCCTCTCTCTCCCTTCTCTCTCCCCCTCTCTCCCCCATCTCTCTTCCCCCTCTCTATCTCTCTCTACCGCGTCTCTCTCTTTCCCCTCTCTCCCCCCTCTCCCCCTCTTTCCCCTCTCTCTTCCCTCCTCTCTCCCCTTCTCCCTACCGTCTCTCTCAGCCCCTCTCTCGGCACCTCTGTCTCGCACCCCCTCTCTCTACCCCTCACTCTCTCTCCCCTCTCTCTTCACTAACTCTCTCCCCCACACTGTCACCTAACTCTCACCCCTCTCTCTCACTCCCTCCCTCTCTCCCTCCCTAACCCTCTCCCTCCACCATTCTCTCCACCACTCTCTCCCCCCACTCTCTCCCCCACTCTCTCCCCACTCTCTCTCCCCACTCTCTCCCCCACTCTCTCTCCCCACTCTCTCCCCTACTCTCTCTCCCCCACTCTCTCTCCACTCTTTCTCACTCCCTCCCTCCCTAACCCTCTCTCTCCTCCACTCTCTCTCCCCCACTCTCTCTCCCACTCTCTCTCCCCCCACTCTCTCCCCCCACTCTCTCCCCCTCTCTCTCTCCTATCTATCTCCCCCTCTCTCTCTCCCTCGATTCTCTGTCTTTCTCCCTCTGTCCCCCTTCCTCTGCCCCCCTCCCTCTGGCTCCCACTCTCTCCTCTCTCTCTCCACCCCGACTCTCCCCTCTCTCTCTCCCCCACTCTCCCCTTCTCTCTCCCCCTCTCTCCCCCCCTCTCTCCCTCCATTCTCTGTCCCCCTCCCCTATGTCCCCCTCTCTCTGTCCCCCTCCCTTTGTTCCCCTGCCTCTGGCCCCTTCGCTTTGTCCCCCTCTCTCTCCTCCTCTCTCTCCCCCACTGTCTCCCCTCTCTCTCTCCCCTCTCTATCTCCCCCCTCTCTCTCACTCCATTCTCTGGCCCCCTCCCTCTGTCCCCCTCTCTCTCCTCCTCTCACCCTTCCCCACTCTCACCCCACTCTCACCCCCACTCTCTCTCTCCACTCTCTCACACACTCTCTCTCCCCTCCCTCTCTCCCCCTCTCTCTCCCTCCATTCTCTGTCCCCTCCCTCTGCCCCCCTCCCTCTGTCCCCCTCCCTCTCCCCCACTCTCTTTCCCCACTCTTTTTCCCCACTCTCTCCACCACGCTCTACCCCCACTCTCACCCCCATCTCTCTCCCCTCTCTCTCTCCTCCGCTCTCACCCCCTTTCTGTCCCCCTCTCTCCCCCTTCCTCGCACCTTTCTCTCCCTCCCCCTCTCTCGCTCTGTCTCTCCCCTCTCCCACCGTCGTTCTCCCTGTCTCTCTCCCCCTCTCACTCTCCCCTCTCTCTCCCCCACTCTCTTCCCCCACTCTCTGCCCCATCTCTCTCCCCGCTCTTCCCCCGCTCTCACCCTCTTTCTGTCCCCCCTCTCTCACCCTCCCTCGCACCTTCCTCTCCCTCCCCCTCTCTCCCCCCTCTCCCTGTCACTCTCCCCATCTCTCTCCCCCTCTCTCTCGCCCTCTCCGTCTCTCTTCCCCCTCCCTATCTCTCTCTCTGCCGCCACTCTCTCTTCCCCCTCTCTCCATACCCCTCTCCCCCCTTTAACTCCTCTCTCCCCCTCTCCCCTCCTCTCTCCCCTTCTCTCTACCCTCTCTCTCTTACCTTCTCTCTCTGCACCTCTCTCTCTCACCCACTCTCTCTCTCTGCACCTCACTCTTCCTCCCCTCTCTCTTCACTAACTCTCCCCCGACTCTGTCACCTAAATCTCTCCCCTCTCTCTCCAACCCTCTTCCTCCCTCACTCTCTCCCTCACTCTCTCCCCCACTCTCTCCCCACACTCTCTCCCCGTCCCTCTCTCCCCCTCTCTCTCCTCCTCTCTCTTTCCCTCCACTCTCTGTTCCCCTTCCTCTGTCCCTCTCTCTCTGTCCGCCTCTCTCTCCTCTCTGTCCCCCACTCTCCCCCTCTCCCCGCCTCCCCTTCTCTCCCCCTCCTTTCCCCCCTCTCTCTCTACCCCACTGTCTCACCACCTCTCTCTATGTCTCTCTCTCTACCCCGCTCACCCCCTCTCTCGACCCCCAATCTCTCTCCTATCTCTCTTCACTAACTCTCTCTCCCACTCTGTCGTCTCAATCTCTCCCTCTATTTCCCTCTCTCACTCCCTGCCTCCCTCATGCTCTCACTCTCTCCTCTCTTTCACCACTCTCTTTCCCCACTCTCTCCCCTACTCTCTTCACCCACTCTCACACCATCTCTCTCCCCTCTCTCTCTCCCTCTCTCTCTCGTCCCCCTCTTTATCTCTCCACTCTCTCTCCCCTTCCTCTCTCACCATCTCACTCTCCCCCTCTCTCTCTTTCCCACTCTCTCTGCACTGTCTCTCCCAATCTCACTCCCCCTCTTCCTCTCCCCCTTTCTCTGTCCCCTTCTCTTCCCACACCCCCCTGTCTTTCCCCTTTTCTCAACACCGACTCACACCCTCTCTCTCACCCCCTCTCCCACACCCTCTCTCACACCCTCTCTCTCCCCATTCTCACTCGCCCCCTGTCACCCCCTCTATCAAACCCCGTCTCACCCCACTCTCACACTCTATTTCTCCCCCTCCCTCCCACCTCACGCCAACCGCTCTCTCCCTAAACTCTCTCCCCTTTCTCTCCCCATCTCTCTGCCCCTTTCTTTCGCCCCCTCTCTCATCCCAGTCTCTCTACCTTCTCTCCCCTCTCTCACTCCCTCTCTCTCCCCACTCTCTCTCTCCCCACTTTCTTTCAACCCCTCTCTCTCGCCCCACTCTCTCTCGCACCCGTTCTCTCCCACTCTCTCTCCCCACTCTCTCTTGCCCCACTTTCTTTCAACCCCTCTCTCTCGCCCCACTCTCTCTCGCCCCCTCTCTTTCAACCGCTCTCTCTCGCCCCTCTCTCTCACCCCCCTCTCCCGCCCCCTCTCTCTTGCTCCCTCTCTCTCGCCTCACTCTCTCTCGCCCCACTCTCTCTCGCCCCCTCTCTTTCAATCCTTCTCTCTCGCCCCACTCTCTCTCACCCCCTCTTTCATCTCCTCTCTCGCCCTCCCTCTCTCGCCCCCTCTCTCTCGCCCCACTCTCTCTCGCCCCCTCTCTTTCAACCCCTCTCTCTCTCGCTCACACTCTCTCACCCCCTCTCTTTCAACCACTCTCTCTCGCCCCCTCTCTCTCAGCCTTTCTCTCCACCCATTTCTCACCACCCATCTCTCTTCGCACATCTCTCTCCCCTCTCTCTGCCCCTCTGTCTCCCACCCCTCTCTCCCCTCACTCTCTACCCCATCTCTCCCCCTCACTCTCTCCTCCCACTCTCTCCCCTCTCTCCCCCTCTCTCTCTGCACCTCTCTTGCCCCTCTCTCTCGCCTTTCTCTCTCACCCCCTCTCTCTCCTCCCACTCTCTCTCCCACTCTCTCTCCCCCTCTCTCTCCCACTCTCTCTCCCCCCTCTCATAGCTTCTCTCAACCCCTCTCTCACCACCTCTCTCACACCATCTATCTCCCCCCCCCCCTTTCTCTCTCCCCTCTCTCTCTTCCACTCTCTCTACCCCCCTCTGTCTCTCTCTCCCTCGGTCTATACCCCTGTTTCTCTACCCTCTCTCTCTCCCCTCTCTTCCCACCCCTCTCTCTTCCCCCTCTCTCCATCTCCCCTTTTTCTCGCCCCACTCTCTCTCCTCTCTCTCCTTCCCCTTTCTTTCTCCCTCCCCTCTCTCCTTCACCTCTCTCTCCGTTCTCTTACCCTGCTCTCTTACCCCGCTCTCTTACCCCAGTCTCTCTCCCCTCTCACCCAACGCACTCTCACCCCCACTCTCCCCACACACTCTCCACCCCCACTCTACCCACCCACTTTCCCTCCCCCACTATTTCACCCCAGTCTCTCCCCATCAGTCTCTCCCCCCACTCTCTCCCTCACTCTCTGCACCCTCTCTCTCCCCTCTCAATCTCCCCCTCTCTCCCTCTCTCTCAACGCCTCTCTCTCCCCCTCTCTCTTCCACATCACTCTCCCCCTCTGTCCCACCCCTCTCTCCCCCACTCTCTACCCCACTCTCTCTCCCTCACTCTTTCCCATCTCTTTCCCCCCTCTCTCCCCTCTCTCTCTTCCCCACTCTTGCCCCCTCTCCCCCCTCTCCCCCTCTCTCTCCCCGCTCTCTCCCCTACTCTCTCCCCACTCTTTCTCCCCCCTCTAACCCCCCTCCCCCTCTCTCTCCACCTCTCTCCCCTCTCTCACCGTCTCTCCCCACCGCCCTTGCCCCTGTCTCTCACCCTACTCACCCCCCTCTCTTCCCCCTCTCTCTCCCCACTCTCTCCCCTACTCTCTCTCCCCCACTCTCTCCTCCTCTCTCGCGCCCTCTCTCTCCCTCTCCCCTCTCTCCCGCCTGTCTCTCCCCCTCTCTCTTCCCTCTCTCTCTCCCCTCTCCCCCCTCTGTCTCGCCCAGCTCTCGCATCCTCTCTTTCGCCCATCTCTCGCCCATCTCTCGCCCGTCTCTCGCCCCCTGTCTTGCCCTCCTGTCTCGCCCCTCCTCTCTCGGTCCCTCTTTCACCCTACCCTCGCCCCCTCTCTCGCTCCCCACTCTTGTCCCCACTCTCACCCCACCATTGTCTCCACTCTCGCCCCTCTCTCTCCCCCTCTCTCTCACCCCTTCTCTCTCCCCTCTCTGCAGATCTCCCTCTCCCCTTCTCTCTCCCCTCTGTCTCTCCACCTCTCTCTCCATCGTCTCTCTACTCTCCTCTCTCTTCCCCCTCTCTTTACCTCCCTCTGTCTCTCTCCCCACTCTCTACTCTCTCTTCCGATCCCACTTCCCTCTCCAATTCCCTCTCTATCTCCCCGCTCTCAATCTCCCCTTTCTCCCCTTCTCCCCTCCCCCTGCATCCCCCTCTCTCCCCACTTTCTCCCCCACTCTCTCTCTCCCCGCGCTGTGTCCCCTCCCTCTCACCCCTCTCTCCCCCCTCCACTCACCCCCTTCCCTTTCCCGACCCCTCTGTCGACCCCTCTCTCGCCCCCCTCTCCCTCTGCCCCTCCCTCTTCCCCCTCGCTCTGCTCCCCTCTCCCAGCCCCCTCTCCCTGCCGCTCTCTCTCCCCCTCTATCTCTCTCTCCCTCACTCTGTCCAGCTCACTCTCTCCCCTCTCTCTCTGTCTACTCCCTCCCACTCTCTCTCCCTCTCCCCTACTTCTCCCCGCTCTCCCACTCGCTCTCTACCCCCTCTCTCTCTTCCCCTTCTCTCTGCGCCCTCTCTCTCCACGCCTCTCTCTATCCCATCTCTCCTCCTCCTCCTCCCTTTCCCCCTCACTCCCTCTCTCTCTCTTCCTCACTATCTCTCTCCCCCTCATTCTCTCTTCACTAACTCTCTCACCAACTCTGTCACCGAACTCTCTCCTCTCTCTCTTCCTCTCTCACCCCTTCCCTCTCTCAATCCCTCCCTCACTCACCCTCTCACTCTCCCCATCTCTCCCTCTCCCGTCTCCCCCTCCCGTCTCACCCGCTCTCTCTCCTCTCTCTCTCCCCTCTCTCTCCCCTCCTCTCTCTTCCCTCCTCTCTCTCCCCTCCTCTCTATCCCCTCTCTCCCTCTTTCTCCCCCTCTCTCTCCCCTCTCTCTCCCCTCCTCTCTCTCCCATCTCTCCACCGTCTGTCTCCCCCGTCTCTCCCCCTCTCTCTCCCCAATCTTTCTCCTCCCTCTCTTGACCTCCTCTCTCTGCCCCCCTCTCTCTCTGTGCCCCACTTTCATTGTCCCCACTCTGTCCCCCTCGCAATGTCCACGCGCTCTCTGTCCTACCTGACTCTCTGTCACCCCTCTCTCTGTCCCCACCCTCTCCGTTCTCCTCTCTCTGTGCCCCCACTCTCTGTCCACCCTCTCTGTCCCCGCTCTCTCTCCATTCCTCCCTCTGTCCCCGTCTCTCTGTCCCCCCTCTCACTCCATTGCACTCTCTCTGTCCCCCCTCTCTCTGCCCCCCCTCCCTGTCCCCCTCTCTCTGGCCCCCTCTCTCTCCGTTCCCCTCTCTCTGTCCACCTCCTCTCTGTCCCCCTCCTCTCTGTGCACCCTCCTCTCTATCCCCCCTCTCTCTGACCCCTCTCTCTGCCCACTCTCTCTGGCCCCCCATTCACTGTCCCCCTCTCTGTCCATCCTCTCTCTCTCCCCATCTCTCCCCTCCCTCTCTCCCCCCACTCTCTTGCCTCCCTCTCTCTCTGCCCCCTCTCTCACTGACTGCCCCTCTCTCTGTCTCCCACTCTCTCTCCCCACTCTCTGTCCCTTCATTTCTCTGTACCCCTCTCTCAATGCCCCCGTCTCTCTCCGTTGCCCTTTCTCTGTCCTCCTCTCTGGCCCCCTCCTCTCTGTCACCCTCTCTCTGTCCCCCTCTCTCTGTCCCCCCTCTCTCTGCCCCCCCCCCGACCCTCCTCTCTGTCCCCACTCTCTGTCCCCATCTCTCTGGCCCCCACTCTCTCCGTTCCCCCTCTCTTGCCCCCGCTCTCTCTCTGCCCCTTATCTCTCTGACCGCCCCTCTCTCTGTGTGCCCCTCTCTCTCCGTTCACCTCTCTCTGTCCTCTCTCTCTCTGTCCTCCAATTCTCTGTCCCCCTGTCTCTGTCCCCCTCTCTCTGTCCCCCTCTCTCCGTTCCCCTCTCTCTGTCCCCACTCTCTCTGTCCCCCTCTCTCTGTCCCCCCTCAGTCCGCTTCTCTCTGCCCCCGTCTCTGTGTCCACCCTCTTTCTATCCCCCCTCTCTCTGTCACCCTCTCTCCCTGTCACACATCTCTCTGTCCCCCCTCTCTCTGTCCCCCTCTCTCCCTGTCACCCACTCTCTGTCCCCCTTGTCTCTGACCCCCTCCTCTCTGTCCCCTCCTCTCTGTCCCCTACTCTCTGTCCCCCCTCTTTTCTGTCCCCCTCTCTCTCTGCCCCCTCTCTCTGTCTGCCCAATCACTGTCCCGCTCTCTGTCCACCCTCTCTCTCTCTTCCCCCTCTTTTTAACCCCCTTTCTCTCCCCATCTCTTCCCTCACTCTCTCCCACCACTCTCTTGCCCCCCTCTCTCTGCCCCTTCTCTCTCTGACCGTCCCCCTCTCTCTGTCCCCCGACTCTCTGTACACCTCTCTCTCGGTTCACCTCTCTCTGTCCCCCCTCTCTCTGTCCCCGCTCTCTCTGTCCCCCCTCTCTCTGTACCACTTTCTCTGTCCACCCTCTCTGTGTCCCCCTCTTTCTCCGTTCCCTCACTCTGTCCCCCCTCTCTGTCTCCCCTCTCTCTGTCGCCCCTCTCTCTGACCCACTCTCTCTGTCCCCCTCTCTCTGTCCCTCTCTCTCCCTGTCACCCCTCTCTCTGCCCCCCCTCTCTTTGTCCCCACTCTCTCTCTGTCCCCCTATCTCTGTCTCCACTCTCTCTCTGTCCCCCCTCACTGTACCCCCTGCTCTGTCACCCTCCTCCCTGTTCCCACTCTCTCTGTTCACCCCTCTCTCTATACCCTCCTCTCACTCTGTCCCCATCTCGCTGTCCCCCCTCTCTTTGTCCCCACTCTCTCTCTATCCCCCTTTCTCTGTCTCCACTCTCTCTCTGTCCCCCCTCTCTGTACCCCCTGGTCTGTCACCCTCCTCTCTGTCTCCACTCTCTCTGTCCCCCTTTCTCTGTCACACCTCTCTCTCCGTTCACCTCTCTCTGTCCTCCCTCTCTCTGTCCTCCTTCTCTCTGTCCCCCTCTCTCTGTCCCCCTCTCTCTCCGTTCCCCTCTCTCTGTCCCCCCTCTCTCTGTCCCCACTCTCTCTCTGTCCCCCTATCTCTGTCTCCACTCTCTCTGTCCCCCCTCTCTGTACCCCCTGCTCTGTCACCCTCCTCTCTGTTCCCACTCTCTCTGTTCACCCCTCTCTCTCCCCTCCTCTCACTCTGTACCCATCTCGCTGTCCCCCCTCTCTTTATCCCCACTCTCTCTCTGTCCAGATTTCTCTGTCTCGACTCTCTCTCACTGTCCCCCCTCTCTGTACCCCATGGTCTGTCACCCTCCTCTCTGTATCCACTCTCTCTGTCCCCCTCTCTCTGTCCCCCCTCTCTCTCTGTTCACCTCTCTCTGTCCTCCCTCTCTCTGTCCTCCTTCTCTCTGTCCCCCTCTCTCTGTCCCCCTCTCTCTCCGTTCCGCTCTCTCTGTCCCCCCTCTCTCTCCGTTCCCCTCCCTCTGTCCCCCCTCTCTCTATCCCCCTCTCTCTGTCCCCCTCCTCTCTATCCCCCTCTCTCTGTCCCCCCTCTGTCCCACCTTTCTATGACCCCCTCTCTCTGTCCCCCCTCTTTCTGTATCCCCTCTCTCTGTCCCCCTCTCTCCATGTCAACCCTCTCTCTCTGTCCCCCCTCTCTCTGTCCCCACTCTCTCTCTCTGTCTCCCTCTCTCTCTGTCCCCCTCTCAATGGCTCCCTCTCTGTCCCTCCTCTCTCTGTCCCCCCCTCTGTCCCCCCTCTCTGACCCCCCTCTCTCTGTCCTCCCTCTCTCTGTCCTTCTCTCTCTGTCCCCCTGTCTCCCTGTCACCCCTCTCTCTGTCCCCCTTCTCTCTGTCCTCCTCCTCTCTGTCCCCCTCCACTCTGTCCCCCTCCTCTCTGTCCCCCCACCTCTTTTGTCCCCCACTCACTGTCCCCCTCTCTATCCACCCTCTCTCTCTCTTCCCACTCTTTTTAGCCCCCTCTCTCTCTCCATCTCTTCCCTCCCTCTCTCCCCCCACTCTCTTGCCCCTCTCTCTGTCTGCCCCTTCTATCTCTGACTGCCCCTCTCTCTCTCTGTCCCCACTCTCTTTTTCCCCCCTCTCTCTGTACCACTCTCTCTGTCCCCCCTCTCTCTGTGCCCCTCTCGGTCTGTTCACCTCTCTTTGTCCTTCCTCTCTCTGTCCCACTCTCTCAGTCCCCCTCTCTCTCCGTTACCCTCTCTCTGCCCCCCTCTCTCTATCCCCCTCTGTCTGTCCCCCTTCTCTCAATCCCCCTCTCTCTGTACCCCCTCTGTCTCCCCTCTCTCCGTCCCCCCTCTCTCTGTCCCCCCTCTCTCTGTCCCCCTCTCTCCCTGTCACCCCTCTCTCTCTGTCCCCACTCTCTCTCTGTTCCCCTATCTCTGTCTTCACACTCTCTCTGTGTTCCCCTGTCTGTACCCCCTGCTCTGTCACCCTCCTCTCTGTTCCCACTCTCTCTGTCCACCCCTTTCTCTGTACCCTCCTCTCACTCTGTCCCCATCTCTCTGTCCACCCCCCTCTCTCTGTCCCCACTCTCTCTGTCCCCCTATCTCTGCCCCCCCTCTCTGACCCCCCTCTCTGTAACCCATGGTCTGTCACCCTCCTCTCTCTCCCCACTCTCTCTGTCACCTTCTTATTCTGTCCCTTCCTCTCCCTCTGTACCTCTCTCTCTGTCCCCCTCTCTCTGTCCCCCCTCTCTCTCCGTTCACCTCTCTCTGTCCTCCCTTTCTCTGTCATCCTTCTCTCTGTCCCCCTCTCTCTGTCCCCCTCTCTCTCCGTTCCCCTCTCTCTGTCCCCCTCTCTCTCCGTTCCCCTCCCTCTGTCCCCCCTCTCTCTATCCCCCTCTCTATGTCCCCCTGCTCTCTATCCCCCTCTCTCTGTCCCCCCTTTCTCTGTCCCCCCTCTCTCTGTCCCCCCTCTCTCTGTCCCCCCTCTTTCTGTATCCCCTCTCTGTGTCCCCCTCTCTCTATGTCACCCCTCTCTCTGTCCCCCTCTCTCTCTGTCCCCACTCTCTCTCTGTCTCCCTCTCTCTCTGTCCCCTCTCTCAATGCCCCCCTCTCTGTCCCCCTCTCTCTGTCCCCCCTCTGTCCCCCCTCTCTGTTCCCCCTCTATCTGTCCCCCCTCTCTCTGTCTCCCCCTCTCTGTCCCCCTTTCTCCCTGTCCCCCCACTATCTCCGTTCCCCTCTCTCTGTCCCCCCTCTCTGTCTCCCCTCTCTCTGTCGCCCCTCTCTCTGACCCACTCTCTCTGTCCCCCCTCTCTCTGTCCCCCTCTCTCCTTGTCACCCCTCTCTCTGACCCCCCTCTCTGTACCCTCTGCTCTGTCACCCTCCTTTCTCTTCCCACTCTCTCTGTTCACCCCTCTCTCTGTACCCTCCTCTCATTCTGTCCCCATCTCGCTGTCCCCCCTCTCTTTGTCCCCACTCTCTCTGTCCCCCTTTCTCTGACTCCACTCTCTCTCTGTCCCCCCTCTCTGTACCCCCTGGTCTGTCACCCTCCTCTCTGTTTCCACTCTCTCTGTCCCCCTCTCTCTGTGCCCCCTCTCTCTCCGTTCACCTCCCTCTGTCCTCCCTCTCTCTGTCCTCCTTCTCGCTGTCCCCCTCTTTCTGTCCCCCTCTCTCTCTGCCCCCTCTCTCTGTCTGCCCAATCACTGTCCCGCTCTCTGTCCACCCTCTCTCTCTCTTCCCCCTCTTTTTAACCCCCTTTCTCTCCCCATCTCTTCCCTCACTCTCTCCCACCACTCTCTTGCCCCCCTCTCTCTGCCCCTTCTCTCTCTGACCGTCCCCCTCTCTCTGTCCCCCGACTCTCTGTACACCTCTCTCTCGGTTCACCTCTCTCTGTCCCCCCTCTCTCTGTCCCCGCTCTCTCTGTCCCCCCTCTCTCTGTACCACTTTCTCTGTCCACCCTCTCTGTGTCCCCCTCTTTCTCCGTTCCCTCACTCTGTCCCCCCTCTCTGTCTCCCCTCTCTCTGTCGCCCCTCTCTCTGACCCACTCTCTCTGTCCCCCTCTCTCTGTCCCTCTCTCTCCCTGTCACCCCTCTCTCTGCCCCCCCTCTCTTTGTCCCCACTCTCTCTCTGTCCCCCTATCTCTGTCTCCACTCTCTCTCTGTCCCCCCTCACTGTACCCCCTGCTCTGTCACCCTCCTCCCTGTTCCCACTCTCTCTGTTCACCCCTCTCTCTATACCCTCCTCTCACTCTGTCCCCATCTCGCTGTCCCCCCTCTCTTTGTCCCCACTCTCTCTCTATCCCCCTTTCTCTGTCTCCACTCTCTCTCTGTCCCCCCTCTCTGTACCCCCTGGTCTGTCACCCTCCTCTCTGTCTCCACTCTCTCTGTCCCCCTTTCTCTGTCACACCTCTCTCTCCGTTCACCTCTCTCTGTCCTCCCTCTCTCTGTCCTCCTTCTCTCTGTCCCCCTCTCTCTGTCCCCCTCTCTCTCCGTTCCCCTCTCTCTGTCCCCCCTCTCTCTGTCCCCACTCTCTCTCTGTCCCCCTATCTCTGTCTCCACTCTCTCTGTCCCCCCTCTCTGTACCCCCTGCTCTGTCACCCTCCTCTCTGTTCCCACTCTCTCTGTTCACCCCTCTCTCTCCCCTCCTCTCACTCTGTACCCATCTCGCTGTCCCCCCTCTCTTTATCCCCACTCTCTCTCTGTCCAGATTTCTCTGTCTCGACTCTCTCTCACTGTCCCCCCTCTCTGTACCCCATGGTCTGTCACCCTCCTCTCTGTATCCACTCTCTCTGTCCCCCTCTCTCTGTCCCCCCTCTCTCTCTGTTCACCTCTCTCTGTCCTCCCTCTCTCTGTCCTCCTTCTCTCTGTCCCCCTCTCTCTGTCCCCCTCTCTCTCCGTTCCGCTCTCTCTGTCCCCCCTCTCTCTCCGTTCCCCTCCCTCTGTCCCCCCTCTCTCTATCCCCCTCTCTCTGTCCCCCTCCTCTCTATCCCCCTCTCTCTGTCCCCCCTCTGTCCCACCTTTCTATGACCCCCTCTCTCTGTCCCCCCTCTTTCTGTATCCCCTCTCTCTGTCCCCCTCTCTCCATGTCAACCCTCTCTCTCTGTCCCCCCTCTCTCTGTCCCCACTCTCTCTCTCTGTCTCCCTCTCTCTCTGTCCCCCTCTCAATGGCTCCCTCTCTGTCCCTCCTCTCTCTGTCCCCCCCCTCTGTCCCCCCTCTCTGACCCCCCTCTCTCTGTCCTCCCTCTCTCTGTCCTTCTCTCTCTGTCCCCCTGTCTCCCTGTCACCCCTCTCTCTGTCCCCCTTCTCTCTGTCCTCCTCCTCTCTGTCCCCCTCCACTCTGTCCCCCTCCTCTCTGTCCCCCCACCTCTTTTGTCCCCCACTCACTGTCCCCCTCTCTATCCACCCTCTCTCTCTCTTCCCACTCTTTTTAGCCCCCTCTCTCTCTCCATCTCTTCCCTCCCTCTCTCCCCCCACTCTCTTGCCCCTCTCTCTGTCTGCCCCTTCTATCTCTGACTGCCCCTCTCTCTCTCTGTCCCCACTCTCTTTTTCCCCCCTCTCTCTGTACCACTCTCTCTGTCCCCCCTCTCTCTGTGCCCCTCTCGGTCTGTTCACCTCTCTTTGTCCTTCCTCTCTCTGTCCCACTCTCTCAGTCCCCCTCTCTCTCCGTTACCCTCTCTCTGCCCCCCTCTCTCTATCCCCCTCTGTCTGTCCCCCTTCTCTCAATCCCCCTCTCTCTGTACCCCCTCTGTCTCCCCTCTCTCCGTCCCCCCTCTCTCTGTCCCCCCTCTCTCTGTCCCCCTCTCTCCCTGTCACCCCTCTCTCTCTGTCCCCACTCTCTCTCTGTTCCCCTATCTCTGTCTTCACACTCTCTCTGTGTTCCCCTGTCTGTACCCCCTGCTCTGTCACCCTCCTCTCTGTTCCCACTCTCTCTGTCCACCCCTTTCTCTGTACCCTCCTCTCACTCTGTCCCCATCTCTCTGTCCACCCCCCTCTCTCTGTCCCCACTCTCTCTGTCCCCCTATCTCTGCCCCCCCTCTCTGACCCCCCTCTCTGTAACCCATGGTCTGTCACCCTCCTCTCTCTCCCCACTCTCTCTGTCACCTTCTTATTCTGTCCCTTCCTCTCCCTCTGTACCTCTCTCTCTGTCCCCCTCTCTCTGTCCCCCCTCTCTCTCCGTTCACCTCTCTCTGTCCTCCCTTTCTCTGTCATCCTTCTCTCTGTCCCCCTCTCTCTGTCCCCCTCTCTCTCCGTTCCCCTCTCTCTGTCCCCCTCTCTCTCCGTTCCCCTCCCTCTGTCCCCCCTCTCTCTATCCCCCTCTCTATGTCCCCCTGCTCTCTATCCCCCTCTCTCTGTCCCCCCTTTCTCTGTCCCCCCTCTCTCTGTCCCCCCTCTCTCTGTCCCCCCTCTTTCTGTATCCCCTCTCTGTGTCCCCCTCTCTCTATGTCACCCCTCTCTCTGTCCCCCTCTCTCTCTGTCCCCACTCTCTCTCTGTCTCCCTCTCTCTCTGTCCCCTCTCTCAATGCCCCCCTCTCTGTCCCCCTCTCTCTGTCCCCCTCTGTCCCCCCTCTCTGTTCCCCCTCTATCTGTCCCCCCTCTCTCTGTCTCCCCCTCTCTGTCCCCCTTTCTCCCTGTCCCCCCACTATCTCCGTTCCCCTCTCTCTGTCCCCCCTCTCTGTCTCCCCTCTCTCTGTCGCCCCTCTCTCTGACCCACTCTCTCTGTCCCCCCTCTCTCTGTCCCCCTCTCTCCTTGTCACCCCTCTCTCTGACCCCCCTCTCTGTACCCTCTGCTCTGTCACCCTCCTTTCTCTTCCCACTCTCTCTGTTCACCCCTCTCTCTGTACCCTCCTCTCATTCTGTCCCCATCTCGCTGTCCCCCCTCTCTTTGTCCCCACTCTCTCTGTCCCCCTTTCTCTGACTCCACTCTCTCTCTGTCCCCCCTCTCTGTACCCCCTGGTCTGTCACCCTCCTCTCTGTTTCCACTCTCTCTGTCCCCCTCTCTCTGTGCCCCCTCTCTCTCCGTTCACCTCCCTCTGTCCTCCCTCTCTCTGTCCTCCTTCTCGCTGTCCCCCTCTTTCTGTCCCCCTCTCTCTCCGTTCCCCTCTCTCTGTCCCCACTCTCTCTCCGTTCTCCTCCCTCTGCCCCCCCTCTCTATCCCCCTCTCTCTGTCCCCCTCCTCTCTATCCCCCTCTCTCTGTCCCGCCTCTGTCCCCCCTTTCTCTGTCCCCCCTCTCTCTGTCCCCGCTCTTTCTGTATCACCTCTCTCTGTCCCCCTCTCTCCATGTCACCTCTCTCTCTGTCCCCCCTCTCTCTCTGTCCCCAATCTCTCTCTGTCTCCCTCTCTCTCTGTCCCCCTCTCTCAATGCCCCCCTCTCTGTCCCCCTCTCTCTGCCCCCCCCTCTCTCTGTCCCCCCTCTCTCTGTCCCCCCTCTCTCTGTCCCCCTTTCTCCCTGTCCCCCCTCTATCTCCGTTCCCCTCTCTCTGTCCCCCCTCTCTGTCTCCCCTCTCTATCCGGCTTTCTCTGTCACCACTCTCTCTCTGTACCGCCTCTCTGTACCTCGTGCTCTCTCACCCTCCTCTCTGTTCCCACTCTCTCTGTTCACCCCTCTCTCTGTATCCTCCTCTCACTCTGTCCCCATCTCGCTGTCCCCCCTCTCTTTGTCCGGCTTTCTCTGTCTCCACTCTCTCGCTGTCCCCCCTCTCTGTACCCCATGGTCTGTCACCCTCCTCTCTGTTTCCACTCTCTCTGTCCCCCTCTCTCTGTCCCCGTCTCTCTCCGTTCACCTCTCGCTGTCCTCCCTTTCTCTGTCCTCCTTTTCTCCGTTCCCCTCTCTCTGTCCCCACTCTCTCTCCGTTCCACTCCCTCTGTCCCCCCTCTCTCTATCCCACTCTCTCTGTCCCCCTCCTCTCTATCCCCCTCTCTCTGCCCCCTCTGTCCCCCCTTTCTCTGTCCCCCCTCTCTGTCCCCCCTCTTTCTGTATCCCCTCTCTGTGTCCCCCTCTCTCCATGTCACCCCTCTCTCTGTCCCCCCTCTCTCTCTGTCCCCACTCTCTCTCTGTCTCCCTCTCTCTCTGTCCTCTCTCTCAATGCCCTCCCTCTGGCCCCCCTCTCTTTGCCCCCCCTCTGTCCCCCCTCTCTGTCCCCCCTCTCTCTGACCCCCTCTTTCTGTCCCCCCTCTCTCTGTCCCCCTTTCTCCCTGTCCCCTCTCTATCTGCGTTCCCCTCTCTCTGTCCCCCCTCTCTGTCTCCCCTCTCTCTGTCGCCCCTCTCTCTGACCCACTCTCTCTGTCCCCCCTCTCTCTGTCCCCCTCTCTCCCTGTCACCCCTCTCTCTGTCCCCCCTCTCTCTGTCCCCACTCTCTCAATGTCTCCCATCTCTGTCTCCACTCTCTCTCTCTCTGTCCCCCCTCTCTGTACCTCCTGCTCTGTCACCCTCCTCTCTGTTCCCACTCTCTCTGTTCACCCCTCTCTCTGTACACTCCTCTCACTCTGTCCCCATCTCGCTGTCCCCCCTCTCTTTGTCCCCACTCTCTCTCTGTCCCACTTTCTCTGTCTCCACTCTCTCTCTGTCCCCCTCTCTCTGTCCCCCTCTCTCCATGTCACCCCTCTCTCTGTCCCCCCCTCTCTCTGTCCCCACCTTTTCTCTGTCTCCCTCTCTCTCTGTCCCCTCTCTCAATGCCCCCCTCTCTGTCCCCCCTCTCTCTGTCGCCCCCTCTGTCTCCCTCTCTGTCCCCCCTCTCTCTGTTCCCCCTCTCTCTGTCCCCCTTTCTCCCTGTCTCCCCTCTATCTCCGTTCCCCTCTCTCTGTCCCCCCTCTCTGTCTCCCCTCTCTCTGCCGCCCCTCTCTCTGACCCACTCTCTCTGTCCCCCCTCTCTCTGTCCCCCTCTCTCCCTGTCACCCCTCTCGCTGTACCCCCCTCCCTCTGTCCCCATTCTCTCTCTGTCCCCCTATCTCTGTCCACCCTCTCTGTACCTCGTGCTCTCTCACCCTCCTCTCTGTTCCCACTCTCTCTTTCACCCCTCTCTCTGTACCCTCCTCTCACTCTGTCCCCATCTCGCTGTCCCCCCTCTCTTTGTCCCCACTCTCTCTCTGTCCCCCTTTCTCTGTCTGCACTCTCTCTCTGTCCCCCCTCTCTGTACCCCATGGTCTGTCACCCTCCTCTCTGTTTCCACTCTCTCTGTCCTCCTTCTCTGTGTCCCCCTCCCTCTGTCCCCCCTCTCTCTATCCCCCTCTCTCTGTCCCCCTCCTCTCAATCCCCCTCTCTCTGTCCCCCCTTTCTCTGTCCCCCCTCTCTCTGTCCCCCCTCTCTCTGTCCCCCCTCTTTCTGTATCCCCTCTCTGTGTCCCCCTCTCTCTATGTCACCCCTCTCTCTGTCCCCCTCTCTCTCTGTCCCCACTCTCTCTCTGTCTCCCTCTCTCTCTGTCCCCTCTCTCAATGCCCCCCTCTCTGTCCCCCTCTCTCTGTCTCCCCTCTCTCTGTCGCCCCTCTCTCTGACCCACTCTCTCTGTCCCCCCTCTCTCTGTCCCCCTCTCTCCTTGTCACTCCTCTCTCTGACCCCCCTCTCTGTACCCTCTGCTCTGTCACCCTCCTTTCTCTTCCCACTCTCTCTGTTCACCCCTCTCTCTGTACCCTCCTCTCATTCTGTCCCCATCTCGCTATCCCCCCTCTCTTTGTCCCCACTCTCTCTCTGTCCCCCTTTCTCTGACTCCACTCTCTCTCTGTCCTCCCTCTCTGTACCCCCTGGTCTGTCACCCTCCTCTCTGTTTCCACACTCTCTGTCCCCCTCTCTCTGTGCCCCCTCTCTCTCCGTTCACCTCCCTCTGTCCTCCCTCTCTCTGTCCCCCCCTCTCTCTGTCCCCACCTTCTCTCTGTCTCCCTCTCTCTCTGTCCCCTCTCTCAATGCCCCCCTCTCTGTCCCCCCCTCTCTGTCGCCCCCTCTGTCCCCCTCTCTGTCCCCCCTCTCTCTGTCCCCCCTCTCTCTGTCCCCCTTTCTCCCTGTCCCCCCTCTATCTCCGTTCGCCTCTCTCTGTCCCCCCCTCTCTGTCTCCCCTCTCTCTGCCGCCCCTCTCTCTGACCCACTCTCTCTGTCCCCCTCTCTCTGTTCCCCTCTCTCCCTTTCACCCCTCTCGCTGTACACCCCTCCCTCTGTCCCCACTCTCTCTCTGTCCCCCTATCTCTGTCCACCCTCTCTGTACCTCGTGCTCTCTCACCCTCCTCTCTGTTCCCACTCTCTCTGTTCACCCCTCTCTCTGTACCCTCCTCTCACTCTGTCCCCATCTCGCTGTCCCCCCTCTCTTTGTCCCCACTCTCTCTCTCTGTCCCCCTTTCTCTGTCTCCACACTCTCTCTCTGTCCCCCCTCTCTGTACCCCATGGTCTGTCACCCTCCTCTCTGTTTCCACTCTCTCTGTCCTCCTTCTCTGTGTCCCCCTCCCTCTGTCCCCCCTCTCTCTATCCCCCTCTCTCTGTCCCCCTCCTCTCAATCCCCCTCTCTCTGTCCCCCCTTTCTCTGTCCCGCCTTTCTCTGTCCCCCCTCTCTCTGTCCCCCTCTTTCTGTATCCCCTCTCTCTGCCCCCTCTCTCCAAGTCACACCTCTCTCTGTCCTCCCTCTCTCTGTCCTCCTTCTCGCTGTCCCCCTCTTTCTGTCCCCCTCTCTCTCCGTTCCCCTCTCTCTGTCCCCACTCTCTCTCCGTTCCCCTCCCTCTGCCCCCCCTCTCTATCCCCCTCTCTCTGTCCCCCTCCTCTCTATCCCCCTCTCTCTGTCCCGCCTCTGTCCCCCCTTTCTCTGTCCCCCCTCTCTCTGTCCCCGCTCTTTCTGTATCACCTCTCTCTGTCCCCCTCTCTCCATGTCACCTCTCTCTCTGTCCCCCCTCTCTCTCTGTCCCCAATCTCTCTCTGTCTCCCTCTCTCTCTGTCCCCCTCTCTCAATGCCCCCCTCTCTGTCCCCCTCTCTCTGCCCCCCCCTCTCTCTGTCCCCCCTCTCTCTGTCCCCCCTCTCTCTGTCCCCCTTTCTCCCTGTCCCCCCTCTATCTCCGTTCCCCTCTCTCTGTCCCCCCTCTCTGTCTCCCCTCTCTATCCGGCTTTCTCTGTCACCACTCTCTCTCTGTACCGCCTCTCTGTACCTCGTGCTCTCTCACCCTCCTCTCTGTTCCCACTCTCTCTGTTCACCCCTCTCTCTGTATCCTCCTCTCACTCTGTCCCCATCTCGCTGTCCCCCCTCTCTTTGTCCGGCTTTCTCTGTCTCCACTCTCTCGCTGTCCCCCCTCTCTGTACCCCATGGTCTGTCACCCTCCTCTCTGTTTCCACTCTCTCTGTCCCCCTCTCTCTGTCCCCGTCTCTCTCCGTTCACCTCTCTCTGTCCTCCCTTTCTCTGTCCTCCTTTTCTCCGTTCCCCTCTCTCTGTCCCCACTCTCTCTCCGTTCCCCTCCCTCTGTCCCCCCTCTCTCTATCCCACTCTCTCTGTCCCCCTCCTCTCTATCCCCCTCTCTCTGCCCCCTCTGTCCCCCCTTTCTCTGTCCCCCCTCTCTGTCCCCCCTCTTTCTGTATCCCCTCTCTGTGTCCCCCTCTCTCCATGTCACCCCTCTCTCTGTCCCCCCTCTCTCTCTGTCCCCACTCTCTCTCTGTCTCCCTCTCTCTCTGTCCTCTCTCTCAATGCCCTCCCTCTGGCCCCCCTCTCTTTGCCCCCCCCTCTGTCCCCCCTCTCTGTCCCCCCTCTCTCTGACCCCCTCTTTCTGTCCCCCCTCTCTCTGTCCCCCTTTCTCCCTGTCCCCTCTCTATCTGCGTTCCCCTCTCTCTGTCGCCCCCTCTGTCTCCCTCTCTGTCCCCCCTCTCTCTGTTCCCCCTCTCTCTGTCCCCCTTTCTCCCTGTCCCCCCTCTATCTCCGTTCCCCTCTCTCTGTCCCCCCTCTCTGTCTCCCCTCTCTCTGCCGCCCCTCTCTCTGACCCACTCTCTCTGTCCCCCCTCTCTCTGTCCCCCTCTCTCCCTGTCACCCCTCTCGCTGTACCCCCCTCCCTCTGTCCCCACTCTCTCTCTGTCCCCCTATCTCTGTCCACCCTCTCTGTACCTCGTGCTCTCTCACCCTCCTCTCTGTTCCCACTCTCTCTGTTCACCCCTCTCTCTGTACCCTCCTCTCACTCTGTCCCCATCTCGCTGTCCCCCCTCTCTTTGTCCCCACTCTCTCTCTGTCCCCCTTTCTCTGTCTGCACTCTCTCTCTGTCCCCCCTCTCTGTACCCCATGGTCTGTCACCCTCCTCTCTGTTTCCACTCTCTCTGTCCTCCTTCTCTGTGTCCCCCTCCCTCTGTCCCCCTCTCTCTATCCCCCTCTCTCTGTCCCCCTCCTCACAATCCCCCTCTCTCTGTCCCCCCTTTCTCTGTCCCCCCTCTCTCTGTCCCCCCTCTCTCTGTCCCCCCTCTTTCTGTATCCCCTCTCTGTGTCCCCCTCTCTCTATGTCACCCCTCTCTCTGTCCCCCTCTCTCTCTGTCCCCACTCTCTCTCTGTCTCCCTCTCTCTCTGTCCCCTCTCTCAATGCCCCCCTCTCTGTCCCCCTCTCTCTGTCTCCCCTCTCTCTGTCGCCCCTCTCTCTGACCCACTCTCTCTGTCCCCCCTCTCTCTGTCCCCCTCTCTCCTTGTCACTCCTCTCTCTGACCCCCCTCTCTGTACCCTCTGCTCTGTCACCCTCCTTTCTCTTCCCACTCTCTCTGTTCACCCCTCTCTCTGTACCCTCCTCTCATTCTGTCCCCATCTCGCTGTCCCCCCTCTCTTTGTCCCCACTCTCTCTCTGTCCCCCTTCCTCTGACTCCACTCTCTCTCCGTCCCCCCTCTCTGTACCCCCTGGTCTGTCACCCTCCTCTCTGTTTCCACACTCTCTGTCCCCCTCTCTCTGTGCCCCCTCTCTCTCCGTTCACCTCCCTCTGTCCTCCCTCTCTCTGTCCCCTCCTCTCTCTGTCCCCACCTTCTCTCTGTCTCCCTCTCTCTCTGTCCCCTCTCT
Source organism: Chiloscyllium plagiosum (assembly GCF_037043375.1). Taxonomy (NCBI): domain Eukaryota; kingdom Metazoa; phylum Chordata; class Chondrichthyes; order Orectolobiformes; family Hemiscylliidae; genus Chiloscyllium; species Chiloscyllium plagiosum. The sequence continues at coordinate 30,582,775 of NW_028270186.1, read as the reverse complement.
CAATGCCCCCCTCTCTGTCCCCCCTCTCTCTGTCGCCCCCTCTGTCCCCCTCTCTGTCCCCCCTCTCTCTGTCCCCCCTCTCTCTGTCCCCCTTTCTCCCTGTCCCCCCTCTATCTCCGTTCCCCTCTCTCTGTCCCCCCCCTCTCTGTCTCCCCTCTCTCTGCCGCCCCTCTCTCTGACCCACTCTCTCTGTCCCCCTCTCTCTGTTCCCCTCTCTCCCTTTCACCCCTCTCGCTGTACACCCCTCCCTCTGTCCCCACTCTCTCTCTGTCCCCCTATCTCTGTCCACCCTCTCTGTACCTCGTGCTCTCTCACCCTCCTCTCTGTTCCCACTCTCTCTGTTCACCCCTCTCTCTGTACCCTCCTCTCACTCTGTCCCCATCTCGCTGTCCCCCCTCTCTTTGTCCCCACTCTCTCTCTGTCCCCCTTTCTCTGTCTCCACACTCTCTCTCTGTCCCCCCTCTCTGTACCCCATGGTCTGTCACCCTCCTCTCTGTTTCCACTCTCTCTGTCCTCCTTCTCTGTGTCCCCCTCCCTCTGTCCCCCCTCTCTCTATCCCCCTCTCTCTGTCCCCCTCCTCTCAATCCCCCTCTCTCTGTCCCCCCTCTGCCCCGCCTTTCTCTGTCCCCCCTCTCTCTGTCCCCCTCTTTCTGTATCCCCTCTCTCTGCCCCCTCTCTCCAAGTCACACCTCTCTCTGTCCACCCTCTCTCTGTCCCCACTCTCTATCTCTGTCTCCCTCTCTCTCTTTCCCCCTCTCTCAACGCCCCCCTCTCTGTCCCCCCTCTCTCTGTCCCCCCCTCTGTCCCCCCTCTCTGTCCCCTCTCTTTCTGTCCCCCCTCTCTCTGTCACCCTTCTCTGTCCACCTTCTCTCTGCCCCCCTCCTCTCTGTCCCCCTCCTCTCTGTCCCCCTCCTCTCTGTCTCCCCACCTCTTTTGTCCCCCACTCACTGTCCCCCTCTCTGACAACCCTCTCTCTGTTCCCCCTCTTTTTAGCCCCCTCTCTCTCCCCATCTCTTCCCTCCCTCTCTCCCCCCACTCTCTTGCCCCCCTCTCTCTCTGCCCCTTCTATCTCTGACCTCCCCTCTCTCTCTGTCCCCACTCTCTCTGTACCCCCCTCTCTCCGTTCCCCTCCCTCTGTCCCCCCTCTCTCTATCCCCCTCTCTCTGTCCCCCTCCTCTCAATCCCCCTCTCTCTGTCCCCCCTCTGCCCCGCCTTTCTCTGTCCCCCCTCTCTCTGTCCCCCCTCTTTCTGTATCCCCTCTCTCTGTTCCCCTCTCTCCATGTCACCCCTCTCTCTGTCCACCCTCTCTTTGTCCCCACTCTCTCTGTCTCCCCCTCTCTCAATGCCGCCCTCTCTGTCCCACCTCTCTCTGTCCCCCCCACCTGTCCCCCTCTGTCCCCTCTCTCTCTGTCCCCTCTCTCTCTGTCACCCCTCTCTCTGTCCACCTTCTCTCTGTCCCCTTCCTCTCTGTCCCCCTCCTCTCTGTCCCCCTCCTCTATGTCTCCCCACCTCTTTTGTCCCCCACCCACTGTCCCCCTCTCTGACCACCCTCTCTCTCTTCCCCCTCTTTTTAGACACTTCTCTCTCCCCATCTCTTCCCTCCCTCTCTCTCCCCACTCTCTTGCCCCCCTCTCTCTCTGCCCCTTCTATCTCTGACCTCCCCTCTCTCTCTGTCCCCACTCTCTCTGTACCCCTCTCTCTCCGTGGACCTCTCTCTGTCCCCCCTCCCTCTGTCCCCCCTCTCTCTGTACCACTCTCTCTGTCCCCCTCTCTCTATGCCCCTCTCGGTCCGTTCACCTCTCTCTGTCCTCCCTCTCTCTGTCCCCCTCTCTCAGTCCCCCTCTCCCTCCGTTCCCCTCTCTCTGTCCCGCCTCTCTCTATCCCCCTCTGTCTGTCCCCTTCTCTCTATCCCCCTCTCTCTGTACCCCCTCTGTCTCCCCTCTCTCCGTCCCCCCTCTCTCTGTGCCCCCTCTCTCTGTCCCCCTCTCTCCCTGTCACCTCTCTCTCTGTCCCCACTCTCTCTCTGTTCCCCTATCTCTGTCTTCACTCTCTCTCTGTTCCCCTCTCTGTAACCCCTGCTCTGTCACCCTCCTCTCTGTTCCCACTCTCTCTGTCCACCCCTCTCTCTGTACCCTCCTCTCACTCTGTCCCCATCTCTCTGTCCACCCCCCTCTCTCTGTCCCCACTCTCTCTGTCCCCCTATCTCTGCCCACCCTCTCTATCCTCCCCTCTCTGTATCCCCTGGTCTGTCACCCTCCTCTCTCTCCCCACTCTCTCTGTCGCCTTCTCATTCTGTCCCTTCCTCTCCCTCTGCACCCCTCTCTCTGTCCCCTCTCTCTGTCCCCCCACTCTGTTCCCCATCTCTCTACGCCCTCTCTCTCCCCTCTCACTCCATCCTCTCTATTCCCCATTCTCTTGTCCCCCTCTCTGTCTGTCCCCCCTCTCTCTCTGATCCCCTCTCTCTCTATCCCCCTCTCTCTTTGATCCCCTCTCTCTCTGACCAAGCCCTCTCTGGCCCCCTCATCTCTACCCCCTCTCTCTGTCCCTCTCTTTCTCTGTCCCTCCATCTTTCTGTCACCACTCTCTCTGGCCGCCCGCTCTGTCCCCCTCTCTCTTTCCCTCCTCTTTCTTTCCACCCTCTCTCTGGCCCCCTCTTTCTGTTCACCCCTCTCTCTGTACCCTCCTCTCCCTCTGTCCCCATCTCTCTGTCCGCCCCGTCTCTCTGTCCCCCATCTCTCTCTTTCTCCTCTCTCTCTGGCACCCCCTCACTCTGTCCCCTCTCTCTGTCCCCACTCTCCCTGCCCCCCCTCTCTCTGTCCCCCTCTCTCTCTGCCCCCCTCTCTCTGTCCCCCTGTCTCTCTGTCCCCCTCTCTCTGCATAGATCTCTGCCCCCTCTGCCGCCCTCTCTCTGTGACCCTCAATCTCTCTGCACCGCCCCCACCCCACCGTCTCTCCCGCTCTCTGTTCCCCTCTCTCGGTCCCCCTCTCTCTCTGCCCCTCTTTCTCTCTGTCCCCCCGCTCTCAGTACGCCCCATCTGTCACCCTCTCTCAATCCTTCTCTCTGTGCCCCCTCTCCGTCCCCCTGCCCCCCTGCTACGCCCCCGTCTCTCTGTCTCCCCTCTCACACTGTCCCGACTCTCTCTGTTCCCCCCTCTCTCTGCACCACCTCTCTCTGTCCTCCCTCTCTCTCTGTCCGCCTCTCTCTCTCCACCTCTTCCTCTGTCCCCCTCTCTCTGTCCCCTCACTCTGTCCCCCTCTTCCTCTGTCCCCCTCTCTCTCTTTCCTCCTCAATCTCTGTCACCCCTCTCTCTTCCCCCTCTGCCCCCTCTCTCTGACCCCCTCTCCCTGTGTTCCCTCCTCTCTCAGTCCCCCTCTCTCTCTGTCCCCACTCTCTCTGTCCGCCCGCTCTGTCCCCCTCTCTCTCTGTCCCCACTCTCTCTGTCCGCCCGCTCTGTCCCCCTCTCTCTTCCCCCCTCTTTCTTTCCACCCTCTCTCTGTCACCCCTCTTTCTGTCAACCCCTCTCTATGTACCCTCCGCTCCCTCTGTCCCCACTGTCTGTCCACCCCCTCTCTCTGTCCCCACTCTCTCACTTTCTCCCCTCTCTCTTTCCCCCCGCTCTGTCCCCCTCTGTCTGTCCCCACTCTCTCTATCACCCTCCTCTCTGTCCCCATTCTCTCTGTCCACCCCTCTCTCTGTACCTTCCTCTCAGTCTGTCCCCATCTCTCTGTCCACCCCCCTCTCTCCTTCCCCACTCTCTGTCTGTCCCCTATCTCTGTCCCCCCACTCTCTGTCCCCCCTCTCTGTACCCCCTGCTCTGTCACCCACCTCTCTGTCCCCACTCTCTCTGTCACCTTCTCACTCTGTCCCTTCCTCTCCCTCTGTTCCCATCCCTCTGTCCACCCTCTCTCTCTGTCCGCCTCTCTCTGTCCCCCTCTTTCTCTGTCCCTCCCTCTCTCTGCCCCCACTCTCTGTCCTCCCCCTCTGTCCCCGTTTCTCTTTCTCCCTTCTTTCTTTCCACCCTCTCTCTGTCCCCTCTTTCTGTCCACCCCTCTCTGTGTCCCCCTCTCTCTGTACCCCCTCTCTGTCCGTTCCCCTCTTTCTGTCCCCTCTTCTCTATCCCTCCTCTCTGGCCCCCCTCTCTCTCCGTTCCCCTCTCTCTGACCCCCCTCTCTCTATCCTCTTCTCTCTTTCCCCCTCTCTCTATCCACCTCTCTGACCCCCTCTCTCTGTCCCCCCTTTCTCTATCCCCCTCTCTCTGTACCACCTCTCTCTGTCACCCCTCTCTCTTCCCCCTCTGCCCCCACTGACCCCCACTCCCTCTGTTCCCTCCTCTCTCCGTCCCACTCTCTCTGTTCCCCACTCTCTGCACCCCCTCTCTCTCTGTCCCCCCTCTCTGTCCCTCCCTCTCTCTCTGTCCACCTCTCTGTGTACACCTCTCTGTGCCCCCTCTGCCGCCCTCTCTCTGTGAACCCCACTCTCTCTGCCTCCCACCCCTGTCTCTCCCCTCTCTGTCCCCCTCTCTCGGTCCCCCTCTCTCTGCCCCTCCTTCTCTCTGTCACCACGCTCTCAGTCCGCCCACTCTGAACCCACTCTCTCATTCCCTTCTCTCTGTCCCCCATCTCTGTCCCCCTGCCCCCTCTACTGCGCCCCAGTCTCTCTGTCTCCCCTCTCTCACTGCCCCCACTCTCTCTGTCCCCTCTCTCTCTGTCCCTCCTTCTCCCTGTACGCCCCTCTGTCACCCCTCTCTCTCCCCCCTCCCTCTGTCCCCCCTCTCTCTTTCCCCCTCTCTCTGTCCCACCTCTGTCCCCCCTCTCTCTATCCCCCTCTCTCTGTCCCCCCTCTGTCCCCCCTCTCTCTATCCCCCTCTCTCTGTCCCCCCTCTGTCCCCCCTCTCTCTCCGTTCCCCTCTCTCTGTCCCCCTCTTTCTATCCCCCTTCTCTCTGTCGCCCCCATCCACCTCTCTCTGACCTCTCACGCCTCTTTCTGTCCCTCTCTCACTGTCCCCCCCTCTCAATCCCCCCTGTCTCCACTGTCCCCCCTCGTTTTACCCAACTCTCTGTCCCCCTCTCTCTTTCCCTCTCTCTCTGTACCCCACTCTCCCTGTCACCCCTCTGTCTGTCCCCCCTCCTTCTGTACCCTCCTCTCCCTCTGTGTCCATCTCTGTCCACCTCTCTCTCTCTCTGTCCCCCCACTCACTATCACCCTCTCTCTGTCCACACTCTCTCTCTATCCCCTCTCTTTACCCCTTCTCTCCCCATCTCTCCCCTACCTCTCTCTCGCCACTCTCTTGTCCCCCTCTCCATCTCTGTCCCCTCCCTCTCTGACCGCCCCGCTCTCTGTCCACTCGTCTCTGCCCCCCCTCTCTCTGTCCCACCCTCTCTCTGTCCCCACTTTCTCTGTTCACCCCCCTCTCCCTGTCCCCACTCTCTCTGTCCCCCTATCTCTGCCCCCCCCCTCTGTCCCCCCTTCTCTGTACCCCCTGCTCTGTCATGCTCCTCTCTCTCCCCACTCTCTCTGTCACCTTCTCACTTTGTTCCTCCCTCTCCCTCTGTACCCCTCTCTCTGTCCCCCCACTCTCTTCCCCATCTCTCTACGCCCTCTCTCTCTCCTATCACTCCATCCTCTCTCTTCCCCATTCTCTTGTCCCCCTCTCTGTCTGTCCCCCCTCTCTCTCCATCACCTCTCTCTGTCCTCCCTCTCTCTGTCCCCCACTCTCCATGTCACCCCTCTCTCTGTCCCCCCTCTCTCTCTGTCCCCACTTTCTCTCTGTCTCCCTCTCTCTCTGTCGCCTCTCTCAATGCCCCCCTCTCTGTCCCCCCTCTCTCTGTCCCCCACGTCCCCCTCTCTGTCCCCCCTCTCTCTGTCCCCCCTCTCTCTGTCCCCCTTTCTCCCTGCCCCCCCCTCTATCTCCGTTCCTCTCTCTCTGCCGCCCCTCTCTCTGGCCCACTCTCTATGTGCCCCCTCTCTCTGTCCCCCTCTCTCCCTGTCACCCCTCTCTCTGTCCCACCCTCCCTCTGTACCCACTCTCTCTCTGTCCCCCTATCTCTGTCCACCCTCTCTGTACCTCCTGCTCTGTCACCCTCCTCTCTGTTCCCACTCTCTCTGTTCACCCCCTCTCTGTACCCTCCTCTCACTCTGTCCCCATCTCGCTGTCCCCCCTCTCTTTGTCCCCACTCTCTCTCTGTCCCCATTTCTCTGTCTCCACTCTCTCTCTCTGTCCCCCCTCTCTGTACCCCATGGTCTGTCACCCTCCTCTCTGTTTCCACTCTCTCTGTCCTCCTTCTCTGTGTCCCCCTCCCTCTGTCCCCCCTCTCTCTATCCCCCTCTCTCTGTCCCCCTCCTCTCAATCCCCCTCTCTCTGTCCCCCCTCTGCCCCGCCTTTCTCTATCCCCCTCTCTCTGTCCCCCCTCTTTCTGTATCCCCTCTCTCTGCCCCCTCTCTCCAAGTCACGCCTCTCTCTGTCCACCCTCTCTCTGTCCCCACTCTCTCTCTGTCTCCCTCTCTCTCTGTCCCCCTCTCTCAATGCCGCCCTCTCTGTCCCCCCTCCCTCTGTCCCCCCCCTTGTCCCCCCTCTCTGTCCCCTCTCTCTCTGTCCCCCCTCTCTCTGTCACCCTTCTCTCTGTCCACCTTCTCTCTGTCCCCCTCCTCTCTGTCCCCCTCCTCTCTGTCTCCCCACCTCTTTTGTCCCCCACTCACTGTCCCCCTCTCTGTCCAGCCTCTCTCTCTTCCCCCTCTTTTTAGCCCCCTCTCTCTCCCCATCTCTTCCCTCCCTCTCTCCCCCCACTCTCTTGCCCCCCTCTCTCTCTGCCCCTTCTATCTCTGACCTCCCCTCTCTCTCTGTCCCCACTCCCTCTGTCCCCCCTCTCTCTATCCCCCTCTCTCTGTCCCCCTCCTCTCAGTCCCCCTCTCTCTGTCCCCCCTCTGCCCCGCCTTTCTCTGTCCCCCCTCTCTCTGTCCCCCCTCCTTCTGTATCCCCTCTCTCTGTTCCCCTCTCTCCATGTCACCCCTCTCTCTGTCCACCCTCTCTCTGTCCCCACTCTCTCTGTCTGCCTCTCTCTCTGTCCCCCTCTCTCAATGCCGCCCTCTCTGTCCCACCTCTCTCTGTCCCCCCCTCTGTCCCCCCTCTCTGTCCACTCTCTCTCTGTCCCCTCTCTC